>NC_050070.1:149932230-150291107 GCF_009764565.3 Dermochelys coriacea
CACCCCACTTGGCCTCCTCTATACAAGACCTGGTGCCACCAGAGGACCCTGGTTGCAACAATGAGCTGTACGGTCACAGTTCATGTCAATAACATCACAGGTTCTACTTAGGATTAGCCCAGGCTGGGAACAGAGGGGGACAGGACTATAGCCAGAGGTGAAAATAAGCCAATACGGGCTGGTATGGTGTACCAGTAAGACAGTGGCCACTGGTACGCGCTGGTACACAGCTGGCATTAAAAGTGCTGCTGCGGCAGCACTTTAAGCACCGTACCCGGCAGGGCTGCTGACAGGGGGCGGGGGGAAAGGATAGCTGCCCCGGGGTCTGGTGATTTAAAAGGGCCCAAGGCTCCCGGCAGCGGCTGGAGCCCTGGGCCCTTTAAATTGCCATCGGAGCCGTGGGTGGCACAGGCTGGGCAATGCTGAAGGGCTGGTTGCGGGAGTCTGGCCCCAGCCCTGCCTCTTCAGCCTGAGGCTCCGCCCCTTCCAGGATCGCAGAGCCCCCCGCCCACCTTGCCCAGGAGTCCAGCCGCCCTGCGTACTGATAAGTCCTTTAAATTACTTTCTTATAACTGACTATAGGTCACTGAGGGAGCAGGATGGGTGGGAGAAGCTTGCACAGCACCTACACACTCTGCACTTGGCTCCCTCCAGCCAGCATCAGTCACCTTTTATGTTCTAAAACACTGCAGGTGACCGCCACAAGGGGAGGAGGGAATGGAAGCAGCCGGTTTTAATGGTAGATGTGAACGTTGGCCCCTGTGTGTGTGATACAGGCTGACAGGGCCATTCCTGATCTCTCCATTTCCTTACAGTCTCTGCTCCATCACCCAGGGTGCAGGTTGGCCTTACTTCATATGGATTCTGCCCAGCACTGGAACCATCTCCAGGAAACGCATTGGACATCGAGGCACTTATCTCATTTGCAGCATGTCCTGGCCTCCAGAATCCCGAGCATATGGATGGCATGGTTACTGCTTCATTGTGCCACCCAAGCCTGGGGACTGTGGACACCTGGCTGAGCTCAGTTCCCAGCTACAGAAGGATGTAATGTCCTATCTGAGCTGCTGTCTTAGTGATCCTCACACGGATTCCCCTCCCCTCCCTCTGCTCCAGTGCAGGGACCAAACCACAGGGAAGCAGGGGAGTGGGAAGGGGTACTTTGGCCCAAGCAGCACACAGAAGCCAAACAAGCAATTGCCGGGGAAGGCCAGTGTTTCTTGTGCCTGTGGCGTGTCTGTTTACAAACGGCTCAGCCCTGATTTTAAACAAAATGGAGAAGTAATAAAAAAATAACCTTGGCGAAGAGCTTTAGCAGAACACGTGTCAGTGTGAACATGATCCCCACACTTCAGGACCTTGCTGCGAGATCACTTGTCACATGGATTACGTTATAGCCCTGGTTAGGTAGCAGTACCACTCTCTCTGAGTTAAAAGAAAAGGAGTACTTTCTTTCTGCAGATACACACTAACACGGCTGCTACTCTAAAATCTCTCAGCATTGATTCCCTGCGGGTCATGTACACAGCAGGAAAGCTGAGTGCTGTGACAAGCTCTGGAGCTGGCATATGGGGAAGGTCACTAGCAGCCCATGTGAGATGTCAGGTGAGCAGCATAATCCCTGATCTCCTGGTCACTCTGGCTGACATTTGGTAGCATCCGTCAGTGCGCCTCTGTCCATTTGCATGGGCTGCCTGAGATGGTGAGACCCTCGGAGTCCCCCAGTGTCAAGTGGCAGAAGGCACACCACAGCAGAACTCACGTCAGACCTGACGCACTCATTGCCCCAACTCAGTGCTGTCAGAATCTGTATCCCAAAGGTGTTGTGTAAAGTATCCTGTGCAAACTGGTAACAGGCTGGTCCCGATAATCACCGCTTGATGAATGTATGGGGTGTGTACAAAGAGTTATAAATGTGTGCTGGAAATGGGTTTGGCAGGCAGAGCATGAAGCCAGGCCTGCCCCAGACAAAGGTAAGTTTATTTACTTGTCTGACCAGCTTGATCGCTGAGGACAGTGACAAGTACACTGATGTATAAGGGAACCAAAGCCAACAAGCTAACAAGTAAGGGGAGATGACTGCTTAACATCACACCAAAGGATGGAGTCTGCACTCCATGCCATCTTCCTGGCTCTTGAAACAGAGACAATGAACTCTGGGCTAATATAAAGCGGGCAGAGACATTTGAGGCATCCATCAGCTAGGGGACAAAGGAGAGCAGCATCCTTTGAGTCCATGAAAGATGGATCCTCTTGATCTGGGCAGCAAGAGTAGCTGGACACTGGACTATAGGTGAGAAACCTGCTTAGACAAAGATTGTAATTTGCTAAAATTAAGTTTTAGTCATTAGAAAATGTGTTTTGTTTGGGTTTTCTTGTAACCAAACCAGTTTCTGTTATCCTTACCTATTATCACTTAAATCTCTTCTCTTTGTTAATAAACATTGTCTTATTTCATTACAAAACCTTCCCAGTGCTGTGTATTGAACTGGAGAGTGAGTTCTCAGCTAACCGAACAGGCTGATGCACATACTGTCTCTTTGGAGGCAGCAAACTTAATAACTGCTGTAAGTGTCCAGCAAGAGGGACTGGGCATTGCAGAGAGATAACTAGGAGCGGGGGTTTACTGTTTGTTACCTGCCAGGCAAGGTTTGGCCTGGCAGAGTCCTGTAGAGTTTGCTGGCAAGGCAGGCAAGCTGGTATGTCAGGGAGCTGACACACAGCTTAGCAGCAGTGAAGCTCTCACTTGCAGAGGATGAGAGGGATAACAGTGGCTTACAGTTCTGGGTACCCTAAAAGAAGCATCACAGATAGTCTTTCTCCGCAGCTGGCAGCAATCAGTCTGGGCCCTGGCTAAGCACTACTGTCAGGGATCCAGCCTGCCAATCCTGAAAAGCTGCAGCTTATGGTTCTGGGCAGCAGCAGGCTCAATGTGTGGAGCTGAGAGTGCTCAACAGAGGCCAGGATCTGTGGACACATCCGGTAAAGTTCACCGAGGCTGGGAAATAGCTCTCCTGATGCATTTTCCCATCATCCTCTGGCTGATCGTGGGCCTCCTTAATCCCTACTGGATCCAGATGCAAAGCTATGGCAGCAACTGAAGATAGCTTCAGATGGGAAGTGAAAATGCTCCGTGGAAACTAAAAGGGTTTAGTGTGGCAAGCAGGAGCCTTCTGAAATGTGCGTGTCTGTCTAGGACAGTATTGCCCAATAAGGGGGGCTTTGTGGGAATAGTGTGTGTGTGAGGGGGAGTTTTACACCTTCCTCTGAAGTACCAGGATTGGGTGCCAGATTAAATGGGTCAGCAGGTGGGATCCCAGAGTAGGGAGGAGAGGGAATCAAGGAATGATTTATTTCTCCAGTGCCCACAGACCACTCATCTGCCTCCATCATGTAGCTCTGTGTGACTGAAGGTTGTTCCCATATGTCTCTGTTTGTCCTTGTTGTCATTCTAAGCACAGGCTGAGGACGGAATGAGCCAGGGAGACTGAACTCCCCAAAACCCCAGAGGGAGTCCCTCCAGGTCAGAGTGTAGAAGCATGAGTGACTGGTCTTGCGTAGGAAGTTGTTGCTGTTGCTGGACTTCCTCTGAGGATAAATAATGGAGACCAGGCCATCAGCCTCCAGGGCTGCTGTTCTCACTCCTTAAATACTCTTATTAATTCACTTCGCTCACACTGTCCCAGCACAATTTTCTGTGTTCTGGCAGGAAGAAAGCTGATCATTAACTCCTGAGCAGTAATTTCCTACACAGCATCCTCAGCCGTCCCGTCATTACCTGGCATTATCATACAGTAGTGGGTACCAGTGCTGATTGCCCAGTTGTGGCCTGCAGGGCAGGGAAAGCCCCAGAGGGAAATGTCAACCAATGGAACGTTTTATTTACAGCTTATTCTACACAGCCCTTTCACAAATGAATAAACCTAACAGAGCACAGCTGTCAAGGCTCTTGCCATTTAACTCAGTCCAGATGTGGAGTCACATGTTACAGATTCTAATTAATGACATCTCAGAGGAAATCCCTCAGGATTCTCTAGTGACACGGAAAGGGGAGGGAGACCTGTAAAGGGCAGTTGACACCCATTGCCCTGAGGCTGCTGCCAATATCACCCAGCGAATGCCCAGTGGCAGGACCTGCATTTGCTCGCTGTAGCTCCTCTGAGGCCAACAGGGTGGGGCTGGTTTTGGAGAGTCTGACCCTGACCCTTGAGCAGAGCGAGCAAGAGCGAGTTTGTGTAAACATCACAAATGAAAGGTCCTGAGTCTCCCCCTCAGATTCACTTGTCCAAACGCAACAGGAGCTCCAGAAAGGTCTGAACAAGTTTGGGTAAAACTTGTGTGCGCTGGACCAGAGGTGGAACCCCACCCCGGGATTTCCAGAACTGTAAACAGCAGGCTAAAATTTGTATTTGCAAGAATTTCCAGCTACATTTTGGGACCAAAGAGGTTCAGATACATCCCAGGACTTGCTGTTTATGATCTGAATGGAACTGTATGAGGATCTTCCTCTCCCTAAGTCTTCATCAACTCCTAAAACCAGTTGCACCTGCCCAGTGCACCCCTCTCTCTCTGTCGTAAGTATTTATGTACCCTCTATTGCTATAGTGTCTGAGCACCTCAGACTCTTCAAAGTATCTATTCTCACAACTTCCCTGTGAGGTGGGCAGTGCGATCATCCCCTTTTTACAGACGGGGAATTGAACATTGCGAGTCTCACATCCCAGGTTAGTGCCCGAGTCGCTGGATGATACCTGCTTTAAGAAACACAGCCACACTGGAGGTGTGCTTGCCTGGTAGTTGGGTGAGTAATTTGGGGTCTTGCTGTAGGTCCCATCCTATCTGCTCCTCCCCACACACCTTTTGCATCTGCCTCCTGGAGCTGTTAACGCTGAACTCTTGCTGATCCTAGGATTAGCCATATCACAGCCTATCTGATAAAGTTCTCACCACCCCCTGTTCTATCCCAGAGTCCCTGACAAACTCCCTGCGGGGTCTGGAAAGCCATGCCCCACCAGATGAGGCAGGAGATCTTTAGTGGATGGGGGATGACAGGAATCTGAGAGAGCCCCTGCTGGGTAGCAGTAACCAGAGAGCTAATCCTTGAGTCATATGCTCCTGATAATCATCTCCCAGAGCACAGGAGGAGCTCAGCAGACCACCAGGCTGCCCAAGGGAGGCAGCCCTCATGACCTCTTGTGCCTAGAGATACTCTGGCAGCCTCTGCCATTATCCCCACCTAGTGCATGGATAAAATAAAGGTAAACCATGTTTTTTTTACAGAGCAGGCTGTGTGGGAAGGGCAAAGGGAAGCCTGGCAGCTCTGTTCACATGCCCAATGGCAGCTGCAAGTCTCTGCTTTGCCTGCAGGTTGAGGCTGACGCCTATAGGATTAGCCTCTCCTTTATGACCTGAGCATCACTGGCGGTGAGGCAAAGGGGGATGTAATCTCCATGCTTGCTCAGTCCTGAGCACCCCCCACTTGCCCCAAAGGGACCCAACTCTGGAAGGGAGAGGGCATCAGTCTCTCTGTTTGCCTCATAAACCTTTCTCCACTCTCTTCTAAAGTGGCTGGAACAATTCGCACAGGCCCCTCTGATGGTGTGAAGTTCACCCTGGTGCACCTCTTTTCAGTCAGGCATGGTGCTGCAGGTGAGCCCTGCCTCACTTCCATTCACCTAGGTTATAGACAAGCCCAGGCAGACCTTTTTTAAAAATATTAAGACGCACCCTCTCCCCGTTCAGGGGCCTCATTTATTAGTGATAGCCATAGGCACAGGCAGAAGTGCACTCAGATACACGCAGGGATATCTGTCTGGACTAGATCCACTAGCAGGCTCTGGCTCCTTCCTTCAGAAAACTCTTCTTTCCTGTGCTCGAAAACAGACTTTGGTGTGGGAACCCTTCCTAGCTCCTTGCTAGGGTTACTCCACTTTCAGTCCTTCCTTAGCAGGATCCCCTGCTCTCCTCTTTGGAGCTGGGCTACAGGAGTTACTGCCACGCTTTCTGCTTTGTCAGCTCTCCTCCCTGGAGCTGGGTTCTGTCAGACAGATTGGCTAGTCCTTCCTAAACAGGAGCCCTCTTCTCTAGAACAGAGTTGGGGATTAGCCAGCCACGAGGACCTTTCCCCCAACTGGCACCTTTCCCTTATTGTGGCTTCTCAGCAGGCCAGCCTTTCCCTGCTGTTAGTATCTCCTGCTATCTACTTTGCTATGAGAGGAGTCAGCCTTTATACCGGCTGCCTTCTCCCAGCTCATCCCCAATTGGTTGGGTGAGAGGGGACCCTTGCTCCGCCCTCTCTACACTGCTCCTGACCCCAGGCCCTTAAAGAAACAGTAATAGGATTTCCTCCCAAATACTTCTTAGTTTAGGGACCACTTCCTCTCCCACAGTATTTCTCTGGGCCCTATATGATCAGACCCTTTAACCTCTAAAAGGGCCATGCCACATGAAAGGATGGACTGACCATTAGGCACCACTACCCTGTCACAACCCCAAAAACCCAAATTAGGATTTTCCAGAAAAGCCCCAAACAACCAAAACCAATTAACGTTTAACCTAATGGAGGTAAGAATGGTCTTTGGTCATTTCTTTGCTCCCTTAGCTAGGGTTGCCAATTTTGGTTGAACATATTCCTGGAGAGTTCATCACATGACATAATTTTTAATTAAAGATTAATCCATAATTCCTGGAGACTCCAGGACAATCCTGGAGAGTTGGCAATCCTATCCTTAACATGAACATTCGAGGCCTGGTGAAGAGTGTGACAGTAGGGTCCATTTATCCACAGGAGCAGCCTTTAGCTCCCCCAGGTCCAGCTGGGTAATAGCTGATGTGGGAATAACAGAAATCATGACATAGTCATGCTGTGCTTGTAGCATTAAGGGGTGGGGATTGATACAAATAAAAAAAGAGACTAGAAGAGACATCTCCCACTGATGAACAAGGCCTCCTTGCAAAGAAAGGCCTTGCAAAGAAAGATCCCCTGGGGGGTTTGAAATAGAAGGCAGACATTGACACCAAGGGAGCTGTTCTGATTTAAGTGAGCTGTAGCTCACGAAAGCTTATGCTCTAATAAATTTGTTAGTCTCTAAGGTGCCACGGGTACTCCTTTTCTTTTTGTTCTGATTTACGTGCGCTAATGATCTGTCCCATTGAGTATAGTGGAATGCCGCTGAGTGACACCAGCTGGGGATCTGACCCACACAGTATAAAAGTCCCATGCCCCCTCTTAAACCCTTCAGCCTACCACAGAGGGCCTGATTCTCCACTCACTCCAGGGTGAGTCCATTGACTTCCATGGAGTCACTCCTGATTTTCACCAGTGCGTCTAAGGGCTTGTCCACATGTTGCTGGCAAAGTGCATCAGAGGGGTATGATTTGTAAAGTGCTCTAACGTGTTGCACTCTGTTAACATTTGAAACAGGACTAAATTAATGCAAATTAGGGACTTTTTAGTGAGCCCGCAGGGTCTACATGGGGCAGTCAGAGTGCAACGTGTGTGATTTCTATACTTCTCTGGCATGCTTTGCCACACTGTGTAGACAAGGCCTAAGAGGAGAATCAGGCCCAGAGACTGGATGGAGTCACCTGAGCAACACATGATATCCTGTCATGCCAGTAAACTGGTTGGAACTGAGGGTCAGTGGCCCATTTGTGTTCTCTTGACACGCCCAGTCCCTTGCAGGGGGGATGTCAGCATTGTGCTGGGGTCAGCTGCACACAAAACACTACCTGACCCAGATCTATTTCAGCCCAGCCTGGCAGAACTGCCCTTTTCCCTGCCTTTACTGTGCCCCAAGCAGAAGAGGGTGAAGCTAACGCCATCCTCCCTGGTGCTGGCAGGGAGGGAGCCCCCCCTGCTCAACCGCAGGAGCTGTCTGGGGACCACCCAGAAGAAGCAGCGCAGCGTGAGCTGGCAGTTTGTTTACACAGACTCCTGTCACATCTGAGCTGGGAAAGGGCTGAGCCACATGATGTCAGTCCAGGGCGATGCCTGGACAGGGGAAGAACAAACAGGCACATAAGAAAAAGACGGCTGATACAGTCACATCCGGGCCATGTGATGCACTATACGTGTGCTGGATGTTTTGGTTCAGGTGTATCAATCAGAGCTCAAAGAGCTCTGAGACTGGGGATGTGAATGGAGAGAGTGAAAGAGGTGGGTGTTGTGCTCCTTCCCCTGATAATCTGCCTTCCTTTCTTTATCACACACATAGAGGTGAGGCCTTGTACACTTTGTATGCTTCCTTTGACTCAGCAGCCCTTGTGGCTGCTCTGTTGGTCTAGGATGTGACTCAGGATGACACATCCCAGCTCAGAGCCCTGAGTAGGAGCCTCCAGCCAGTACATGCCTTTTGGTTCCTAGTCCCAGATGCCCAACAACCTGCCCACATTGTCTAACACTAAGGCATCATCATCACCTGTGTCCGCCAGCGAATCAGAGCCCTCCTGCTGGGATCACCAGTCAGGGAGGCGGGACTGGGGTGCTGGGATTTCCATTCTCCATCCTGTTCCCTCCCTGGGGAGGAGCCACTGATTGACCTAATCCTCTTATGTGTTATGATGAAACAGGCTGCAGCGGGCATTGGACTGTTTCGAAAGTGCCAAGGTGATGGGCGTAGTGTGAAAACCCAGGTAGACAGACAGACAGATCGCTAGATGGAGAAAGGAACAGACAGAAATAATTGAAGATTGGAGCCAACTGGGAGAAAAATGCAACCTAGTCAAGAGGGTCTCGGTGGCTTGGAGCAGCCAGGGACAATGCAATGTCATGGGGGCAGATATGGTAGGCCCAGAGCCAGTGACACAAAGGGAATGAGAGTGACACAAAGTAGCCCTGCAGCATGCATGCTGACTGGCTTCAGAAAATCCTGGAGCTCTCACAAGCAGAGTGAGTTGTTCTGGACTCTGTCTGTGGTGTCATCAACTGGCCAGGAATTCTGGGAGGTCTAAACTTCCTCCCTCCCTGGGGTTGTTCACGCTGAGCTGGAAGAGGGAGAGAGAGAGAGTGAAGGAAGGTGGCAGACAAAGCAGTCTCACCCAGGTTGGGCCAGCGTAGTGTCGACAAGCTCAGTCCTCTTCAGCTGAGTGGCAGGGAAGAGGAGACCCACAAACGAGCTCCCAGCATGCACTGGGGTGGGGTAACCTCCCAGTAGAACCAAAACACAAAAGGAAAAGTTTCCATTATGAGCGGAAAGGCTGCTTCCGCAGGGAGGTCAAGGACTGAATGGGCCATGAAGAACAAACCCCCTCTTCTCTCCTAGGGACTGGAATAAGCCTTGGAAGCAGCCTGGCACTGGGCCTGGTCAGGCTCTAATTCTTATGGAGGTCTTTACACAAGGGATTCCCAACCCTCACCCTCCCAAAGTTCCCACCTTTGCTACCTTTGCTTGGTGAGAGTGAGCAGAGTTCCTGTTTTTAACGTCTCAGCGCAGGCTTACAAAACTCAGTGCCTAAAATGCGGGTGGTCTACCTACACTAGAGCGCCCATCCGTACTAACAATGCTGGGAAATCTGGCACAAACAAACCTAGGGTAGATAAGGCTAAGTAGTGTTCTGCATGCACCCGCTCCAGCCAGGGGGAAGCCATGCTGACATCAGTGGGACACCAGAGGTTATAGGGAGCGATAGAGGCCCCGGAAATTCCAGCCACCCCTTGGGATTGTCTGAGCTTCTATTTTGCAAGGTGTTTAGATCAGTTTCCCAGGGTTACAGACACTACAGTAACTCCATTCCCTGCAGCTGCATTCCCGCTCCTGCCCCACACACCTCAATTCATGTCACTGTTTTGATACTTCTCAGCTGTGCAGCAGAATCCCGACCCGGCAGGGATGGGGAACTCTGCTGGGGAAGAGCAAGCCAGGCCTGAGGGGGAATCTCCCAGGCACTTGGGATGGGTTGGACTTGGCACCTCTCCTGTGGAATGCCTGAGGTGAAGGATGGGCAGGCTGCATCTTGACTGGGGACAGCAGGTCTAGTCTGCAGACTGGAAACTCAAGGCACTGACAGAGCAAACACCAGAGCATGTTGAATCACCTGTTCCCACTGGGCTACTTACTGCCCTGTGGGGGCCTGTAGGCCAGGTACCTAGGAGGAACAAGGTATCCTACTTAGCTGAGACAATGGAGCTCCTTAATGAGAAGAATGAAGCATCAGATGGAAAGAGAGGCCAGGGTTGCATTGGAGAGCTCCATCTAATGTGACCAGGGGCTGCTGTCACAGGGGCTTCCTGTCAGAGCTGGGATGGATAGTCCTAGGGAATCCTCACCTACAACATGGCAGTCCTATCTGGCCTCCTCTTCACCAGAAAGAGGGCAAGAAACTGCAGGGAGTTGAGAAAAGGGCAACCAAAGGGGCTAACAAGTCAGGCGGGCGTGAAAAATTTGGACAAGCCTGGTTTAACTATGACTAAGGGCGGAGAGGTGACTACTAGTCTGCCAAGGGTGTAAACCCCAGATGAGCAGAGGAGATATATGGGTGAACTAAGGGGGTGGAGCTAGGAGAGAGAGAGGTGAAATTACACAAAGAAAAATTTAACCTGGACATCAGCAAATGTTCCCTAACGGGTGAGGAATCTATGAGGCTATGGGACTATCACCCAAGCAAGGAATTGGGACCCCTGTAACCCAAGGTGTTGAAAACTGGACTGTATAAAGTATGGGAGAATAGACTGTATGGGATTCTGTCCCCACTTCCAGAACAGGGAATGGACTAGACGGGACCTTGTGGGGCTTTTCTATCTCCGTTACTATCTTGGTGATGGTGTGGGAAAGGGAATTTTACTTCATGGGGCTGTTTTTTATTGAGCCTAGATGGTCCCAGAGCAAGTCCCATGGGATGAGGAGAAAACAACAGAGCAGGGGAATCCTCTGAGCTGGTGAGAAGAAAACCGCTGGGAAAGGGCACAGCCAACTTACATGAAATGCTTCATTCATTGCGATCCAGGCAGGAATTGATCCTGGGAAGGAGAGGAGGGGAGAGTTTTCCATTCCCAGGAGGGTGATGGACAGGGTACCGGGGACTGGCTTTGTTCAGAAGTGATCTGCACCCGGATCTCTGTACTAACAGTAACTGGTACCTGCTGCCTGAAGCGTCTCTGGGACTGGAGGAGGCTTGCTCTCATTTGCATCGGAAAGGGCCTCCTGTGACCGTTGCACTCACAGTTTGAACAGGTTCCAAGTCTCCTTTTTTATCATCATGATTAGTTTTTAATAAAGTTCCCCGATGAGCTTCCAAGACTTGTGGCTGAGGGGCCTGGGAATCCGCTTCCTCCCATCCGCCACTCAGAGTGAATTCCAGGCCAACTCAGAGCTGCAGGAAGAGAGGGGAACTGAGAGCCATATCTCTGAGGAGGGGGTTAGGGTCAGGGCACCAGCATTTCCCCTCAGGAGATGTTCGTCTCCATCATAAAATCACTACATTTTTTAGGATCGTTCCCAGAGGGCTAGGGTTGGGCTGGCAAAGCTACAGAGCTACTCTGAAAAGGAATAAGGGGCATCGGCAGAGCTGTGTGTGGGGAGCCCAGGGCTGGGATGGGGGGAGGGGCTGCAGGTCAGGGGTGAGGGGCCTGGCAGAGCTGTGTGTGGGGAGCCCAGGGCTGGGATAGTGGGGAGAGGGGGCCTGCAGGTCAGGGGTGAGGGGCACTGGCAGAGCAGTGTGTGGGGAGCCCAGGGCTGGGATGGGGGGGGGCTGCAGGTCAGGGGTGAGGGGCCTGGCAGAGCTGTGTGTGGGGAGCCCAGGGCTGGGAAAGCAGCGGGGCTGCAGGTCGGGGTGAGGGGCCTGGGCAGAGCTGTATGTGGGGAGCCCAGGGCTGGGATAGCAGAGGGCAGGGGAGCTGATGCAGGTCAGGGTGAGGGGCACTGGCAGATTTCTGCAATGGACTCAGAGTTAAGGATTAAATAAAGTAAAGAGGGCAGAGAAAGAAAAACTATCTCTAGTCTGTAAAAAGCAGAGGGAGAGCTCGCCCTCCTCTCCTTGATCCAACAGAAGAGCATGTATGGGAGCTGGGACTTGGCCGTGTCCTACGATTGGTTTGTTTCACACCATTCAGAGACGCCATGCAGAGCCAGGGAGGTGATGAGATGATACCTGGCAGTAGTGGGCACAGCCTGCAGCGCACCCTGTGTGTCAGAGCACAGGGCTCTCCAGAGAAGGGGCCAGTGAGTCTGTTTGGAAATTGCCCTTGGATCCTGTGTGAGTTTATGAGCCCTGGGGAAGATCTGTGAATAGCAACTCTTCATTCACATGTTCAAGGCTGGAGAAACACTCCTCAGTGTTGCCTTGGGCCAATGGCTCATCTGAATGTCCCTAATGCCCTTGCTACAGGATCTGAGGTCTCCGAGAGATTCTGGTTTGCTGGGGATATGGGGGGTGGGAGACGGTGATCAGAGCATCCCCTTCACCCATGTTTCTTCTTCCTCTCCGTTTGGGTTCTTCACACTTTGGGCTGTGCCTCTTGCTTGTTGCTTCTCTGCTCCCACCACCTCCTCACCGCTTCTGCCCTTGGGATGCACCAGAGGGAAGTGTCTGATGGTGATGGGAGCATCTCTGCTGCCCCTGCCTGGGAGGAAGTGCAGAAACCATCAGATCACAGCTTGATGGGAAGGGAGGAGCCAATCCACACAAAGAAAGCAGGGTCACTTGTGTCCCTGTTATAGTCCGGAGAACCACCCTTTCTTCTCCCTCACCTCACACCTTCTCCTCTTACAGCTTTGAGTTGCCTTCAGCTTTCATTCTCCCTCTCTCCTTCCAGTGATGTACTGAGGATAAGACCTCTCTCTTGTCTTCTCGGCCTCTCTCCTCCTTTCCCTCCACCCTCTATGTTTCTCTCCCTCTATCTGTGAGTCTAAAACTTGGCACGACTTTCACAGACATGGTCAGTCATTAAAATGACCAACCCAAGGAAAGCCCAGAGCACAGCCTGAATGGAGGAGGGTGGGAATCTGCTATCAGCTGCTCCTTGTGAGTTCCAAGTAGGTAGGGAGTGAGATTCCTTCTCCCCTCCTTAATGTCTGGCCCCGTGCCAAGCCAAACTAGCTAGCAGGGAAAAAAGGAAGCATAGCCCAGCGAGAGGTGAGTTTTCCATTGAGACAGATGGATCAAGCCCCCTGCCGTTGCCTCTGGGAATGGAGGACAGGCTGGAGAGGGGGGGCATGGAAGATGGGTATGGGCAATTGGTTTTATTGAGGGGCTGTCCAGATGCTTCACATTGTGACACTGCTGAAGGGTGGAGTCTGTGAGAGAAAAAATGGGAAGCTGCAGAGGGGAGATGAACAGGCCTTTGGGGAGACAATCCGCATTGCCCTCTGAAACTAGCATGCATGCACTCATATGTGCCAGCTAGGTGTCTGAGTGCACATTTGTTCACTGGGGTGTCGTCTGCTTTGTGTGTGCCTGCCTGTGCTTTTCATGCGCAGGGAGCGATGTGTTTTCTGAAGGAAGAATCCTCCTAGAAATCCTTTGTTCAGTTTTGATCATCTCAGCCCCAAAAGGGCAGAGCAGAAATAGAAAACAGCCCAAGAAAGGCAATGGAAATACTGAGAAGGATGTAGGGCTTTAATCCAAGAGACATGGGGGAGATAGGGGCTGGGAACTGTGGAGAGGAGGTAAGGGGAAGACAGCATGCTTCGGTATAAAATAATTAATGGTCTAGTGAGGATCAGTCAGGCACAGTTCACCACGTCCCACAATACACGGGAATGGGGCGTAGGATGAAATCAAAAGGCAACAAGTTGTAACCAGATAAAAGGAATTGTCATGCAACAGTGGAAGAACTCTGCCAAACAATAAAGATTCAGAAAGGATTCAATAGTTATATCTTTATAAAGCTGTTATATTTAGCTGCTGTATCCAGCATCCGCAGTGAGATTGGCCAGGATAAAATTGCCAGGGTTACTAGACTCATATGTCAAGGTATACGCTGATCAACAACTTGGGTGCTGGGGTGTGGAAGAACACATGTCCTCCGCATTCTATATTGCACAGTTAGGTGTGCCACTGGGGTGTGGAGGAGGGATTATACTTCCTCTGAAGCATGTGGCAACATAGATTGTCAGTGCTTTGGGGCAGGGACCGTCTGTTTATTCCATGTTTGTGCAGTACCTAGCACAACAAGGTTGTGGTCCATAACTAGCGCTCGTCAGCAGTATGGAAATACAAATAACAACAACAATAACTGGTCCCTGCTGGAGGGTGCATTCTCAACTAGACCAGGTAATGGTCTATTCCTGTCTAATGGGGGCAGATACTAGATTAGAAGAACCAATTGTTTGTGAAGAGCCGGGGTTCTAGGCTAGCTAGACCAATGATCTGATCTGGTATGGCAGGAGGGAGGTTACTGGTGGCTAGATGGCCAACGCCAATGTTAGCTTTTCTCACTTGCTCTCAAAGCAGTGTTGGCTTCACTTCTGACAGTGCAGAGCCCGTGGTTCCAATTCCCCAACAGCAGTGGTGGCGGCAAAGCTTTGGGGTGTCGTGATTTTGTTTATGCAGCTTCCAGGGGAAAGCCCTTCTCTGGCTAGCCTCCCAACCTGCCATCAGGCTTTACAGGCACTAGCCACCACCGGGTCAGGAGCCAGCTGCTTCCAACTGTGAGTGCCCCATTTCTGGCTTGAGCAGAGTGAGGCGGGGAGAGCAGCCTATTCTGAGCAGGGATGTGGGCAGCATAATGGGATTCCCCTCAAATAAGACAGATCCCAGGGGCCTGAGGAGGTTGTAGGAGAGTAGCTTCCCTGTCACCATAACCCCTCTCATTCCCTCAACATGCCAGACTTTTGGGCATTGTCCAGGCATGTGAGGTTGTCTCACCGCCAGTCATAGCGTAGCTTTGGGATCTAGTAAGAATTTGACAGCGTCCTCTCTGTGGGATCTTGGGCAGCCTTGGCCTCTCCATTGCGTTCCCTCTGTGACTTCATTCCTTCACCAGTTATCCATAAAACAAACCAAATGGGAAAGAAGAACCCTGACAGGCCTTGGAACCCACCGTCCTCTGAGGGGAAAGGAGTTTCATGATTGTTACTGGAATCTGCTACAGTGGTTACCAGAAATAAACCACTTCTAATCGAGGCCAAGCATTCCCAGACCAACTGCCCTGACAGCTCAGATGGAGGCTTAGTTAGCTAGGTCACCTTCCTAGCCTTCCTGCTTTCTGGCAGGGAGATGTTCTGAAAACAACCAAAGCTGGGGCGTGACAAAGACAGAAGAGAAGGTGGGAAAGACAGACCCCAGTATGCAGGTGCAGATGGGTATGGCTTCCCCCAGAAGGCTCCTGCATGGGCCCTCTACTCTTTCGGAAGGGAAATGCCTTTTCTGAGAACTCTTGGGTCCTGTAAACATGCGGTGCCTCCTGCTGGTGTCCTGGGAATTAGCTCTACTTCCAGCCTTGGAGCGCCCTCTGCAGGCCAGCGTCCCACTTATGCCAGGCCTCCATGTCCCTCTCAGACTCAGTGCCCCTTGTATGCCAGGGTGCTGCCCCCTAACAGTAGCCCCTCACTTGCAGGGTCTCCCCACCCAGGGTAACCCTCACCTCGCCTCAGTCTTTGGCTACTGCCCAGTCACTATTTAGACTCTGTTCATTGGGGTTGACTGCAGTATATAAGCCACTCATCACAGGCAAGGGGGGTTTGGACCTGCTGCCTTTGCCTACCCGTGGGTTGCCCCCTGCAAACCCAGTACCTAACTGGCCTTCAACTAGGCCACAGCCTGGGCGGTTTCCAGGCCAGAGCTCCTCAGTTCCCTTGGTCTTCCCCCAGCCCTGCTCCACTCTAGGCACTTGGTTAGGCTCCCCAGCAACCAGGCCCTTCTCTCTCTACAGGTGGGGCAGGCATGGTCTGTTTGGACTCCTGGCTAGCAGCCTCTTATAGGGGCCAGCTGGGCCTGATTGGGGCATGGCCCCAGCTGTTGCTGCCTCCCCCAATCAGCCCAGGCTTCTTGTCCCCAGCCACAGCCCTCTCTGGGGCTGTTCTAAGCCCCTCAGGGCAGGAGAGGGTGTTACCCTGCTACAGGTCCCAAAAGATGGTGACAAGTAGAAAGAGAAGAAGCAATTTGTGTTTCACAAGTACTATCGAGACTGGGACCAGGAGGTCTTTGAAATGACAGGGGGACTGCCCACAGCAGGCCATAACTCTCTGAAGAGACTGGGCTGCTCAAAGCTGCAACGTGGCTGCAGGGTAAGTGGCACTTTAGCTAGATGCCTCGTCAGTGTCCTGCATGGCATTCAATGCAATTCAACTATATATGTGTCTCTAGAAATTTCTGTGGCCCCCATCTCCATACTGTCTGAGCCCCACACAGACCGTAAGAGACTTGTCCTCACAACACTGCTGTGATCTGGGCCACTATTTATCATCCCCATCTCACAGAGGAGGAACTGAGGCCCTTGCCCAAGGCGCACAGTCAGTTTGAACGCAAGTTTCCTGAGTCCAGTCCCTTAACCACAAAGCCATGCTTCCCCCTACAGTCTCTGAGACGTACCATGTGCACAGATAAGGGCTGGGAATGTTACCTATATCTGTCATGCCCCCATTCTCCAAGGGGCACCAAAGGCTTATAGGGTCCGTGAGTGAAAGCTTTTGAAGGCTCTTGGAAGAGGAATCTGAGCTGGGAGCTCCTGGTTGAACTGGGATGGAGTATTGAATACTCAGTATTCAGCAGGGAATGTCACACGGGGCGGCCAGTGGAGGCAGACAATGAGAGCACTGAGCTCCTGCGGTATCAGCATCATCCTCGTTCGAGACATCCACCCTCCCATGTCTAGGGTGGGTAGGTAGAGCTGGTCCCTCACCAAGAGAATGATCAGACAGAGGTTGCACCCCTCTCTGCCCTGTCTGACGCTAGAACAGACTGCATTAGAGACAGGCCTGGGGAGCCCTCTCCTCACCCAACCGGAGCACAGACCCCAGTAGCAAATGCTGTCCCACCCTGGGCCTGACTTACAGTTGTGCGTCCCTCAGAGTGAGCTGTGGCTGTTCTCATTGACTCTGCCCCCTTCCCCCTCTTGGCCCTGTGCATTCCACCTCCCAGCATCTCTCTCCGGCTCCTTGCCAAGCAGCGTTCTGGGACATCAGTTAGCTGAGGACGAGGAAAGGAGGATGAATTCTGCAAGCATGACAGGTAGCAGTGATGAGCTGAGCTCTGTGTGGGTGCAGAGATTGGGCCAAGACCATACTCCTGGTGGCAAGGATTGGGAGCTCCCATTGTTCACTGAGTGCCCAGTTGCCTTCTGAGGTGCTGTGTACTTCTCAGGTGTCTCGATCCTTGATGAAAGCAGAGCAGAGAGAGAGGTCCGGGGCAGAAGCTGAGAACCTGTCAGCAGCACACTATGGGCTATGAACACAGTCAGCTCAGCCTGCAGTGGACAGGCATGCCGAGTCAGCCATCTTGGCCAACCGCCTAACCTCAAATAACAGAGCCAGTTGCCAGGCAGTGCCTGGTTTTTTATCCTGGAGTCAAAGGGAAGGAATGCAGCTGGCTCTGTGTGGTGAGGCTACTGATGTTCTGAAGGTCTGCCCCCTCATCCCCACTGAACTCAGCCTGGCCCAGAAGCTGTGGGCAGCTGGACAGCGTGGGGGCTTGCATTCTTCTTGTCTTTGTGTTAATGGCCTCTTCCCAGAAGCGGGAGGAAGTCTCTGACTGGGCAGCCCAGGACAATAAACCTCAGACTCTTGAGAAGGTCTCCATCTGAGTTGGGCAGAGAGAGAGAGAGAGACTCTCTGGATAGCCTGGGGTGGGGTAAAGAAACCCATGGCATTTGTGAGTTAGATGAGTGTTAGGACAATCTGCCTCTCTCCCCATCCTCATCCCTCACATTGGACTTCACATCTGAAGGTTTCACTTGCGGGTGGCAAGGTGATACTCCATGAAGGGAAGGACACCTCATCCTCATCCTGAGGGATTATGGTAGAGCAGCAACAACCTCTCCTCCAGATGAGAAAGGAGGTGGGAACTCCCTAAAGGGACATTGACCACTGAAACCTCATCCTTCTGTTTGGCAGCTCTTTCCCTGCTACTGCTCAGAGATGCTCCCAAGAATTCCAGAGATTAGAAAAAAACATTCACACTATTTTCCCAGTTTGTTCCCTCTGTGTATTTATCAGCACTCTGCATGTAGTCACTTTCCTCTGTTGTTTGTGGGGGTCTTTCATACACCTTCAGGGGAGAGAAAACCTTTTAAAAAATATGTGACTAACCTGGGGTCTCAGGGTAATGTGTAAGACCCGAAATGACTTCCAGCTGTCCTGATTGCTTTGCAGGCCTGGTGTACGTCTATTTCCCATCGTTTATCTGTTCTTTGTCTTTATAGATTACAGAGTCTTTGGGGCAAGAACCCTGCCTGCTATGTCTGTACAATGCTTAGTGTGCTATGATTGCTACTGTAACAAAGAATTAGACATAAAATAACCATAATATACTCATTTTGGAAACTGACTAGAGTTCAAATTGATGGTTTCCCTTCACATTTAGGATGGCAGCCACAGACCCTTAAAAAACTACAGCTGGTAGAAAACCATCTGCTTAGCAACACTAGTCTTGCTCCATTCTTGTAATTGTCTCCCCATTGAATACAGAGTCCAGTTCAAGGTCTCGGTTTCAAAGCCCTCCATGAGACTGGCCCTAACTACCTCAAAGGTTGTGTCTCAGTGCATGACCACGACCTGCTGTGGCAGCAGTGTTCTCTCAGAACAATGAATCAGCCGGCTGACAGGGGAGGCTGGTGAGTGTGGGAGACAGATCTTACACAGGAGCAGGAAAAGTGCCATAGTAAAGCTTGAAAACATGAACCAAGTGTAGCTGATGGTGTCACACCTGCCTGAGTGTGCACAGAGCCTCAATCAATACTCCTGAGAGGTGTGAACTATCCCATGCATCTTAATGGGGTGTTAATTCCAAGACCCACTGCTCTGGGGAGCCCAGCCAACACCATCCCAGCAGAGAACTCTGTGGGTGGCAGATGAATGATGCAATGAGCTCAGTCCACCCATCTACGTGGTAAGTACTTAGGGGCCCCTCAGCTTCCCTGCCTCTCTAGGGAGTGGGGCAAAGAAGACCTCCGCTGCCCCCCTACTGCTCTTGAGGGGATTGAGGGCTTCTGCTGCCAGTCCTAGAGGGAACAGGGCGTCCTATACTGCTGCCCCTGTCTCTTTGGGAAAAGAAGGTGCCCCTCTGCCACTGCTATTCTAGGTGTGGGGTTGGGGCCACAGTGCAAATGGTGGGAGCATGTTGGGTGTTGCCTTACTCCAGCCCTGACTGGCCCTGTCACTTAGGGTCATACACCTCTAGCAGCAGACAGCTGCAAAGAGCCAAATCCTGTCCCCAGTTACTCCTGTGACACTCTAATTCCATCAAAGGCCCTGTGGATGCAGGGATGTGACTAACTGACATTGTTCCTCATAGTTCTGGTGCCAGCCCCTTCAGCTGTAACTCACCCTATTTAAAATCCATGACAGTCACCTGGAGCTTCGGGTTCTCGAGGTCCCTCTGAAAGCTGCCAATGCTGGGAGGGAGCAGCTCTTGCAGGGAACAGCCGAACACCCTGTGCACTCAGCCATGCACTTTTATCTTGGAGGTCCCACCCCGGGAGAGAACCTTGACACAAGCAAGGAGGGAGGTGACTGTGCATAAAGTCAGAGGTAGAAGTTCAAACTACCCACTTGCCATCTGGAGCTAAACACTGTATGATTTGTGCATCATAAAAGGTAACAAATCCCAGGGTGGGGCCCAGGAGAGAAGGTGGTAGAGCGTCCACAGAGAGCGGCGAGGGGTGCTCCTTTCTCTGTCCTGGTGACAGATCGAGTTACTCTAAGGGGAGTCACATGCACTCCTCCCTGGCTGGGGGCTGGAGAGGAGTCTTGTAGGATGAGTGGAGGCCTTCAAAAATGAGTGGCTCCATATTCTTTAATTAAACCCTTCTAAAGAACCTGTTTCAAACCACACTGCTGAGTGCTGGGTTACAGAAACAGCCAAGATCTACACCCAGAAAGGGTGTGGCAGCTTTGTGCTCCAGCTCCAGAGAATCTGGATGGAATTTCCCATTGGCAGAAGCACCAGGGGCAAAGGATCTGGACCCTGCAGGGAGATTTTCTGGCTGTGTTAATATTGGGAGCTGGGGCATGTCATGAAGATGCTGATCAAACCCTCCTGATTGCTGGAATGGCTCTTATTCTACAATGTGTGCTGGGGAGGCCAGAAGAGGCAGGGGCTCCCTCTGGAAATTGGGTCAAGGATCACGGAAAGAGTCACTTTCTTCTAAGACTTCCTGCAGAAGCTTCCATGGGCTGGAAGTGCCGTCTGCCCTGTGTTCTCCATTGTCACATTTCTGCCCATGGAACTCTGCGTTCCTAAGTGGCATTTTTTATGTTGCTTCCCTTCTCCCTCTGCAATTTTTGTCTTTGTTTCTCCATGTACCCTGCTTCCACACTACGTTCCGGTGGGTGACTTGCATTCTCACCTGTCAGTTGCACTGCCTGTTCCTGAGTTAGCTCTCACACTAACTGTAATTTTTCTGAAAGTGTGTTGTTTAAAATCTCAACTGCTAGACAATGTAGGATCTGGTTCCTTTTGGACCCTTTTGTCTGAGGCTTTTGCATATGTATGCATGTGCTGGGAGAGATCAAATAGCTAAGCAACCAAGAGCAGGGAAAGCTTCTGATGGGTCTTCCTCGAAGGGGCTTTCATTCTGTATTGCCCCTATTCCCATAAGTATCGGAGTACCTCCATCATAGCTCAGGCACATAGGCTGGAATGACCCTAACCAATGCAGGGAGGTTCATTATAGTGATGCCATGTCTCCCAGTCCTGCCACAGTCTGGGCTGGCTACTACAGCAGTCATTGTTTTCAAAGCCCTATGCAAGCTTTCATTATTGCTCACATCCCTGCCTCATAAGGGAGGTCTGTATCCTCCCCATTTTACAGATGGGAAACTGAGGTACAGAGCTGCAAAGGGACTTGCCCAAAAGCCACATAACAAGCCAGTGGCAGAGCATATAGGCATTAGGCCTCAGGAGTTCCTGATGGTCAGTCCCTTGCTCAGTTCACTAGCCCACAGTTTCTGTTGGATTCAGAGCCTGCCCCTTCTCCCTGCTCCTGTGGCAGCTGGGACAGGTGTGATGGGAGAATGCACATATCCAAGTAGCTATCCGTGCTGTGAATGGAGCTCTGCACCCACAGAGAATTCATACAAACCACTGGCTTCTAAGCAGTGGTTACAGGCAGAGGTAGGGACTGTGGCTGGCTGAGGTGTGTCCAGCATGCTGCAGCTATGCCTCGGGGACTGCACAGCCTCAGTGACAGAGCTGCCTGGCAGCACTCCACTGAATCCCAGCTTCACCCATTTCCATGCTGATGGTAATCTCCCAAGGGAAACATGGTCTGAGGATCACAGTCAGCCTATGATAGGGAGCTGCTCCGTGTGAATGGTGTGGTGAAGCTTGTCCATAAGGGTAACTTCTGTGGACTCTGATTCACCATTGCCCTGCACGTGGGTGGCCATTTATACTAGTGCAGAGAGAGTGTAACATGCTGCCATTTTTATCCGGGAACATTTTACCTCCACTTTGCACTCACTAGCCTAGATGTAAGTGGCTCCATGAAATACAGGGCAATGATGAATTGGGCCTTATATGGCCCTGGGCATTAGAATAATAGAATCAGGGGGTTAGAAGGGACCGCAAGGGTCATCTAGTCTAACCCCTTGCCAAGCTGCAGGATTTGTTATGGCTAAACCACCCCAGACAGATGGATCCAGCCTCCTTTTGAAAACCTTCAGTGAAGGAGCATCCACAACCTCTCTAGGCAGTCTGTTCCATTCTCCTACTGTTCTCACAGCTAGGAAGTTTTTCTTGAATTTAATCTAAATCTGCTATGCTGTAGTTTGAACCCTTTGCCTCGTGTCCTGCCCTGTGTGGCGAGAGAGAACAACTTTTCTTCATCTTTTTTATGGCAGCATTTCAAATATTTGAAGATCACTATCATGTCCCCCCCATAATCGCTTCTCCAAACTAAACATACCCAGTTTCTTCAGCCTTTGCACATATGGCTTGTGTTCAATCCCTTTGATCATCTTTGTTGCTCACCTCTGGATCCTTTCCAGTCTCTATACATTGTTGACCAAACTTGGACATAGTTCTCCAGCTGAGGCATAACCAGTGCCAAGTAGAGCGGTACTATCGCCTTCCGTGACTGGCATGTGATGCCTCTGTTAATGCAGCCCAAAACTGCATTTGCTTTTTTTGCAGCAGCATTGCATTGCTGACTCATGTTGAGGTTGTGGCCCACCACAGCTCCAAATCCTTCTCAACAGTGCTGTTGCCACGCCAGTTCTCCCCCATGTTGTATTTGTGCATTTGGTTTTTCTTGACTATGTGTAACACTGTATATGTGTCTTTGTTGAATTTCATTTTGTTGTCTCTAGCCCAGTTCTCCAATTTATCAAGATCTCTCTACATTTTAGCTCTATCCTCCCAAGTATTGGCAAGCCCTCATCAGCTTTGTGTCATCTGCAAATTTGATCCCTTTGCTCTCTCTTCCTGCATCCGGGTCATTAATAAAGATGGTAAACAACACGGGGCCCAGAACAGATCCCTGTGGAACCCCACTTGAGACCTCTCTCCAATCTGACATCATTCCATTAATAGCTACTCTTTGCTGTGATTGTTTAACCAGCTCTGTATCCACTTAATGGCAGCTCCGCCAAGCCCATATTTCTCCAGCACACTTATCAAATGTCATGTGTGGACTGTGTCAAAAACCTTGCTGAAGCCCAGGTACAATATGTCCACTGCATTCCCCCAAACCAGTTACCCTGTCAAAGAAGGAAATCAAGCAGGTTTGACGTGATTTGTTCTTGGTGAATCCATGCTGGTTGCTCGTGATTTCCCCTTCATCCTCCAGGTATTTGCAAATTGAATGTTTTTTACATTGCTTTAGTAGCTTCACAGGTATCAAAGTCCGGCTGACTGGGCTAGAGCTCCCAGCTCCTCTTTCCCCCTCTTTTAAAAGATGGGCACCACGTTAGTCCTTCTCCTGTCTTCCGGGACCTCTTCTCTTATCCATGAGTTTGCAAATATTATTGCCAATGGCTCTGAGATTTCTTCAGCTAATTCCTTCAGCACCCTGGGGTGAATAGATTCAGGCCCCACTGATTTGAATTCATTCAAATTGGTCAGAAGATCTCTGATGTGTTCTTTACTTATCCCGAGCTGCATCTCTTCCCTTTATTGTCTGTGGTAACTTCGCTAGGCGTCCAGTCACATGTTATTTTTTGTGAGAAGAGTGAAGCAAAGTAGACTTTGAGCAGCTCTGCCTTCCTATCATCTTCCGTTACCAGCTCACCTCCTCCATTGAGCAGCAGACCCACATCATCCTTGATCTTTCTTTTTTGTCTGACATATTTGAAGAACCCCTTCTTGATGTCGCTATAACATTCCTTGCTAGCTGTAACTCATTCTTTGCCTTGGCTTTCCTGATTTTGTCCCTACCTGCTCATGCTATTCCCATATATACTTCTGCGCCCAAAATCTAGGCCCGTAACTTTACTAGGGTGTTTGCTCCCAACTTCCCTACCTCTGCAGGGCACACAAATGTGCGCTCGCTCTCTCTCTCTCTCTCTCTCTCCACACACTTGCACACACACACAATGGTAAAATGCTGGCTGCCTGGAATGAAGCGGAAAGGAACATCCCTTAGCTTCCAGAATCCTCACCTCTCCATACTCTCCCTCCAGTCTCCAAGCCACCTGAACATTTTCCATTTAAAAATAGGTATTCTATTATTTGTAAAGACGAGGCCATTGCCTGACTAGAGCCTAGAGACCAGAGATCGGCCAGACAGGGAGTGTGTTTGGCTTTGTGAAACCTCAGTGCTCAAGGCAGTATTGTGTAGGGCCCAAATTGGCAGTGGTTCAGATCCTGGCCCCTTACATCCTCATCCCCAACAGGCTGGTCATCAGAGTGTTCATAATCGTCTCATCATTTCCTTGCTCCCCCTCCCACCGCCTTCCCATCTATTTGTTGTATCCACTAAATGGTCTTTCATCTTGTACCTAAATTGTGAGCTCTTCAGGGTGGGGACTGTCTTTTTTTTAACATTTATTTGTACAGTGCCCGACACTACAGGGCCCCAATCCAAATAACAGCACAGATAATGAATGTTAATAATGCTGGGAGTCAGGAAGAGAGACTTGGATAAATGGTTCCAATCTGGGCCCATTGTTAATGCGGATTGAATTCCTCTCATTCCTAAGCATCAAGACCAGGGAATGGTGGTAGGGAGAGTGGCATGTGGATAGAGGAAGCTTGTCCTCCTGCTGCCTGGACTATACCTGCCCTGAGGATACACAGGGCTCATCAGTCTCTAGAGCTGTAAGTCCAGCATCAGAGTCACTTGATGAAAGCAGCTACAGCAGATGGAGCTTTGTGTGAGCAGAGAGTCCCCTCTTTGCTCCATTCCAGGGGACTCTGTCTAGCCAGCTCCATCCCTCAGGTTACTGTGCCCCATTCCTCAGTGCTGTCAGCCCCCTGTCCTACGCAACCAGCCCAGGCCCTGAGACACAGCAAAGAAATGACCACCCTCCCCCATCCTGAACTGAGAGGGGTGACAGGGTTTGTCACACAACAGAGGGTCTGTGTAACCCACTCCCTCCCAATGGGGTTGCTATAGGAAAGAGTGGAGGCTGGGGAGAATGTGTGGGACCTATTCACACCCCCAGTCCTAATTCAAAGTGTCCCTGAGGCAATGTTTGCCTGGCTTGCCGTGATTGCTACCCGAGAAAGGGCCCCGAAGGGGGGGAAGCTCACAGGGGCTGGGAGAAATATTTGCCTTGAATGGAAGTGACTTTTAGAGATGGAGAAAATAAGAAAGAGCCCTTTGAAAGAGGGAGATGGGGGAGATAAAAGGGGGATGGTGCTGGGGGAGTCAGGCCACAAGTGCGCCCCTCTATGGGAGTTTGGCTGCAAGAGCAGCTTCCCTCCATGGGCATCCAGCTGGGTGCAGGGCTGTATTAGCTTTCAAACCCAGAGGGCCCGATCCAGTAGCTCCAACAGTCAATGAGGCTGCACCCACTTGCACCACGGTTGAGCTGAGCTGGAATCAGACAGGTGAACAGCTCTGTCCCGCATTCTTAATCCCTTTGAGCCAGCCGGACTCCTACCCAGTGACTCTGACCAAACTGGCCCCGATGACTCAGAGGTGAAAAGCTTTGTGTCCTCCCCCGGCTCTGCTCCATCCAGTGCCCTGTTCCCTTTTCTGTCTGGGTTTGAAAAAGTGGTTTGAAATGAACAGTCCTCTCTTGTACTGAGGTATTCCCCCGTCCCTTCCCCTGTGGCCCATGACACTGAGCCGGCGTCTGCCACCGAACTCCCAGAGAGCCAGCAAAGAGGGGCCTGGTTGACAGAACTGCCTAACCTGTGGGTGACAGTGCAGCAGGGGGATTGGGAATGCAGCCGTCTCCCCCTTTTTTCACTTCGCCTGCAAAGTGCCCCTGGGAGGCATGTGATGTATGAAAGGTCATGGAAGACAAGGGCCTGCAAAGGAGGGGGTTGTCTCTGGGAGTGTGGTGGGGTGGGGGATCTTGAGGCCCAGGGCGCGTCTGGCTGGCTGCTGCATTCTTCACACACCAGTGGGAGCTGCTAAGCGCCTGGGTGTCCCTGAGTTAATGAATGGGTTCAGGCATTCAGGTGTCGAGGCAGGTTGAATAGGTCACCTGCCTAGAACAGGGTCGCCTTGTTGAATGAACTTTGCCGGGATTCATTCTGGAGGCTAGAACGATAACTCGTTAGGGATGAAAATCTCAAATGTGGCTGCTGACTTTATGCTTCCACTGCTGGGCGTCCCAGATTTTGGCTGCCTCCATTTCTGGGTGCCCAATCCCCCAGACTGGAGGCCACCAAAAACAGGGGCCACTTTGGAGAACTTTGGCCTAAATATTTACTATTTATTATTATTATTTGCATTGGGATAGGCCTCAAGAGTCCCGGTCGTGGGCTACGTCCCCATTGTGCTACATGCTATGTACAAACCCAGAATAAAGAGATGCTTCTGTGTTGCCATGGGTGCTGGGAACGACCCTTGTAGCCACCAGACAATTTTCATAGGAACATAGGGAGTGCCAGACTGGATCAGCCCAGTGGCCATCTAGCCTAAAATCCTGCCTCTGACAATGGCTAGCAACAGCTGCTTCAGGGGAAGGTGCAAAAAAATCCTGTAGTAGGCAGAGACGAGAACTTGGGAGCACCTGATCCTAGGGAAAATTTCCTCCTGACCCAATAGTTAGAGGTTGGCTTAAGCAATAGGCTTTATATCCTTTCCCCCAAACTCTTGTTTGTTTATTACTGTTTAAATTCTGTATGTTCCTGTTATCTCCAATGACTTTTCATTCCTCTCCTCTGCTCTCATGTGCTTGGAATTGTAAGGACCCAGTGACTAGAACCAGGGTCTGTAGAGCCTGGGGTGGCTGATAGTCCTTCAGTACCATCAGAAAGCGCTGCAGAAGCACACCTGGGGAGCACTGTGGAGAATAGGTGCTGCAGGAAGTACCATCCACAAGACCCTGAGTGACAGTACCCTGCAGTCCTCTGATTGGCCCAGTGCCCCTACTTAATCCCAGCGGTTGCCCCCAAGAATTTGTCTGGGCAACCATATAGACCTTGGCTTGCTACTATGCTGGACTTTGCCTAGTCTTCTGGTCTCTGACTCTGGCCTGATCCTAACCCGGAACTGCCTCTGATCGCCAGTCTCTGACTCCAGCCTGATTTTTGACCCAGATTACTGCCTCTCGATTCTAACCTGGTACTGCCTTTGCTTTCTGGTCTCTGACCCAGCCTGACTCTGGCCCTGTCTCTTGTTTATGGAACCTGGCCTTGTGATTCCTCTAACTCTGGCCTGGCAAATTCCATCCCTGGTGGGCTGACCTCTGCCCATCTGCGACCTCTGGGCAGGACAGCCTACATCCCAGTCCCTTACAGGAATGCTCTGAAACAGTCACTATTTGGGATGAAATTTTCCACCCTCTGGCTTGGCCTGAGGCTGAATTTTGTTTTGGAAAATCCCTTTGCTGAGTGTGAGGTCTGGGAAAATGAAAAGAAATTTTCATTGTATATAAAAAAAAAAAAACAAACAAACCCCAACACCCCCAAGCACATTTTTCTGTGAGCAAGAGCCCTGGCTGGAGAAGAAGCTTGGCAAAGGAAAGGCACTGAGGGAGGGGGTGGAGAAAAAACTCTCAGCATGCAAAGCTGCCTACGTTTCTATAGCGTGGCTAAATGAAGCCTCAACCTTGTCATGCCACCAACACTCTTCTTGCTGGGCTTGATCAAGAGGGTTAGGCAAGGAGATTGGCTGTTGCAGGGATAGTTTGCAAGAGGGAGACTGCAACCAAGCATAGGAATCAACGGGTAATTTTCAAATGCCCAGAGGTTCCACCTTACAATTGGAGTTTAATATATTTAAGGGAGATGAGATTAAGCAGAGAGGTGGCAACATATGCAGATGACACCAAATTATTTAGGTTAAAGTCGAGCCCAATAAAGACTGTGAGGAACTTCAGTGGGACCTAACCAAGCTAGGTGAATGGGCAGGTGAAATTCAGTGTCACCAAATGCAGGAGAATGTACATTGGAAGGAATCATTTGAACTATTCATACACATTATTAGGTTCTAAATTAACTGTGACTACTTCAGGAAAAGACCTGGGCATCACTGTGGACAGCTCAATAGAAACCTCTGTTCAATGTGCAGCTGTGGTCTAAAAAGCAAAGAAAATCTTCGCATATCTAAAAAAATGGGATAGAGACTAAAATGGAAAACACCATAATACCATTATAGAAAGCAATGGTGGGGCCTCATCTGAAATTATCTGTGCAGTTCTGGTCATACTATCTCAAAAAGATACTGGAGGGGGTTTTGTACTGGCAATGAGAATTTTAGGAGCTTGGGAAAAGCTATCATATAAATACAGATTAAAAAGACTGGGGTTATTTATGATTAAAAGTTTTTCCATTGGCTTCATTTGGACCAGGAGTGAGTCCTGTACTCATCTGTCCATTTAGATTTTCATACTATCTCTATTCCTATAGAATCTGACAGCCCTACAAAGAGATCACCACCAACATAGGCTACAAATATAGTTTAAAACATTGCAGCTAGTGCTGTGAAATGTATATGCTAGAGCAATGTCTCACACTCTTTTCAGGCTGGCAATCCCTTATCTGAAGTAAAAAATGGTCATGACTCCATTCTAATTACCATGAAAGTAAGAGTAAAAAAGAAGTATCAATGCTAACAATCCTAAACCTGTATAATTTATTTATGGTGTGCTTTGAGAGGTTGACAGAGAACACCAGACCTTGAAGGGTAATGGGCAAGTGAGATTTTCTTTGCTTTAGCTTGTAATAAAATTTTCAATGCCCGGCATCTGGATTGCTTTTTGTGAACCTCCCCTGGCCTCCCAAGGGTTATAAGTCACCAACTGAGAAACATTGCACTAAAACATAGAGTGTGTGCAATGCAGTGGAGTTAACACTGCATTTATAGATTCATAGATACTAAGGTCAGAAGGGACCATTCTGATCATCTAGTCCGACCTCCTGCACAGTGCAGGCCACAGAATCTCACCCACCCACTCCTACAAAAAAAACTCACCTATGTCTGAGCTATTGAAGTCCTTAAATCATGGTTTAAAGACTTCAAGGAGCAGAGAAGCCTCCCTCAAGTCACCCATGCCCCATGCTACAGAGGAAGGCAAAAAACCTCCAGGGCCTCTCCAATCTGCCCTGGAGGAAAATTCCTTCCTGACGCCAAATAGGGCGATCAGCTAAACCCTGAGCATATGGGCAAGATTCACCAGCCAGATACCCAGGAAAGAATTTTCTATAGTAACTCAGATCCCATCCATCTAATATCCCATCTCAGGGGATTAGTCTTATTTACCCTGAATATTTAAAGATCAATTACTTACCAAAATCCCATTATCCCATCATACCATCTCCTCCATAAACTTATCGAATAGAATCTTACAACCAGATAGATCTTTTGCCCCCACTGCTTCCCTTGGAAGGCTATTCCAAAACTTCACTCCTCTGATGGTTAGAAACCTTCATCTAATTTCAAGTCTAAACTTCCTGGTGGCCAGTTTATACCCATTTGTTCTTGTGTCCACATTGGTGCTGAGCTGAAATAATTCCTTTCCCTCTCCTGTATTTATCCCTCTGATATATTTATAGAGAGCAATCATATCTCCCCTCAACCTTCTTTTAGTTAGGCTAAACAAGCCAAGCTCCTTAAGTCTCATTTCATAAGACAAGTTTTCCATTCCTCAGATCATCCTAGTAGCCCTTCTCTGTACCTGCTCCACTTTGAATTCATCCTTTTTAAACATGGGAGACCAGAACTGCACACAGTATTCTAGGTGAGGTCTCACCAGTGCCTTGTATAATGGTACTAAAACCTCCTTATCCCTACTGGAAATGCCTCTCCTGATGCATCCCAAAACCGCATTAGCTTTTTTCACAGCCATATCACATTGGCAGCTCATAGTCATCCTATGATCAACCAATACTCCAAGGTCCTTCTCCTCTTCCGTTACTTCTAATTGATGCGTCCCCAACTTATAGCTAAAATTCTTGTTATTAATCCCTAAATGCATAACCTTACACTTCTCACTATTAAATGTCATCCTATTACTATTACTCCAGTTTACAAGGTCATCCAGATCCTCCTGTATAATATGCCGATCCTTCTCTGAATTGGCAATACCTCCCAGCTTTGTATCATCTGCAAACTTTATTAGCACACTCCCACTTTTTGTGCCAAGGTCAGTAATAAAAAGATTAAATAAGATTGGTCCCAAAACCGATCCCTGAGGAACTCCACCGGTAACCTCCCTCCAACCTGACAGTTCTCCTTTCAGTAGGACCCGTTGCAGTCTCCTCTTTAACCAATTCCTTATCCACCTTTTGATGTTCATATTGATCCCCATCTTCTCCAATTTAACTAATAATTCCCCATGTGGCACGGTATCAAATGCCTTACTGAAATCTAGGTAAATTAGATCCACTGCATTTCCTTTATCTAAAAAATCTGTTACTTTTTCAAAAAAGGCGATTAGGTTGGTTTGGCATGATCTACCTTTTGTAAAACCATGTTGTATTTTGTCCCATTTACCATTGACTTCAATGTCCTTAACTAATTTCTCCTTCAAAATTTTTTCCAGGACCTTGCATACTACAGATGTCAAACTGGCCTGTAGTTACCCGGATCACTTTTTTTTTCCTTTCTTAAAAATAGGAACTATATTAGCAATTCTCCAATCATTCGGTACTACTCCTGAGTTTACAGATTCATTAAAAATTCTTGCTAATGGGCTTGCAATTTCAGGTGCCAATTCCTTTAATATTCTTGGATGAAGATTATGTGGGCCCCCCGATTTAGTCCCATTAAGCTGTTTCAGTTTCGCTTCTACCTCAGATATGGTAATATCTACCTCCATATCCTCATTCCCATTTGTCATGCTACCATTATCCCCAAGATCCTCTTTAGCCTTATTAAAGACTGAGGCAAAGTATTTGTTTAGATATTGGGCCATGCCTAGATTATCTTTAACCTCCACTCCATCCTCAGTGTTTAGCGGCCCCACTTCTTTCTTAGTTTTCTTCTTATTTATATGGCTATAGAACCTTTTACTATTGGTTTTAATTCCCTTTGCAAGGTCCAACTCTACTTGACTTTTAGCCTGTCTCACTTTATCCCTACATGTTCTGACCTCAATTAGGTAGCTTTCCTTGCTGATCCTTCCCATCTTCCACTCCCTGTATGCTTTCTGCTTCTTCTTAATCACCTCTCTAAGATGCTTGCTCATCCAGCTTGGTCTACAACTCCTTCCTATGAATTTTTTCCCCTTTCTTGGGATACAGGCTTCCGATAGCTTCTGCAGCTTTGATTTAAAGTAATCCCAGGCCTCCTCTACCTTTAGATCCATAAGTTCTTCAGTCCAATCCACTTCCCAAACTAATTTCCTTAATTTTTGAAAGTCAGCTCTTTTGAAATCAAAAACCCTAGTTGCAGATTTATTTTTGTTAATCCTTCCATTTAGTTTGAACTGAATTAGCTCATGATCACTTGAGCCAAGATTGTCCCCTACAACCATTTCTTCTATAAGGTCCTCACTACTCACCAAAATTAAATCTAAAATGGCATCCCCTCTAGTCGGTTCAGCAACTACTTGATGAAGGAATCCATCAGCTATCACATCTAGGAAAATCTGAGCCCTATTATTATTACTAGCACTGGTCCTCCAGTCTATATCTGGGAAGTTAGTCTCCTATGATCACGCAGTTTCCATTAGTATTTATTTTATTAAAAACATTAAAAAGGGCTCTATCCATATCCAGATTAGATCCTGGAGGTCTATAGCACATCCCAAGCACTATCGTAGGAGAGGCTCTACTAGTTATCTTCCCCAGTGTAATTTTTGCTCAGACGGACTCTGTCTTATCCATTGCATTGCTTCTTATTTCTTTACATTCTACCTCATCATTGATATACAATGCTACTCCACCACCTTTACCTTTATTTCTGTCTTTCCTAAACAGCACATACCCTTCAATACCTGTAGTCCAGTCATGACTACTATTCCACCATGTTTCTGTTATCCCTATAATATCTGGTTTCACTTCCTGCACCAGTAGCTCTAGTTCCTCCCTTTTGTTACCTAGGCTCCTCGCATTGGTGTACAAACATCTTAATTTTTGCTGTTTGGCCTCGCTCACATTTTATACCCTATTAGGCACAGTCATTCTACAGCCAGCATAACCTATTAGACTAGTATCCACACTGCCTTCGCTCCTTATATACATTCTCCTACCCACAACTGTATCCTTTCTTACTTCGTCTTCTTCCTTCTCAATGCTAAAATCTGGCATGGAGATTACCTGGACATCTCCCAACCATCTCCCCCTAATTCCTAGTTTAAAGCTCTTTATGAGTTGTGCCAGCCTCGATCCTAGAAGTCTATTTCCTTCTCTACTCAGATGAAGTCCATCCCGAGAGAACTGTCCTCTGTCCGTGAATGCCTCCCAGTGGCCATACATCCCAAAGCCCTCCTTATAGCACCACCGCCTAAGCCATCTGTTGACAGTCATAATCTTGTCACACCTTTGTTGCCCTTCTCTAGGAACAGGCAGGATCCCACTAAAGATCACCTGAGCCTCAATTTCCTTAAGCGTCTTCTCCAGCCTAGCATAGTCTCCCTTAATACTTTCCAGCGAGAATCTAGCCGTATCATTTGTTCCCACATGAAGGATAATTAGGGAATTCTTTCCCGCTCCCTTTAGGATCCTTTTCAACCTCAGGTCTACATCCCGTATCTTAGCACCCGGAAGACAGCACACCCTTCTATTCTCTGGATCAGCTCTAGTTACAGGCCTGTCTATTCTTCTCAATAAAGAGTCCCCGATCACATAGACCTGCCTTTTCCTGGTGACAGTGCTATTCTCCAGTCTCTCCCCTGTTCTCTCTGGCTGCAAGTTCTTTCCATTCCTATTTTCCCTTATAATCCTCTTCAACCCATCCTGTATCCTCCTGGGGCTCATATTTGGTGTAGTCTCCCTTGACTCTTCAGCTTTTCCTATAGGACTAGCCTCTCTTCTCTTCTTCCTTACCCTTCCACCTTCAACAAGTACCTGCTGAGCCCCTTCTTCATTTTCCAACTCTGCAAACCTGTTCCTAAGCTCAATTTCTCCTTCACTAGCCCGTCTTTTCCTCTGCCTGGTTCTTTTAGTCACATGCTTCCACTGACCACTTTCCTCACCCAGTCTCCCCTCAAAATTCCCCAGCCCTGCTTCCATCCGTGAGTCTGAGCTTTTCTCTCCAGATACCTCATATCTTTGCTCCATCATCTGCTCAAACCTTTCCTAAACTCAATGAGACTTTCCACTTGCATCTCCAAACCTCGGATCTTTTCCTCCATCAGCTCTATCAGATGGCATTTCATGCAGAAAAAACTCTTACCAGGTCTCCCCTGCAGGATCATGTACATACCACAGCTTCCACATCCAGTCATCCTCAAAGTGTCTTTCTTACAGGAGTCACACCCACAGCTGCCTCCGTATCTGTCACTGCCTTCCCACCTAAGTCCTGTTTAATCTGGGAAACACAAGTCACACCAAAAAGACGCCCCCCCCCCAGCAAAAGCAAACACCAAACAAGCACCACAATACAAACTCCCCTTACAAACTCCCACTCAACCTCCCCTGTTTACAGCTCTGTTTGCTAGCTCCTGTGCCGCTGCAGCTGTCTGTCATTTAGGGCCTTCACCTTTGTATTTCATTACAGCAGCCTGAATGTTTCTCTGCCATAGGGTCTATTGCACTTAATTCTGTATTAATATTTACCAAATGGTTTTCCCAAGCAGTTTTTGGAATTCCCCTGCAGGAGACTTAGATGGATGATGCAGACTGGGTCACAGGGCTATAGCTCCCTTTTGTGCTCATGAGAAACTGAGGGCGTGCAAAGTTTGTTGTCATTTAAGCTCTATTATTTTTTCACATTGATTGGTTAATTTAATAATGGCCAAAAATATTTTCCCTAGTAGAAAATCACCTCTTTAAAGCTCTGTTTTAGGTGACCCAGAGAGGTTCTGCATTGCCTCCAAGCCCTTCGAGAGCTGGAGTGGATAGTGTGGATTAAGGAACTAAGTCATATTTCTAAACTATAACACACACAGTTGTGCTGCTCCAGCTGGAATATCTGTAAAAGCTGGAAAAGCAATTCAGAGTCCTGGAAAGGGATTCTATTGGCTGTGCTCTTCCCAGAACTGCACAAAAAAAAAAAATCAATCCAGCTGTGCAGGCGGTAGTGGAGGGACTTCAAAAAGCCTTCTGTAAATCAACAGGGCAGGCTGAAATCCAGTGGGAAAGGGAGAGCTTTGCAAGAGAAATCAATAAATAATGCTAGTCATTATTCTGCACAGCATCATTCCCAGCTTCATGCATCATAAACTAGAACAAAAATAATAACATATTGCAATTCTTCTTCATCCCAAAACACTGCTGGGAGAACTTCACCCTCCACTGAAGTGCAGCCACTTCTGGGTTGGGACATGGCAGCTGGTCAGTATTGCACAGCAACACTGAACAATTGTTTAAGACATGAAGTGAGAAAGAATCTTGTAACCATTTGAAACTGCCTTAGGGATTTGGGGAGACAGAATGTGCTCATACTACAATACTACATTTCATACATAGGGAGCAATCTGGCATTGGGCAAGGAGATGAACTGGATTACTTGACAAGACATTTTCACCCCTAGACTTTATGATACTATACTAGCTACTCAAATAAAACTCAAATCAGGCCAGGACACCGGAATGAACATCCTGACTCTTGTGAGAAGTGCCATGAGATTGGACCACAAGTGCACAGACCGTCAGCTTTACACAACACCTTCACCATCCTGATGCCCCTCTGCCCCAACTTGGAGTAGTAGTTTAGTACAGGCTCAGAAGAAAGAGGAAGAGCATTTTCTGCCCCACAGGGGATTTCCTTTGAATTGACCCATCCAAGTAATGAAGGGACCCCGGCCCATTGATGTATTGTGTTACCATCTTTTTTTAGTGTTCTAAAGACAGCATAGGCATGTATAGTGCTTTTCCCCTGTCATGTATGGTCCAAGCCCTAATGTGTTTGGATGTAGCAGGCACAGCAGACTCCCCAGCGTGGGAAATTCCAAAGAAGCAGTTTGCTGTAAACCACATTTTCATTTAACTAGTCTAAATATATTCCAGCTTGAAAACACATACTTAAAAATAACTTACAGAAATAGTTAGTTGCGCTCCAAAGAGAACTTGCCTGCTCAGGTCACAGGCTATGGGGATGTAACATACAGTCCTCTGTAAAGGCCCGAGCTGCTTGTCTGCTCTCTTACTATTAAGCAAGTCATTGACTCTCCTGTTTCCAGGGTGTCAATGATTCTCTCTCTCTCTCTCTCTCTCATAAAGTCATCTCTTCCCCACTGACCCTCACCCCACTCTCAAGGTTTTCCATTGATGATATCAAGACCTACACTGGTTCGCTTTTTCAATGTCATAATCAATCATCACCTGTCTCTCAGAATTGCAGGTTCTTTCTCTTGAATTTCAATCTAGTTGCCTGGTATCAAAACCTCTTTATTGGTTCCATTTCTTTGATCTTTGTCTATGTGCCTGTCTTCTCCTTAGATTGCGAGCTCTTCAGTGCAGATCCATCTTTTCATTATATGTGTGTGCAGTACCTGGCACAATTGGGACTGAGGCTGAGATCAGAGATGGGGGCCTCTAGGTTTGATTGCAACACGAATATAATAATAATAATAAACTGTGTCCTCCAGTCTCATGATTTTCACCTTCTTTTTCTGGGTTACCATTAATACTCTCTCTTTCTCTTATGGCCTTATCAACCAGGCATCTGCTGGCCTGGGGACAGCAGGTGTGTGTAACCATTGCCTCCTGTTCACATCCCTGTTCCTATATAAAAGTAAGGCACATTTCTTGATATAGCATCACTTCAAGATCAGGCCAGGTGAGTACTTCCTTCATGTGATATAAAGCAACCTGAGAGCTCAGTGCAGATGTCCCCCTGATAAATGTGTGTCTGTGTGTAAAGTGACCACATGTCCCAGCTTTTCATATGATGTCCCAGGAACCAGTATACGTGAAATGTCTTAGTTTTTCATTTCATTGGTCAAAATGTTTGTTTTTTAAAAAAACTGCTGAATGTTTAATCAGTATGTAATGCTGCACTGAGGCATTTGTCTAGTGTCTAGCGTGAACTAACAGCCCATTGGAAGGTTTGTTCAGTGTGATGAACAGCATTTGGTCTAAGAGACAAGTCAGATGTGGGAGGACACCACTGAATGCTAATACAGCTTTGATGTTGTTCGCTGTTTCTAAATCTATTTAGAACACAACATTACTGGAAAAAATTATACCATCATGTGCCAGCAATGCCCCTCTGCCATGTACATTGGCCAAACCGGACAGTCTTGACGCAAAAGAATAAATGGACACATCAGACATCAAGAACTATAACATTCAAAAACCAGTCGGAGAACACTTCAACCTCCCTGGACACTCAATTACAGACCTAAGAGTGGCAATTCTTCAACAAAAAAACTTCAAAAACAGACTCCAACGAGAAACAGCAGAACTGGAATTAATCTGCAAACTGGACACCATTAAATTAGGCTTGAATAAAGACTGGGAGTGGATGAGTCATTACACTAACTAAAAACTATTTCCCCCCTACTGTTACTCACACCTTCTTGTCAACTGTTTGAAATGGGTCATGCTGATTATCCCTGCAAAAGTTTTTTTTCTCCTGCTGATAATAGCCCACCTTAATCGATCGGTCTCATTAAGAGTTGGTATGGCAACCCCCATTTTTCATGTTCTCTGTATATGTATATATCTTCCTATTGTATTTTCCACTGCATGCATCTGAAGAAGTGGGCTTTAGTCCACGAAAGTTTATGCTCAAATAAATTTTGTTAGTCTCTAAGATGCCACAAGTACTCCTCGTTTTTTCTGCTTCAAGGAAACACTCATATCTTGCTGTGGCGTTGGAAGCTGGCGGTAGTGACATTAACACCTAATAAAAAAAAATCACTAGTCTTTTGTAGAAAACTAAAAAGTGTCACCACAAATGATTCTGTTTTTGATTTTGAAAATATGATTAGTCACCTTAATGTTATACCAATGAGTCTGCCTTTGTATTGTGCTTTTCATCCAAATGCATCCTACAACATTGTACAAAGCAATGGAAACAAACATTTGCCCCACAGTGAAATGCGACTACCTCTGGAGCAAAACATAGCAGCTCTTTAAAACAGTGCACGCCCAAGACCAGATAAAGGTATAGGAACTACAGGCCCATGCTTAGGGCCTGGGCTCCTGGAGCCATGAGATTAAATCAGAATCTCAGCTTTCATTTTTTAATAAAGTAAGTATCTAGCCCTTTTGGCTGTGAAGAAAAGCTTGAGAACCAGAACCAGCTGTAGACAATGCAGCAATATCTGTGACTCATCTCAGTGGGGTATTAACTCCAACACCAAGTGCTGTGGAGAGCCCAGCCAACACTGCCCTGGTAGGAGACTCAGTTTGAAGCAATGGGAAAAGAGTGCAGTAGGCCTGGATCACCCACCAAGCAGATATGTACCCCAGCAACTGGGATAACACACTCCCCCATCTTTCTGCTGCTCTCTAGTGGTGCATGCTTCTCTGGGTAGGGAGGAGGATCCCCTGGCCACCACCATTCCAAGTGGAGGGCAAGGCTGCAGGGGCAGAGTCACGGGGCCTCCATGTTGTGATGCATATAGAGCCATGGACAGCCTTAATCTGGTCCCTGTGCACAACAGTGTTTCACAGCTGTTTAGGATAACAAGGCTGAAAATGGAATTTAGCTAGGACACTGATGCTGACAGCTCAGGTCTTTGAAAAGTGCCTTGAGGCATCGGTGCCAACTTTCCCCAGCGCTGGTGGGTGCTCGTGCCCCCCCCCTTGGCCCTGCCCCGACACCACTGTTTCCCTGCCCCGGCCCCACCCCCATTCCAAGCCCTTCCCCCCCAAAGTCCCTGCCCCCAACTCCACCCCCTCCCTTTCCCTATTGGACCCCTCCCCAAATCCCCACCCTGGTCCCACCTCTTCTCTGAGCGCACCACGTTACCCCTCCTCTCCCCTCCCTCTCTGCCATGCGAAACAGCTGTTTTGTAGCACAAGTGCTGGGAGCTGGGGGAAAAAGTGGGCACCCGGCGCGCTCACGGAGGAGACAGAATGGAGGTGAGCTGAAGCAGGGTGGGGCAGAGCGGGGAGTTGCTGATGGGTGCAGAGCACCCACCAATTTTTCCTCTGTGGGTGCTCCAGCCCTGGAACACCCACAGAGTTGGCGCCTATGCCTTGAGGGATCTTTAACAATCACATGTAGTCAGGATACTTCGTTGTGCATTGCAGCCAAGGAGCAGTGTCCTCCACAGCAGAAGCCCCCTAGAAACCATGCCAGCCGTTGATTCAGTATGGATTTAGAAGGAGGGACTATTAATCTCCAGCACATCTTGATTGCAGAACTTTAGTGGCCTGTGCGAGTCTCCCATCCAAGCACGGGCACCTCCTAACACTTCTCAGCTTTCTGGGGTCTGAGCTGAAACTTGGCATGACGGCAGAACACACAAGTATGCGTTCTGGAGGAGTACAAGCCATTTTTTTCTGCCCCAATGGGTAGAAGAGGGCTTGGGGAGTTTCATTACCATGGCATGTGGACTGACAATGAAGCCTGCATTGTGACAGTAATCCCCACCCACCCTAACATGCAAGTTCTCAGGGCTCATTTAGCAGTTTGATGCACTTCCCCTACACTCATTGCATGGCAGTCAGCAGTGGCTGAGAACCAGCATACTAATTTCAGACAGAACCAGTAGGGGTCACAGTTGGTCTAACAAATTCCCACACCATCATTATTATCCACCCTGCCCTCACACCCGAAGCAATTCACCACTGATTGACTGGTTTTAAAACCTCTTCCTACTGAACAGCTGCAGCAAGTCAAACAAGCTCAGCCTTCTGGCTGCTACTTGGTGTTGCACACTTTCCTGGAAGGAAGAATTAGCTGTGAATATGCTGGTGCGCCTTGCCTGGAGGTTCATGGAGTGGTTTCATCCACTTTCCCCTGCAGCTAGCTGGCATACAATATATTGCTGTTAGGGAGGGCACCCAGTCTTCAGGATGTGGACACATTTTCTTAGTGTTATCCCAGAGGACTAATAATAGATCTTCCAGAGTAGAGGGTTTTCACACACCCGTATCATTCTCAGAACTCCCCCCCCCATATTTCTGCCCCACAATCCCTTGCCAGAGACAAAGAAGATTCCATTCACCCTAAGATGAGAGTCTTGAGGTGGATCACTTGGACTCCACCACTGCTATGTTGTACACTGGTGCACATACAGCTTGTTCAGAAAGATTGTCTCTCTGACTCACGGTATGGATGGATCTGCATCATCCTAGGCTCTGTTGGGGTTGCACACGGCACAGTACTGGCTAGGGCTTTCCACAGCTGAAGGAAATGTGCTCTTGAGCAGTGCAGTCTTAAAACTGACCAGCTGATGTCCCTGTTCAACTGCAGCTCCACTGAGGAAGTTCCTAGTGTAGTACAGTATATGCAACCTTGGTCTTTATACAGCTCTTGATATAGAGGTACTCTGGACTTCCCTCCAGTTATAACAACAATCCTTGGGGTGAGAAGAAAATGGGACTGGGAAGCCCTATTTCCCCAAATTTGTAAATGTGCCAAACCTAACTTTTCAACAGCTTTGAGGATCAGGTCTACGTAGAATGGATATTTGCGCTGGTTACCAGGTGCTCATCGAATGGTGATTGGAGGGTTGAGCTTTGCAGGATGTACAAGCTCTCTGTATATCACAACCTTGCGTTGTCACAACTGGCGACTTCTAATTTCTCCGTTGGGGCTTGTCTACATGGGGGGGTTAATTCGCAGCTCTTTGATGTGAATCAGATAACTCGCAATACGCAAGCCGCACTAATAGCATGCACACAGAGTGACTGTGCTGCCTTTCAATTTGCATTGTGTGTACCGCATCCTAAGGGCGGAGGATCCTCAGGGGTTATCCCATGGTCCTTTGCTATGCTGCATAGCACTGTGCACCCTGAGATTTTTCTCACTAGTGCATTGTGGGATGCATAGCGGAAGCCAGGTAGGTTCAAATTTGAAAAAATCCCATGTGTCCATTGTCTCCACTCCATGCTTCCTTTCTGGGTTGGCTAGTGCCATTTTTGGATTGCTGGACCCAACACTGCTCTGTTGGCCACCGTGAACACACACAGAGGCTGCTTGGGCTGTATTTCAGCACTCAAACTCAGATAGATTTGGCTTGGGCTGTGCCCACTGCCCCATGGAGCAGATGATGCAGCAGCAGTGGCAGGAAGGAAAGGTTCAGTGGGAGAGGAAGTGGGATGAGGGCAAGGATGAAGAGGACACCCAGAACTGATACTAGAGGAGCTGTTCCTGGAGCAGCTTCACTCAGGGCAGCACCGTTTCTGGGCTCGGGAAACCCGAGTATCAGGCAGTAGGAAAGGATTGTTCTGCAGACCAGAAAGACCAGCAGTGGTCAGAGAATTTCAGGATGGGGAAGGCAACCTTTTTTCGAGATCTGTGCTGAACTAGTCCCAGAACTGCAACAGCACCGTACCAACACGCGGTGCCCAGATCTGTGGAGAAGCGGGTCGCCATTGCCATCTGGAAGCTGGTCAAACCAGACTGCAGACAATTCGGTGTGGCCAGATGGACTGTTGGGGCCATTGCCATGCAGGTGTGTGATGCCATGAGAAAGGTACTGTCCCACTAGGTTATAACATTTGGTCATGATCAGGAGGTTATTGCTGGCTTTGCACGCATGAGGTTCCCAAACTGTACTGGGGCAATTGATGTCCTCCCCACCTGCAGCAGGGTACAGACTTTATAAACAGAAAGGGTTATTTGTCCCTGGTGTCCCACAGGCTGGTTGACCATCATGGCAGGTTTACAGACATAAATGCAGGGCAGTCTGGAAGGGTTCCTGATGCTAGGCTCTTCCAGAATTCAGTGCTATTTAATTAATGGAGAAAGGATTGTCTGTCTCCTGGAACACTATGGACATTAATGGTGTGATAGGTTTCAGAGTAGAAGCCGTGTTATTCTGTATTCGCAAAAAGAAAAGGAGTACTTGTGGCACCTTAGAGACTAACACATTTATTTGAGCATAAGCTTTCGTGAGCTACAGCATCCAATGAAGTGAGCTGTAGCTCACGAAAGCTTATGCTCAAATAAATGTGTTAGTTTCTAAGGTGCCACAAGTCCTCCTTTTATTAGTGGTGTGGAGATTGCTCCTATTACCCTGGGAGACCTGGCTTATCTGCTGATACCCTGGTTAATGAAGCGATTCACAGCCCTTGGACAGAAGGACCTTTTAAACTCCCGACTCAGTAGTTGCAGAATGGCGGGGGAGGGTGATATTGTTTGTGGGATAGGTTGGAAGCGGCAGAAAACAACGTTCCAACGATGCTAGCCACATGCTGTGTTTTGCACAGTATTTGTCAGGGTGAGGGAGAAAGCCTTAACGACGGGTGGGAGGCTGTGGTGCCGAGACTTGCTCAGCGGTTTGAGCAGCCACCAAGGCGTCCCGCAGCAAATGAAAACAGCTGGGGCAATATTGTCAGGGATGCTTATTGCTCTTATTTTGCGTCTCTGGCCTGAAAATGTGCAGCTGCACGTCCAGCTGTTAAATCATAGAGCGGGGAGGAGGGGTAGGGCGGCTTATGAGCTGTACAGTCTTGTTTCTGGGTCGTGGAAGCGGGGCGCTCTGGCAATCCTTCTATTACTTTGTGTCTTGGCCTAGATGCTTTTGTGAAGCCCGGTGAATTATTTTTGTTCCATAGCTTGTCTTTGTTAAATGTGTTGATGATTCATTAGGAATGAATTTGTAGCGATTTTTATGACGAAACAACATCAATTATGTAACAAACAATAAAGCTTTATTTGAGCGACTGACTAGAAAGAAACCTTTAGTTCAAACAATAGTGAAGCAAAAACTGGAAGTGCAACAGTGCCGTGTGGGGTGGAACAAAACATACATGGGGGGGGGGAAGGGGGCAGTGCTTAAAGTCACAGGAGAGTATATGTCTTGGCTCTGCCTCTTCTTGTTCATGGGCCTTGGTATTGAGTGGTGAGGCTCAAAGCTATCGGAGGCATTGCAGAGCTCAAAAGAGCTGGGCTCCCAAGTGTGACTGTCCTCACTGCCCTGAACTTGGGTCTGTGAAGGGAATGGCCTGAGGGAGAACTGCTTTGGGGTGCAGTGGGGAGGAGTTGCTGGGGGTCCCCGTATCTTGCATTCTCCAGAGGCTGCAGAACATGGCTGGATCCCAGGTTTCGACTCTGCAGTGCCTGCTGTCCCAAAGAACCTTTCCCTGCAGGAGTTGCCTTTGCCTCTCCCTGTCTTTGGCCATGGTGATGCTGTCCTTGGCCACACCACAATTTCCCTGGGGGACTCCCTCTCCGTTTCCCTCTCCATCCTCGGATACTGCCTCCACCTCTCTGTTGTTTTTGGTTTTTCTGTGGGACTCTGCAATGATGTTTGCAAATGTTTCATCCTGAGTTTTCTCCCACTCAGGTTAACCAGCCGCTCAACCTCAGATAAAGGCCCTGTCTTGGAGGGTCTGGCTGCTGCAGGTGCTGTGGCTGTAGGAATAGAAACAAAACAGAAGCGGTTCTTGTTCATATTCCAGTGAGGCTAAGATAGTGTTTTTTAACGTGCATTTCTGACCTTCTCACTCTGAGATTCTTCCATGTCTTGGGGGAGCTCCGAGATGGTAAGTGGTATGTGCAGGAGGAAGCTGTACTGGGATTTTTGTCTATGCTGTGTATACTGATTGTCTTTGGCTTTGGAGAAAGGCTGTGGAAAGTGTGTGTGCACGTGCGGAGGATGAGATGGGAATAATGTTCTTGCTCTGGGTTGGCGGTTTTGCGGTGCCATGGAGGTGCTGATACAGTGTTGGAGGGTTAGTGGGGGGCATCTGGGGCAAGATGGATGGTCATCCCCTTTAGGCTGTCTGACTCTCGATGGTGTTACTCTGAGGTGGGTGTCTAGGAGACAGAGAATGACCTTCTTCAAAAAGCCAAAAGGGCAGATGACTGAGATACACTGTGGACTGATTCACCAAGATGGTCCCCCAGAAGGAGTGGAATGTGAGCAATACCGGGGGTATGACGGTGCAGTTATTCCCCCATAATGTCTGGACCAAAATCAAGCAATTTCTCCATCTTAGATAGGGTCCTGCACTGATTGTCTGGAGCATTCACTGTTTCCAGGCTTTCTCCGTATAAGCCTGTGAAGAGCCATTAAGAGCTTTCCTATCCCCAACGTAAAGCCCTTTTCCTGCAAAAATGCACGTTATAGGACATCTGTACTTTAGTGGGGAGTTGTAGTCCTTGTACCTTTATAGGCATGCAGTATCCATGTCTACCTCATGTAAACCGAGAATACGAACCTAATTATTTTTTCTGTAATCACTGTCTGAAAAAACTGCTGAATTTCACACAATTGAATGTTTTTATTATTTGAATCTGCCATGGTGAGTGGGTTAGAGGCTTTGGGTTGCCAACTTTCTGACCGAACAAAACCGAACACCCTTGCCCCGCCCCTTCTCCGAGGCTCCGCTCACTCCCGTCCCCCCTCCCTCCATCGCTTGCTCTCTCTCATCCTAACTCACTCGCTCGTTTTCACTGGGCTGGGGAGGGCTAGCAAGGGTCCCTTTTCAACTGGGTGTTCGGTTGAGAGCTGGACACAAGAGACTATACTATGCCATGCTGCTGCCCGCCATTTTGAGCTGACAAACAGCTTTATGGGGCAGCGGTATTCACGGGGCAGGACAGATGAGGGAAGGGGAAAGGAAAACAGGTAGGTGGGCGTGTGCCTTCTGTGTCATGGGCCTAAAAACGGTCAATAGTTGGGGCTTTAGCATGAGACGGGACCGATTGTCTGGCTGGAGCAGCCGCCATTTTGGGAATGTATATGGAAGGGCCCAAGCAGACAGTGTGAGATGAGGAAGGTGGGGTCCTCTGACTTGGAAAGGCTCCTACCTCACATCCGCTTAAAATGGCTGTGGGCCATGGGGCACCCAGAACAGAACTAGCACATTTGTGTAGCACAATAACAATAGTAATAAACTGTAAAAAGAGGTACTTATATGCCGAGGTTCCCTCCATAGGATCTGCCTCCTCAGGCCTGGCCTGGGTTGCTGGCTGGGAATCGGGCTCGGTAGGACTGAGGGTTGCCTTCTACGTGGCTGGCATCAGGGTCCCGTGTCCCAAAGCGATGCTGATGCTCAGGGACAGCTCTTCATTGGCCTCCTCACGCTCCTCTGTGAGTCTTGCTGGTCATCCTCATGGGTATGTGGATGGGCAGAGAGTGGGCAGCATGTTCCACAACCTTCCTGGGTTGGGTGGGCATGTCATGGTGCAAAATCCTGTCCAGCTCTTCAAAAAATGGACAGGTTGCATGTCCTCTGCTGGATTTTTTCATGTCATCCCTAGTTTTAAAGTACATTCTCCTGAGCTGTTTGCTCTTTATCCAGCACTGGCAAGCATCTTGGCCCTGGCCTCTCATGGACATCTGCTGAGTAGTGTCCACACAAAGATCTTCATTCTGGTGACTGGTCCCAAGAGCTTCCTGATCATCACCTCCCAGGACAGTGCCAAGCAGCTGTGCAAGGCATATTGGCGGGCTTCTGGAGTGATAGCACAGCAGTGCGGATATACTTGAATCGAGGAGAAAATGGGCAAAATCTGGCTCCCTGCCAACTTTTATATGGTGGAGGGCGCATCTCTGGCAACACCAGAGCACAGAAGGGCACACAGGTAAACAGACTGGTCAGTAATGGTTGCCTGCAAAGCAGGGTGGGATAGCCATTGGAGGACTGCCAAAGTAGTGCACAGCAGCATTGTGTGAACACAAACAATGGGCTGAAATAAATTGATTTGGAGCAAACTTAGTTCACTTTGCAAGAGAACTCCCGAGTCTGCAATAAATGTGGAATTAATGTGTTGTAATGAGTTACCTCATGCCTATGCAGGCATTTTCAAACCGTATTAATTTGACTCAATTTGGTTAAAACCCCTGGGGAGACAAGCCCTTTGTTGTAAATTTGAAGGATTACAGAAGAATGTGGCTCCTTTTCACTATCCCTTCATTTCTCTCCTCCTCCTCCTCCTCTCCCACCTCTCTAATGTCAGGGCTAGCTTGCTTCCGAAACCATTCTGATCAACTCAGATGTAATGCTGTGCACTAGGAGAGTCATGGGCAGTGGGGATCGAAGTTGTGGTCTCTGACAATAAACACACGAGCCTCTACAGCTCGCACTAAAAGCCTCTATTCTGCTAGCAAAGGTTGTAGCAGGCTGCTCAACAGCCGCCACAACTTGCTCTGCCACCACTAGAGGGTGACAGAGCGCCTCGCTGAGTGGGTCACAAACTCCCCATGGCTTGAGAAGCTTGTCCTGTGCCTCAGAGATTCACCCAGCTTAATAATAAAATATTATTATTATTATTAATAATAATAAATTAATAAAAGTGGTGGTGAAGAAGCAGGAAGGTCCATATAAAGTCTGTTTGCCTGGACCAGGGATGAAGTCTGTATTCTGGGACTTATCATCTTAGCAGGCTGCACCTGTATATCAGGGAGCAGGCTGGCTGAGATCAGCTCCCTTTTATGCAAATTGGGGGCTGCCCACTGAGTCCTGGGAAGTTATGAATGTATCAGTCCCTTGTTTAGACTCTCCTGAACTGGCTCTTTTCAGAGGGGTTTGTTAGCAAAGTTTTCACCCAGAAATGTGCTGAAATCCCCAGGGGTTCCCTCAGCCTGGGAGTCTTTCCCACAGAGGTGTGTTGATGGGTGAATTCCTCAGTTCTCTGTGCAGAGAGGAGAGGAGGTGACATGAGCCGCTGACACCTCACTCACTCAGTCATCAGGCTCCATGGCTGCTATTGTGCTGCTACCAATGGCAGTGAAGGCCGGGGAGCGAAGCTGCTTTCCCCTGTATGGAAGGGGAGATCCTTGTTGCTGGCCAGGGAAGGCACTTCCCACATCAGGCTGAGCTTGATATGCCATGGTCACTCCGGCATGTCTCCCCCTAACACCAGGCTGCAACTATAGAGCCCCGATTGGCAAATGCAGCCTCTATTTGGCATTGCATCAGATTGCAGGCTGAGTTGTGCAATGTTATGAAGTATGTGATGCAACTGAACTTTACATAACCTGATGCAACATGTATGGCAGTTGTATAGGTAGGTTGCACATTCTGGGTCCGTAGTGTGCATATATTCTCTGCATGTATACACATGAAAGGCAGGCAAAGGGGTTTGACAGTAATGCTGCCTCGGGGAACTCCAGATTTCTTATAATTATTCTTGAGTTTTAAATAGCCAGATACATTTGTTGCTCAGGAAGGAGAAAGGAGGAGAGCACGGGCAAGATCTAGGAATAGAGCAAACGGGGACTGTGCAAACTTCCTCCCCACAGCTCAGCCAATGCCTTTCACTCTTGATTGCAGCTCCCCCAGCTATTCTACTCCTAGGTCTCCAACACAGCTCTGCCAAGGCCCCTCACTCCTGATGCCCAGCCCGCTGCATGCTATTGCAGTCTTGGGTCCCCACCACGGAGCTATGCTAACACTTCTCAATACTGATCTCCAGCCCAACCTGCTATTTCTGTCCCGGACCGCCCCCCAGTTCTGCGGGTGCCCTTCAGTCCTGATCTGCAGCCCCCTGCTATTCCAGCCCTGGGAATGGTCTGAAATAGTTTCCTAAAACAGGCTGTCATGATTTGAAATTCAAATATTGGTCTGTCCAGTATTGCTGGTGCCCTATAAATACCATAGATTTAGCGAGGATATCTTGTGACTTGATGGGGCTTGAAATAAATGCTGCGAAGCACTATATCTTTGGAAAGCCTGTAACCTCAGCTCTCTGGTGATATGAGGATGATGTTCCTGGCCATGGCAGGTTGTAATATATTAGACCTTAAAACTATCCCTGGTCCAGTATTGACTATTGCTCATTCTGGGCCTCAAACCAGGGATAATTCTCCATCTCTGTTTTTACCTTAACCATACCTGGAGTAAAAAAAAACCCCACAGTCTTTATGGTAGAGTCTTTTTTTGTGGTGACTTGATTATTTATTTGTATTTCCATAATGCTTAAAAGCCCCAATCATGGGCCAGGACCCCATTATGCTAGACACTGTGCAAGCACTGAACCAGAAGACGGTTCTGCTCAGCTGCTCAGAGGCATGACGTGTTATGTAGTCCCAGTAGAACTGAGTAAATGGGCACAGTGCAGGTGAGAAGGCCCAAGGTGCAGGACAAATGGAAGGTATTTCAGAACTTCAGCAGGAAAAGCACTTCAGTTTTGTTACCTACCTATGTATCTATCTTAGGGCTTTGTACTGCCACTCATCATTGCAATATCTGAGCACTTCACACATTAACTAGATTGGCAACAGCAAAGTCCCTGGTGGATTTACAGAGTCTTCTGCCTCTTCTCCATCCCCTGCTTATGTGCTTCATGGGTGGCATTATCTCTCTATTCAAGAGAGGGACAGATAATAGACAGTTCCAGATTTTCTCTCTGATAAGCCTTTTACAAGAATCTTATAGGTGTTACTTCAAGTATCATTCACCTTTCCCTTCCACCTCCAGGGAAGCTGTTTCTGGGCATCACCAGCACTGCCAAGCTTGTACAGAAGATGCCACTAGCAAGAGCTAAGTAGAAACTATTTCTGAAGCTGAAGTGGGCAGGGAGGATGATGAAAGCTGGCATCATCTTTCCTGACGTGCTTCTGTACCTGTGACTCACCTTGCATGAGTTTTCAAAGGAAAATATGACCGCAGCGGACGGTTTGATGCCTGAGTTTTATGTGTTGAAAGCATTTTCTTTCATGCTCCCTAAGCCAGACCATAATGATGCAAGGCTGCAGGTGAATTTCCACACCTCTGCAGACTGGTGTATGCCAGATCCCAGTAGGGAGGCACAGAAAATGTCCTCTCTGTATGGTAGATGGAGCATGTTTTCCCCCTCTCCTTTCCCTCTGCAGTGCATGGAGAGTGCTTCCCTTGCTGGACAGGGGACATTTCCCCCCACTAAGGTGCATGGAGACCACTTCTCCCCCATCTCTTTTTGGCCTCCAGAGATGGTGCACAGAAGGCAGTCCCCAACCTATGTGCAATGTCTGGAGAGCGCCCCAGTGCAGTGCAGAGATAGCTCTTCCTTTCTGGTATGGTGCATGGATTGTTCTCCCCCTCTGCATTGAGTGAAAGGCATGTTCCTGCCCCCAGTCCCCCATGGTGTAATAAGAATGCCAGGAAGAAGTCTAGTCTAGGGTGTAGAGCCAGGAGAGCTGGGTATCTCCTGGCTCTGTCACTGGCTCATTGTGTGACCTTGGGGAAATCACTTAACCTCTCTGTCCCTCCACTTCCCACTCGGTGGAGAGGGGATAATGGTGTTGATGGAAGCACTATGATTTCTGCAGAAGGTGCTGTAGAAGTGCAGGGTCTTATGAATATTACCCCTCCTGTAGAGCACACAGAGCTGCGCATATCCCATACAGAGAGCACTGTCTACTATATGGGGTATGGAGAAGGCCTGCTCTCTCCCAGACTGCACATAGAAAGTGCTCACCCCCTCCAATATATATCTCACAGAAAACATATGGCTCTTAGAAAGAACTTACCTCTATATGGCCCTTAGATCTGGGGCAGAATTTCCTGAGGGGAATAGCTGTCCAATGAAAGGCCACATTTTGGGAGACTAACTTGCTGGCTGAGTACATGAACCTGGCAGAGAAGAGAGCATAGAAATGAAAACCCGGGGACCTGGAGGTGTGAAATGAGGGTTGCGTGGGGTGTGCAGGATGGTTCCGCTCAAGAGGCTGACAGAGACATGTGAGGTTGTGGGACAGAGAGGAATAGGGGACACAAAGTTGATTGTGTCACAGAGGAACTCCGTGTGGTTTCAAGAGCCATATTTACTTAATGTGTGGAAGTGACACAGGAGTGCCAGCATAGTGAAACCTACAGTGTTAACTCTTAAGGTGCCTCCAAGCACAAGAAGGGCAACTCTTCCTGCCTGGTTCAACCCTGCAGTATCCAGGACTTGATGGATGTGCTAGGCAGTGCCCGTCTGGCTCAAGTCAAAACTAGGAGACTCTGACAGTTACTACTGGTTCTATCAGAAGAAGTATGCTGGGGAAATACTCCTCTCCTTTGCAGGAGCTCTCACTAGAGATGGAGACAATAGGTGGAAGCTTTGGCTTCACAGGTAAACATCCAATGCAGATATCAGTTGCACTGGATGTGCAGTACTTTGACCTTGAGCTGGAATTCCAGTGCCCAAGTACATGATGTTGACCCCAGTCTGAGGTAGGCCAGTGTTGGTGCACTGCCAGTGTTGGTGCATTGCCATCTGTTTTCCCCAGCAAGGACCTGATACCTCAAACCAGACACACACACAGCATTGTGTTTGGAGGAACTTTCATTCTAGAGAGGACCCATCCTGCATAGAACTAGAAGCAGCTGCCATTTAGATCTCAGGATGTCTGAGATCAGTTTAAGGACATCCTGGGAGGATCAATAATAAATCTGGCTCTTTATGCCCTGGCATTTGACAATCTCCAAGGCGTGAGTCAATGGTTAACGTGACTAGCTGAAGCACTGAAGCAGAATATATTGTTTCCCCTATCACTCTGACTCAGTTGTTACCTGAGAAGGTTTGTAAGTGTCTGGCTGCTAGCCCAGATCAGAGGGAATTGCTAATAAATTTCAGTTCTGTTTTAGGAATTGCTATGGTTCCTGTAACTGGAGTAACTGAGTGCCTCATAATCCTTAATATATTGATCCTCACAACACTGCTGTGAGGTATGGAAGCGCTATTATCCCATTCAAGGTGTGTGTGGGGGAACTAGGCACACAGAGACGTACCCAAGGACAGATAGGAGGTCTGTAGCAGAGCAGGGAATTGAACGCAGGTTTCCTGAGCGCTAGGTGAGTGCCCTAACCACTGAACCATCCTTCCTCTCTATGTGCCTGACTCAGGCCTTTGCAAGGAGAGCCCTGCACAGAGAAAGCAAGTGACAGACCACAGGGAGTGTCTAGGTTGGGCTGCTGGTCACTTGTGGGGAAACACATATTGGACCTAGTGTACTGTGCCTGCAGAAGGCATTACAAAATACACAGCCTGTACACCTGGGAGGACATGGATGCTGCCCCAAATAGAGTCTAAAAGGAGACAAAAAGAACAGGAGGACTTTTGGCACCTTAGAGACCAACAAATTTATTTGAGCATAAGCTTTCGTGAGCTACAGCTCACTTCATCGGATGCATCAAGGAGACAGTATGCCACACCTAACTGCAACAACCAGCGGTGGCTGTGGGGCAGAGTGGAAAGGAGGCCATGGCTAGGATAAAAGTTCACATGGCTACTTGGGGCTGTGATGTGTATATTGTGATGGTTCCACTATTAAATACATGCTCTGTATGTATAGATGTGTATGTGTGTGCATCTGTGTATCTTCAGTGCATGGGAAAAGAGTAGTCTCCTTTTAAATAGGCTGTGAGGCTTCTTGTGATATTCACTCAAATCTATGATTTAGAAGCCTCCGTTACTCAAGCAGAGCAGCAACGTTTATATGTAACTAGGCCTTGCAGGTTGTGTATATTCTGCAAACATTCACTCAGATCTCTTCATGTCCAAGTGGTTCCTTCGTATTTTCTTTGATGTGTAAAGAGCAAACCCACAACATTTGGTGATGAGGAAGGGTGCCTAATCCAGGAATGCTGTGAGTTAGAAAGTGACTGCAGAGGCTTAGCAAAAGCAAAACGAACGAATGAGGAAACTGCAGCCTAACCAGTCCTATTAAACCAGATGACAAAGCATTTGCTGAGATTGTAGGAATTTTACATAATTACCTCTCCCCACAGTCGTTGGTGATTGCACAGCACTTATGCTTTTGTAAATGGCATTAACGAGAAAATGAAACAAAATTTGAATATGTGGTTGGATTACACAAATTAACAGAGCATTGCCAGTTTGGAGAGAGTTTATATGATACATTGAGACCTGCTAGTGGGAGGTATTGAAAATAAAGAAATACAAAAACGGTTATTGACTGAAGCTGATTTGACCTTAAATTGTGCTCCAGAAACTGCCAAGGAGACAACTACTAAAGATGTCAGGGAGTTGCAACAGCATCAAACAGCCCAAACTAAAAATTGCAGAACTTCTGGACGAGGCAGCTGATGTCCTTCACAATGGCACTGGAAACTTAAATCACGTTAAAGTAAAAATTGTGCTTGAAGTGGGAATTCCTGAATTTTGCAAAGCTCGCTCAGTACCTTTTGCAGTGCTGCCAAAGGTAGAGACACAACTTCAGCACTTACGGGACTCTGGAATTATATCTAAGGTTAACTGGAGCAAATGGAGCACCTCTATAGTGCCAGTAATGAAAAAGAGTGGGCTGTTTGTAGCTGTGGTAATTCAAGGTTACCATTCAAGGTTACCATTAACAAGTGGTCTTTGCCTAGATTAGAGGATATATTTGCCTCATTAGCTGGAGATGAGTATTTCTCCAAGATCCACTGGTCCAAGCCTAACTACAAATAGAGATTGAAGACAGTGACAAGAAGTACCTCATTTCAATTTAACAGGATAGCGTTTGGAACGGCGTCTGCACCTGGCAAGGACTTTCAGCTTTACAATTCCCAACTGGTCTTCATGTAATTCTTGGAGTACATGTGACCTGAGCTTCATATGAATAACCACTCTGATGCAGTACATTAGGCTCTTTGATATACACTTATCCGTTCTTTACATGAAAAAAACAAAAGCTGGAAATGGATGTTTGCATAAGTCCATCCATTCATCAGAATGCTAGACACTTTAGCTAGCAGTGGATCATTCTAAGTTTTGTGTTATACCCTGGTATTTATAGCTGCCAATGGTTCAATCTGAGCCATATAGAGCGTATCTACTGTCTCTGGTTCTCCTTCACTATCTCCAGTGGCAGGCCTGACAAGCAATCTGCATTCTTATATTGGTTGGTGCTTTTCAACTCAATACGGTGACCGTGAATGCCTATCTTCGTAATCGTGCTTCAGACACTGCCAGTACTCTTGCCTTTGGGTTAAAAAATGAAACCAAAAGTTGCTGATCAGTAACCAGTGTAAAATCATTTTCCATACAGATATTGGTGAAACTTTTTAACTCCCCAGATGAAACTCAGAGCTTCTCTCTCAGTTTGAACATAGTTACTGTCTGCTGAGGTAAGGGATCTAGAAGCAAAGGCAGCAGGCCTTTCAGTACAATCTCCCATCACATGTGAAATTACTGCACCTGTCCCACATGGGGGAAATGTAATAAGTTGGGTACGAAGGCTTAGGCCTGATATACAAATCTAGGGAATGGCAAAACAATGTCAAGGTCATCAGTATTGCTGGTTGGGAATTTTCTGCTGGAATGACTTTCCGATGGAAAATGCTGGCCTCGTAAAATCAAAATTTTCCATGGGAAAATTGAAATGACAGCTCCTTGGTTGCTCTCCTGCACAGCTCAGATCAGTTGACAAGAGCCTTCCAGGCAGGCAGCTGACATGGTGAAAAATTCCATTAGGTTCTGACTGTCCAGATTTGGGATGAATTTTTTTGCAAAAACATTACATTTTTCAAAGGAAGGATTTGCATTGTCTGTCCAGTTCTCCTTATCAGCAAACACAACACATCCCTAAATATGTTCCTTTGCACCCTTGGGAGAGATCAACTGCTCCATAGCAGCAAATCCACATAGACTGCACTGGACCATTAATAGGCCATATGTTTTTGATTGCAGTAGATGTCCATTCTAGATGGCCTTCAGTATTCTGTATGAATTCAACTAATTCAGTGCAGATGATGGAAGTGCTAAGACTATTATTTTCACAGATGGGAGTCCCTGAAAAGATTGTAAGTGACAATGGAACTCAGTTCACGTCTGAAGAGTTTCAATCGTTTGTCAAAAGAAGTTATGTCAAAGATGTCACATCGGCACCTTGCCATCCAGCCACAAATGGATGAGTGGAAAGGTTTATCCGGACATTCAAGCAAGAAGTTTATGCAGTGGCTCTGGATAAAGATTGTTTACAACATAATATTGTGAATTTTTACTTGCCTATTAGTATGCCGCATGTGCTACTACCCATGAGTCACCAGCAATGTTGGGGCCTCTAGGACATTCTACTTTGGGTTAGGGGAGAAGGCTGGAGTCAGCTGTTAATGCATCTGAATGGGTTTGCCGTGTCCATGGCCTTTGGGAGATCATGAACCAGGGTGATGCAGGTTGCATTTGGACTCCTCCTGCTCCCTCTGGACTTGCTGTAATATGGGTTTCCCATCAGGCAGGCACAATGGCCCGCTCCCACCACACCTGGCAAACTCCTGTGCAGGCCCTGACCATGGAAACAATGCCTCCTGTCTCACTGGGCGATCTGAACAGATAAGTCCCTACTGGGGTCAGAATTTAAATATTTAGGAGCAGTCCCCTGAAATACACACAGCAGCTGTCCTCTGTTTCCCTCTCTCCAAAGCCCGGTCCCCCCTTGATGGTTGCAGGGTATACCCCAGGCTGTACACAGCACAGCCCCCACCCCCGCCACGTATATTACACTTCCCCCCAGAACTTCCCCTGGGGGAGGATGATCACTAGACTGCAGTTGCAAAGCACAAAGTGAAGGAGCTCCCTTGTTCTTTGCCTCTCCCTGTTATCCCTCCTTCAGATCTCTGCATCATTCTCTCTTCCTTCTTCTTTTCACTCACTCTCTGTCCTCCTTTTTCCCTTGCAAAGTCATTCCTCCCCCTCCATTTCCATTGCTCCTTTTCCTCTGCCCTTCCCCTCCCCAGGCTGAGTACTGTGCTCTTCCCTTCCCTACTGGAGGCTTGTGCTGGCAGGGAGGTTAAAAGGCATATGGGGAGCTGTTGAGGGAGGCAGGGCAGGCAAGTTGCAGACCTCCCAGCAGGGAGTGACACAGGAAACCCTAATTACATGCTTGTGACAGCAATGCTGTATCATCTTAATCATGCTGCTGCCATGTCAGAGATGCTGCTTGGTGGGGTTTAGGCAACACAAACACACACTGATGCAGCCCAGCTCCACCAAAGGATTACGCTGATGGACTGGAGCTGCAGCTGGTTCTGGACATGGGGAGAGTCTGATACACCCCTCTCCCCTGAGCACCCGTCTGGCCTACATTCTAGACAGGGCAGCTTCTCCCACTGAATCATGCTGGCTTCTCTACATGTAATGATCACACTTCTCCCTCCCCTTTCATCAGAGGTTCTCAAAGCCCATTACAGGAATTAATTACACCTCAGAGCACCCAGCGAGGTGGGTCAGCTTCATTCTCCCCATTTTATAGAGGGGTAAACTGAGGCACAGAGAGGTTAGATGTCAAGGCCACACAGCGCTTCAGTGGTGAAACTGGGATTAGAACTCAGACATTCAGCCTCCTTCCTTCCCCACCTCCAGCCCAGACTCCCTCCCAGAACTGGACTCTGAACCCTGGAGCCCTGACCCTTAGACCCCTGCACTAATACTGTACAACATGCTCTCGTCCCCAGTTTAGGAATAGGTCCCAGGAGTCCTAACTCCCAGGCTCCCTATTACATCACACTCGCTACCATTTCTAGTGGGTGTTAAACACTTCTCTACTTCTGCAACAGGTACGCTCCCAGAACTGCTTCCTATCCTCACTTCCCTAATGAAGCAACCCCGCCTCTCTCTGCCCATTCCCACCTAATGAAACCACCCACTCTGCGTGGCAAAAATCTAGATGTTCCTCTCCAAGACAGATTTTACACCAGACTGGCCCATCCTCCTGGCCAAATGAAAAGCTGGTGTGTGACATCCCTGTGTACAGTTCAAACCCATTCCTGGGTCAGCTGACAGAGAGCACTCATAAGCAGAACAGCTCAGCCCTAGAAGGATGTGAGGTCTGTGGGATTGGTCAACTGGCAAAGGGCTAAACTACTGCAATAGTCTAGTTAAACATGACGTTATTAGGGCTAACTCACCCATCCCCCCCCCCTTGTAGAGTTTACAGATTTGTTAAGGGAGTCCTAAGGTTTGGAGCAGGGGACACATCAGCCCACACTGTGTAAACATGACTTCATCCCCAAGAGAGGAAGTTTTGGGATGAAGCTCTCTTTTAATATGCTGCTAGAGACATGTACTAACTGGTGAGTACCTGTGTATCTGAGGTTCAGTAAAGCCTAACAGACTTGGTATCAAATCCTTCCGGGACTGGGAGAGGTTCCCCTCCTTCTCTATTGCTCCCCTCTATGACACTGGCAGGCCAGTAAGTGAGATACTGGTCCAGCTTGGGATCCTGTGGCTAGTGCAAAAGGTGCAATTTGTGTAGAGGGGAACGTGAGGCTCATTGCAATTCTAGGAGCTGTGACTAATGGAGAACAATTCTCACTGTGGTAGCAGGCTGGCTGGGCCAGCCCATAGCAGTAAGGCTCCCATCCTACAGGACAGAACATTGGATGTATTCAATAAAGACAAGCGCAAAGTACTTCACTTAGGAAGGAAAAGTCAAATACACAACTGAAAAATGGGGAATAACTGGCTAGGTGCTCATGTTGATTGTTGGTAGTCTGTTGCTGACAATGATGACAATATTGTTGCAGTTCTCATCTATGGCTATGCATATGACTCCGAAGTCCCAAATGTTGATGCGCAGAGTTGGCCGCACTGAGGGCATGGGAAGTCTGTATCTATGATGTTTGATGATGCAGGTCTGTGGTGCCTTTCACTTGCAGCCTGGAGATGAATTTGTCGATCCTGCTCAAACCTGTTACATGCTGATCTTGTGAGAGACCACCAGTGAATCCTGTTCTGAGCCATTTGCTCAAATTCTTTGGGATCGATGCCAGCCCACTGGAGACTGCTCTTCAGATTATCTTTGAAGTGCTTATATGGATGACCCTTCTTTCTTTTGCCTTGACTCAGCTCAACATACAAGATCTGTTTTGGGGAACAGTGGTCTTCCTTTCTGATGACATGTCTGGTCCACCTAAGTGTTGCTCTCAGTAGCATTTCCTCAATGCTGGTTGTATTTGCTATTTCAAGGATCTTACTATTGGTCACTCTGTCCTGCCAGCAGATGCTCATTATTGAAATTGCTCAAGCTGCTTAATGAGCCGTCTATAAAGAGTCCATGTCTCAGAACCATTCAGGAGAAATGTTAGGACCACTGCACTATAGATTTTCAATTTGGTGGAGAGACGAATGTTGTGTTGGTTAAGGACTTTTGTTCTGAGTTGGCTAAGGGCCTGGCTGGCTTTACTAATTCTGGAGGAAATTTCCTTGTCACAGGAACCGTCACTTGAGATGGTGCTGCCCAAATACTTGAACTGAGCCACATTTTTCAGCTGTATGCCTTGAATGAAGATGGCTGGCACTAGGGCATTGGAATGAGGTGCTGGTTGGAACAAGACTTCTGTCTTCCCAAGATGGATGGTGAGGCCAAAGAGATGGGGTGCTTCAGAAAAATCTATCAATGATGACCCAAAGGTCATCATGTTATGGGCCACCAAGGTGCAGTCATCTGCAAAAAGTGCCTTGATAAGAATTCTCTCCAGCGTCTTGGTCTTAACACTGAGTCTTCGAAGATCAAAGATGGAGTCATTGAGTCGGTAGTGGATGCATATCCCCTGATGCAAGTCCCTTGTGGCATGGCTGAGGACACATGCAAAGAACAAGTTGAACAGCACTGGAGCAAGTATGTAGCCTGGCTTCACTCCATTCGAGATTTCAAAAGTGTCAGAAAAGTCACCACGGGCGAGCACTTGTACTGTCATGTGATCATGGAACAGACAGATGATTTGTATACACCCCACAATGATTTTAGCCTATTTTGCAACTGCATCACATTGTTGACTCATATTCAGTTTATGATCCACTACAACCCCCAGATTCTTTTCAGCAGTATTAGCACCTAGCCATGGACCTGGACCAAAGCTTTTGATACAGTCAACAGAGAGGGTCTATGGGCTATTCTGCATAAACTGGGCTGCCCAAGAAGGTTCATACAAATCATCCATCTGTTCCATGACCACATGACTGTACAAGTGCTCACCACCTGAAATAAAAGTGCCTTAGACCAAGGATACCTGTTTTGCCCTTTGAATCACGAAAGAGAACGCTGAACTGGATCTTGGTTTCCATCAGAAATGGATGCATTGTTGCAATGGGAACTTTAACTATGTTCTAAGGATGGCTCCAGATTTTTGCTTCTTAAGGATTTGAAAGAGAGATGGGTGCATCCTAAATGGTTCAGTTAAGCAAGGTGCTCAGCAGTACATGTAGTACATCGGTAATAAGTGGCCAGCTAACTAAAGGCCTGATTCAGCACCCATTAAAGTCAATGGTAAAGCTCCTATTAACTTATTCAGACTTTGGCCCTACATACTTAACTTGTGGCCTAACACATCCAGGTGCTCCCCTCGAGCTCTCCTGTCTGGGGCTTGTCCCAGTTTTCTGTAAAGGTCCCAGGTGAGAGTGCAGGGGAATTGCTGTAAAGAGCAAACTCTCATTAAGTCGCCTCCGCTTTTACTCCTAGTGTTAGGGCCCAAGCGGTTCCACTTCGCCCTCCACCCCTCTTTGTCCATCATCTTGCCTCCTGTCACCTCTGAAATGTCACCACACCAGACACTATCTCAAACCCTCCTCTGCTGAGACCAAACTCCTTCTTCTGTCTTCCTGCATGATGCTGTCCATAAATCCCAGCTAGGCTCCAGCCTGTCCAAACTGCAGCACAGCCTCCACCACCCCAGACCAGGAAATGAGAACACATTTGATTCTCATTGTTGATTCTGCTTTCAAAATGTGCCCTGGGCTTCCAGCTGGTTTCAAAACCCAGGAAAAAAATGCCCCCAGTTTCTAACGAGCCTCCATGAGCAGTCCTCCCCACATCTCTTCCTGTTCTCCAGTGTCCATGCCTCTCTCTGCAAGTCTGCCCTTCCCCAATCCATATCTTCAGTTTCTTGATCTCCAGGCCAGTGTTCCCCAGTTGCCCACCATTGGCCCACTACTGATCCTATCCCCATTCTTGTATGTTCCCTGGATTTATTTCTCTGGCTCTCTCAGCTTGACTCCCTGGCTAAAATCCCATTTCCTCTTCCTGGACCATGGACTTTGAGCCCCCTTTCTAATGCAACCCCATTCCTTGAGCCTCCTGATCCTCCCATGCTCATTCTCAGCCATTGCCCTTTCTTTCCCTTCCTTATTGTGAATGGGTGCTCCCCCAGCCCATGCCATTGTGGCCTGAGATGACCCTGCAGGCACTCTGCTCTCAGTCAGGACTGGCCCTAGACCAAATGGCTCCCAGGTGAGGAGCATCTTCGACACCCCTCCCATCCATTTCTTAAATGTTTGAACACTTTACAGCACCCTGAGTCCAGCACCCCCCAGGCCCGACACCCCAGGTGGTTGCCTGGGTATCCTGCCCCTAAATCCAGCCCTGCCCTCAGTTCCCTCCTGGGTTCTTTGCAGTGACTGACTCTAAAACCAAAATCCTTACAATAAGATTCCCTTTTGTGGGATCTTACTTATTCAGTCTTTAATCAACAACAGATCCTTTGGCCCCACAGTCCCAGCTCTTTGTCTCACTAACCCAAGCAAGATTTACTCTTTGACAAAGGAGTCGCACCACACTCCTTCCCAGGGCCTAGCAGCTTTCTGCCCTTCCCAGGCTCTTTTGAGTCTCTCCCATTCAGTCCCTCCTGAACTCCTTTGGGGGTGTTCCCTGCTCTCTAGCCAACTTGCTCCCAGGGCAGGCAGGTGTGCTGGCTTCTTTCTTTGAAGGCTTTCCTTCTCTCTCCCCCTCATTTATCCCAGAGGTCCAGTTAGGTCATGTGACCCATTTTCCGCATCTGGGGAGGGGGCTTACCTGTGTCACAGGTGGGGTTCGCAAAAAGAAAAGGAGTACTTGTGGCACCTTAGAGACTAACAAATTTATTAGAGCATAAGCTTTCGTGAGCTACAGCTCACTTCATCGGATGTGCCACCATTTTTTTTTCCACCAAATGCATCCGATGAAGTGAGCTGTAGCTCACGAAAGCTTATGCTCTAATAAATTTGTTAGTCTCTAAGGTGCCACAAGTACTCCTTTTCTTTTTGCAAATACAGACTAACACGGCTGCTACTCTGAAACAGGTGGGGTTGAGAGTCATCTTCCCTTAAAGGGCCCGCCACTGTATGACACCATAGGCATGCACAGCACATTTCATTAGGGTGTGCACCCAGGGAATTTTATTTATTAATTTATTTTTAAAGGTGAACATTTATTGAATACTCAGTCATAAGGGACATTATTTTTATTCATCAAACAAACTAAAGAAACTAAAACTTAACTAAACTTAATTTTTTTAAAATTAACAACTAAACTTTACTTAAAAAATACAAACTTAAAAAATGAGACACAAAATACCAAATTTTTGCTGTAGTGATAACCAGGCATATACAAAGATACAGTCAATTTGCATGATCTTTATCTTTAACCAGATAATGAACGAACCCAAACTGACCAAAACAGATTAAGGTTTCTTCATCTTCCTGTCCTAGACAATGAGATGTCGCTCACCAGGTGTTATGGACTTAACTTCCTCAATCACATCATTGTAATTAACTGATGAAGCCAATTCCTGTTCAATGTAAAAAATCATGAGTGAGTCGAGGCGCTGTTGGGACATTGTACTTAGCTTGTTTTTTACATGTGCTAGTTTCGAAAAGGCTCTTTCACATGAACAGCTTGTAACAGGTAAGACTGCAAAGCATTGAAGAGATTTGTAAAAGGCCTGGAACATGGAAGACCGATCCGATTCCTAGCCCTGTCCCATTCTTCAGGGGGACACAGGATCTAGGGCAGCCTAGGGGACTTAGCGGGGGGCCTGGCACCAGCAAGCAACCTGGTCCCAGCACGCCCCACACCACCTCTTCCCCCCCCCACTCCACCCCTTCCCCCAAACCCCTGCCCCTGAGCAACACTGGGAGCCGGTGGGGTGGAGCAGAGTGGGCTGGGGCAAGGTCACTTGCTGGTACCAGCGCCAGGCCCCCCACTAACCTCCCAGGCTGCCCTGGACCCCTTGTCCCCCTGAAGAATGGGACTGGGCTAGGCACCACCATGTTGCATGACAGACAAAGTTATCGGACTTAGTGATGGACATTGTGGGAGGTAGGGGGTATTATGTCATTCAGTCATTCAACCTGTAAAATAGCACAATTTTCCACATTGAAAAAACCCAGTAACCTAGTTAATAATAATAATAATTATTAATAATAATATCAACTCATATAATTAATGAAAAATGTGTATATACTGTATATGAGATTATTATATGAGAAATGAAAATGAGCTTGCTTTGGGATTTTACAAGGCACTTATATCATTTAAACACACTTGGTACCCTGAGTAATGATAACACTTCTTGCAAATCACATAAATAGGGATCTCATGGTCCCCTTCCTTCACCCCATTGTAAAGGCGCAGGTGTTATTGCTGGCTGCCCTATGGCTGCAGAAAACCCTATGGGCAAAACATATGGAAAAAAGAGGATCAATTTATACAGAGGGCTGAAGGGGGACTCCCATAGTGCATTAATTAACACTTAATAAATACATCAAAATTAAATACATTACAGAGATAAGAACCTGTAATGACAACTTTACTTCATGAGATGCTCCAGAGAAAGAAGACGCAGAGGGAGTAATGGTAGGGAGAATCCCAGGGAGACCAAAGGGGCTGGTAGAGGGACCAGACAGAGAACAAGGGTAGAATCAGAGTGGCTGCAGGGTTGGCCCAGTCTTCTGGATCTCCCCTGTGGGTGGAGACACTGATCTCTATCACTGCAAGAGGGAACAATAGAATTGAATGCCCAGCAGAATGAATGACCTGAGGACAATTTCCTGAGGGACCCATACCCTTGCAGTGCTTTTCTAGCTCTGACATTTACATTTCTGCATAGGGTGGTTTGGCCCGCAGAAATAAAAGTCTGCACCTCTTCCATCTGTTTTTGGACCAATGGAAAAAAACAGTTACAATTCAAGTGACTTTTAAAATTCCCTATGAAACTGAGTTAACAAAATAAATGAGCTTATGAACAACCAGAAAATATACTTCTCAAGTGAAAAACTATAACTGGGCTTCTTTGCAAAGGAAGTGTAAGTTTTCTTACAGGAAAAGCCACTAACTGTCTGGAAAGGAAGAGTAAATTACTTGCCTCAGTGAAATTAAATATCCAGAGAATTGCTGTACCTGTGATGATGATGACCGGGGTTTGCCCACCTGTGGCTCCCCGTGCTGTGGAGGTATGGCCAGGCAGGTCTGCATCTGCAAGCAGGCCCCCTGCCTCAGGTGCAGCTCCCATTGGCCTTTGGTGGCCAACAGTCTGGGAGCCTCCTGGCCAATGAGCTGGGGGCGGGAGGGGGAAGACAAAGGGGAAGACTGTAGGGAGGCAGGGGGGAGGGGAGCTGCTCTGGAGGCACAAAGCGGGGGCTCTCTGGAGAGGGGTGATGGAGGCATAGGGGCTGGTGGGGATCTTCCAGGAAGGCAGAGGGTTGTGTGGGTCTCTGTGGGGTGGGGGGAGTGACGAACAGAGGCTGCAGCCTGGGTCTCTGGTCTGTGGGGGAAGGGAGTGTTGCTATCCTCCCCCCCGGAAGCCCTCTCTGTACTGTGTATTTTATGCCAGCCCCGGGGTGCCCATCGCTGCTCCTTTGTCCTGCTCCCGGCTCCATCTGTTTGTCTGCCCCCACAATGCTCCCATCCTGTCTGTGTCTGACAGTGACAGACTCCTGCGGCTCCTTCTGCCTGCAGCTCCCTCCCTCTCCCTGCTGGGGAGGCGTGGTCACAGCAGCTCTGGCAACCCCCCCCAGCTCCCATGGATCAGCTCTGGGAGTGGGGATGGAAGCAGCATGCAGAGGTGCCCTGCCTCTGCTGAGACTCTCTGCAGCATGCAGGGATGCTGGGGAGGGGGGAGCTGCCCCTGAGGTTAGAACGCCCCACACCATGGCCCATCTTGCCGCCTATGTATCCAACCCACCCTGCTCCCTGTCCCCTGACTGCCCCTGCCTCTTATCCAACTCCCTGGCCCCACTAACCATGAGGCTCCTAGCAGCATTTGGCTCAGCGCAGAGCCAGACACGGTGCCCCACGGGAGCACGCAGCCCCGCCCCCCCCCAGAGCTCTGCCCTGCATTAGGGTGTGCCTGGGCACATCTGGCGCACCCCATGTGCACGCCTATGTATGACACTCTCATGTACAGCTGTTCCCTGCAGGCTACACAGGCTAAGCAACATAGCCCATGTGTATGGACTATAAATGACCTGGAACCTTCTGTATGAATGAGCAATGCTAGTGATAATCAAATTGTACTGTATGAAATTGAGTGTTTTGGTGTGGGAGAGGAAAGGGGCAACTGCATGGAGAGCACCGAGAGAGCAAAAGTGGAATTTTCCTGACCTCCTGATCACACCAAACTCCTTATATATACATAGAGTGAAGAGCCTGAATCAGCCTTTGAAGGGACAATAGGAACCAATGAGTAAAACTTTTCCATCAGAGCACACATTAGGCACAGACAATGGGGCCACACCTGTGGTTTCACTAAAGAGTCTCACCTGATCGTGTGCTGGTGGTTACAGTCTGACGTTTTCACATGCCAGACCCATAAATCCTACAAGGAATTACAGGCTGTGCACAGGATAAGTGCACTTGGAGCTGGCTGGGACTGGAGGAGCTGGGTGCTCCCAGCAAGTCAGTGCTTCTGCCCCATTCTTGGCCTCACCCTCCTGCTGAGAGTGCTGAGTTTCCCTACAGTCACAACTTCTTCCCCAGACCCTACAGCACTTCCAGCTGTGAGAGGCTGGGGTTGGATAGGTGGGAGCTCCTTTAGAGCCATTCTCTCCAGAGCCTTCTGCTCTGAGCTGACCTTGTCTCATTTGTTTGAGCTGTGTACTGGTTTTGCCTATTTATCAGTGACGTGGCACCTATTTAGGTCAATGTATTTTGCGATAAATGTGGTAACTGCTTCAGGGAAAGGGAGTTGGGAAGTTAGTGCTGTCTTGGGCCTGGTTGGGGATAGGAAGCAGCTGGAGGTCTCAGAGCAGGGTCATTCCTCATTTGACACACATTTCCCTGTCTTGCTAGTAGTGGGAGATGTCCAGTTTTCAGCTGAGCTCAGCAGGCTGGCTCAGGGCCTCTTTCTGCACAAGAACTGCAAGTGTCCTCACATTTAATGAATCAGTATATTCTCTCAGTCAGCCTGCACTGGGCAGGAGAAGAGGGGGAAGTCAGAGATCTGGTTCCTTTGCCTCTCCCGTAGGGGATCAGAGGTCAGGCTGGGAATTCCCAGAAGTACCTTAGGAAACATCATTTTCTTCTCAAGTAGCTTTAGTTTGAATGCTGGGTCCCTCCAGTTCAAGGAGAGACCCACAGGAGTCAGGAGTCAAACCTGGGACACCACTGGAGGTCTGAATTTGGAAGGGCACTGGGAGCCTGGGCTCGGGGACCTGCATTTGGGGTGGAACTCATCGCCTGAACTGGAGACAGCAGACAGGGCCTGCATTCACGTGGGCACTGAATTCATGGCAGCACTTAGGTTGGCCTTTGGAGCCTGCTGCTGGCTTGCCCACTTGGTGGTCCATAGAGACGGTGCAATCTTTATGGCTTCTGTTTGTTACTCTCCACTGACTGACACCTCTTCCTCCCGTCTGGGCACACAGAGCACAGAACGTTCTGTAACAAGGCGGGGGCTCCTTATCCAACATGTTCCATGGTGTGACAGGCACACTTTGATGGGACTGTTCTTTGCCATGGTGGGTGCACTTGAACCAGGCATATCTGGAATATTCCACTGTATGATGGGCACGCTTCACCCAGAATGATCTGTGCCATGGTAGGCGCACTCTACCCAAAACTAAGAACCACCTCCAACCTCCCCACTTTCCATTCCAATTGCAAGATATCCTGGCCCTCACCAATAAAACACAAAACACCTCATAACAACAGCACCCTCCCCCCCTCACATAATGTTTCTCTCTGGGGAGAGAAGAGGAACAGAGGAGGCACGATATCATATTCAAAGATACCAGTCATGCTGCAAACTGCATTGTTGGATAGTGCTCAGATACCCCTTGATAGCTGCAATTAAACAAAAATAATAAATAAATGTAGTCACAGGAAAGATATCCCAGCAAACTATTGCCTGAACCTGTATGTGGTTGGGCTGCTCTGTCTGGAATGCTCAGTGTCATGAGTTTTGGGCTGGGAGTAATTTTTCTTACTAGTAGTGTGGGAGGGACAGTACTCTGGGAGGTGCTATCATGACCAGGATGTAGGCAGTCTGGCCGAGTGGGTAAGACCAGGAGTTAGGTCTAGTGGTCAGAACAAGAGTAGGGTTTGGTGGTTGGAGTGAAAGTTGGAGGTGGGAGTCAGGCCAAAGCAAAGAGTTAGGAGTCAAACCAAGGGTCAAAGTCAAGTCAGGAGTGGAGCCAGGGGGCAAAGCGAAGAACAATGCCAGAGTTCAGAGCAGGGAAAGAGGGCGGGGGTCTGTCGTAGCAGCAGGCCAGATACTGTGGCTTGCACAGACAGCTTCCTGGAACTCCCTCCCTGCTTAAATAGTGCACTTCAATCAATCAGAGGTAATGGGGTGGGTGGCACTTCCTGTGGGGATTACTCTCCCAGGATCTATAGTGCGTTGATCACGGCTCTACCATGGCTGCTGGGTGGCAGCATGGAAGCATCACTTGCCTGGGTGCTGGGCCTCACAGGTGCTTAAGAATACTTTACATATCATTACCCCAGCAGGGCAGTATCCTGCTGGTAGAGAATTCAGTGAGACAGTGTCCAGCAGGACATTTTCCTGTGTACACAAGTCCTGTTTATCTTGAACAGAGGTGGTCAAACCCACACACAGACAACGCCATTCTGCAGAAACCACACCCGAGATGCTCCTGCTGTCCTAGCCAAGACAACTGCTCCTTTAGTCACTGTCCCTCTTGATCTTTAGCTGCTTTAAAACACTCTGCCACCTTCTCCAGCCCCTCAGCTTCATACCTAGTTATGCATTACAATAACACTCCAGCCATACAACATTGTCAGGCCAGACACACATCGGAAGCCCCTGGGAGTTCAACATGCCTGGATGTTGGGGAGAGGCTAATGCCACATGTTCTGTAGAGGGCTGTTCCACAGTTCCCTAACATGTCTCCGTCCTTTCTCCACTGGGAGCACCAAACTGTGTTATAATGCTTGGGCTATAGCTGTGTTATTACATAGTCCTCCATTACGGTTTGTGAGGATGGGCCTTCAGTGACCTTGGCTCTCTTTACCTTCCCATGACACTGAGACCAGCCATTGTTAAAGTGAATTTAGTGCTGGCTACAATCCGGCCACAGGTCAACAATGAGAGACAGTTGGTTGGTGGTCTGTGTGAAATTAGTTACTGCCTCCTAGCTTTGCTCTGAGTAGATAAGTTTCCACATGACAGACCCACCATCACAGAGGGAAGTCATTGGTGCCTTTATAGGCATGGGGATGAGCTGCCTCCTAGACGTGTTCCTGATAGGACAAGATGGAGGCCCATCCACTGCTGTGGGCCAGCAAGGTGCATTGGAGGCTCATGCTGATGTGGCCTTTTTGTACATACATTGAGGCCTTCATCTCCAGGGCCACCAGTTTAATACCTTTCATCAGGGCTAAATTCACTTGTGGTGAGGGACAGAACGAGGCCTGTGAATACTTAATTCCCACTTACCCCCTCCGTTTCAGTGGGACGTGGCTGGTGCATAAGCTTTGCACTGGCCCTCTGCCCACTGGTGGATTTTACCCATAAAGCTATGAATGAATGCTCCCATTGTTCAAATCCTTTTTTTTTGCTTTCCAATAGTAACTGCAGGTTCATCTTGGTCCCTTTAAATAGAATGTCCCTAATAGCTTTGCCAATTCTGGACTCATTGCTTTGGGGAGCTGGCAAAAGAGCGGTTTGAAAATGCCCCAGCTGTGGCAGATTGGAAATTGTTTGCTGAACATAGACAGGATTGTTTGGGTGACACCAGTAATCTGTGTCATAGTTACATGCTGTAATGAGGTGATTACACTTCAATATCTTAATTGTGTGATTAGACACATGCTCATTAACTATGTAAATAAACTGTATCCAATAAATAAACTAAGCAATTAATAATGATCTAAAGCCAAAGGAAATGTACACATAGAATCAAACACTGGAAGCCAGTTTTGCAGGTCACAGACTTCCCTAATGTTCTCAAGAGTTTCCTTATTTCTAACACACCCTGTGACTGATTCAGCTCTTAAACCAGTGTCATTTAATTGGGTATGTCTACACTACGAAATTAGGTCGAATTTATAGAAGTTGGTTTTGTAGATAGCTTTTTTATACAGTCGAGTGTATGTGTCCCCACACAAATGCTCTAAGTGCATGTAGTCGGTGGACTGTGTCCACAGTACCGAGGTAACCGTCGACTTCCGGAGCTTTGCACTGTGGGTAGCTATCCCACAGTTCCCGCAGTCTCCACCGCCCATTTGAATTCTGGGTAGAAATCCCAGTGCCTGATAGGGATAAAACATTGTCGCGGGTGGTTCTGGGTACATATCGTCAGGCCCCCGTTCCCTCCCTCCCTCCCTCCGTAAAAGCAAGGGCAGACAATCGTTTTGCGCCTTTTTTCTTGAGTTACCTGTGCAGATGCCATACCATGGCAAGCATGGAGCCCGCTCAGCTAACCGTCACCGTATGTCTCCTGGGTGCTGGCGGACGTGGTACTACATTGCTACACAGCAGCAGTTTATTGCCTTTTGGCAGCAGACAGTGCAGTATGACTGATAGCCGTCGTCGTCGTAGTCCTGGGTGCTCTTTTAACCAGGTGCCTGGGCAAACATGGGAGTGACTCAGCCAGGTCATTTCCCTTGTTTCGTCTCATGGCGGCTGAATCCTACCGGCAGTGCACTGTCTTTTAATCTGCAGCCAGCAGAAGATGATGGCCAGCAGTCATACTGCACCGTCTTCTGCCGAGCACCCAGGAGGTGATGATGGCTAGCGGTCGTACTGCACAGTCTGCTGCCAGCAAGATGTATAAAGATAGATGAAGTGGCTCAAAACAAGAAATAGACCAGATTTGTTTTGTATCCATTTTTTCCTCCCTCCCTCTGTGAAATCAACGGCCTGCTAAACCCAGTTTTGAGTTCTGTCCTTGAGGTTTTGAGTTCTATCCTTGAGGCGGCCATTCAGTTTCTCGCAAAGCCACCCCCTTTGATGATTTTAATTCCCTGTAAGCCAACCCTGTAAGCCATGTTATTAGTCGCCCCTCCCTCCGTCAGGGCAACAGCAGACAATCTTTCCGTGCCTTTTTTCTGTGCAGACGCCATACCATGGCAAGCATGGAGCCCGCTCAGATCACTTTGGCAATTAGGAGCACATTAAACACCACACGCGTTATCCAGCAGTATATGCAGCACCAGAACCTGGCAAAGTGAAACTGGGCGAGTAGGCGACATCAGGGCAGTTACGAGAGTGATGAGGACATGGACACAGACTTCTCTCAAAGCACGTGCCCTGGCAATGTGGGCATCATGGTGCTAATGGGGCAGGCTCATGCGGTGGAACGCCGATTCTGGGCCCGGGAAACAAGCACAGACCGGTGGGACCGCATAGTGCTGCAGGTCTGGGACGATTCCCAGTGGCTGTGAAACTTTCGCATGTGTAAGGGCACTTTCATGGAACTTTGTGACTTGCTTTCCCCTCCCCTGAGGCGCAAGAATACCAAGATGAGAGCAGCCCTCACAGTTGAGAAGCGAGTGGCAATAGCCCTGTAGAAGCTTGCAATGCCAGACAGCTACCGGTCAGTCGGGAATCAATTTGGAGTGGGCAAATCTACTGTGGGGGCTGCTGTGATGCAAGTAGCCAACGCAATCAAAGATCTGCTGATATCAAGGATAGTGACCCTGGGAAATGTGCATGTCATAATGGATGGCTTTGCTGCAATGGGATTCCCTAACTGTGGTGGGGCCATAGACGAACCCATATCCCTAGCTTGGCACCGGAGCACCAAGCCAGCAAGTATATAAACCGCAAGGGGTACTTTTCAATAGTGCTGCAAGCACTGGTGGATCACAAGGGACGTTTCACCAACATCAACGTGGGATGGCCGGGAAAGGTACATGATGCTCGAATCTTCAGGAACTCTGGTCTGTTTCAAAAGCTGCAGGAAAGGACTTTCTTCCCAGACCAGAAAATAACTGTTGGGGTTGTTGAAATGCCTATAGTTATCCTTGGGGACTCAGCCTACCCCTTAATGCCATGGCTCATGAAGCCATACATAGGCAGCCTGGAGAGTAGTCAGGAGCTGTTCAACTACAGGCTGAGCAAGTGCAGAATGGTGGTAGAATGTGCATTTGGACGTTTAAAAGCATGCTGGTGCAGTTTATTGACTCAGTTATACCTCAGCAAAACCAATATTCCTACTGTTATTACTGCTTGCTGTGCGCTCCACAATATCTGTGAGAGTAAGGGGGAGACATTTATGGCGGGGTGGGAGGTTGAGGCAAATCGCCTGGCTGCTGGTTACGCACAGCCAGACACCAGGGCGGTTAGAAGAGCACAGGAGGGTGCGGTGCACATCAGAGAAGCTTTGAAAACCAGTTTCATGACTGGCCAGGCTACGGTGTGAAAGTTCTGTTTGTTTCTCCTTGATGAAACCCCCCACCCCTTGGTTCACTCTACTTCCCTGTAAGCTAACCACCGTCCCCACCTCCCTTCGATCACTGCTTGCAGAGGCAATAAAGTCATTGTTGCTTCATATTCAAGCATTCTTTATTAATTCATCACACAAATAGAGGGATAATTACCAAGGTAGCCCAAAAGAGGTGGTGGAGGAGGGAAGGACAAGGCCACACAGCACTTTAAAAGTTTAAAACTTATTGAATGCCAGCCTTCTGTTACTTGGGCAATCCTCTGGGGTGGAGTGGCTGGGTGGCCAGAGGCCCCCTCACCACGTTCTTGGGCGTCTGGGTGAGGAGGCTATGGAACTTGGGGAGGAGGGCGGTTGGTTACACAGGGGCTGTAGTGGCGGTCTGTGCTCCTGCTGCCTTTCCTGCAGCTCAACCATAGGCTGGAGCATATTAGTTTGATCCTCCAGCAGCCTCAGCATTGAATCCTGCCTCCTCTCATCATGCTGCCGCCACCTTTCAGCTTCAGCCCTCTCTTCAACCCGCCACTTACTCTCTTCAGCCCACCACCTCTCCTCCCAGTCATTTTGTGCTTTCCTGCACTATGACATTGTCTGCCTCCATGCATTTGTCTGTGCTCTGTCAGTGTCGGAGGACAGCATGAGCTCAGAGAACATTTCATCACGAGTGTGGTTTTTTCGCCTTCTAATCTTCGCTAGCTTCTGGGAAGGAGAAGATCTGTGATCCTTGAAACACATGCACTGGTGGAAAAAAAAAAGGGACAGTGGTATTTAAAAAGACACATTTTATAGAACAATGGATACACTCTTTCACGGTAAACCTTGCTGTTAACATTACATATATAGCACATGTGCTTTCATTACAAGGTCGCATTTTGCCTCCCCCCACCGCGTGGCTAACGGCGGGGAGCATTTCTGTTCAGCCATAGGCAAACAGCCCAGCAGGAATGGGCACCTCTGAATGTCCCCTTAAGAAAAGCACCCTATTTCAACCAGGTGACCATGAATGATATCACTCTCCTGAGGATAACACAGAGAGATAAAGAATGGATGTTGTTTGAATGCCAGCAAACATACACTGCAATGCTTTGTTCTACAATGATTCCCAAGTACATGCTACTGGCCTGGAGTGGTAAAGTGTCCTACCATGGTGGATGGAATAAGGCTGCCCTCCCCAGAAACCTTTTGCAAAGGCTTTGGGAGTATATCCAGGAGAGCCACAAATGCCAGGGCAAATTAATCATTAAACATGCTGGCTTTTAAACCTTGTATAGTATTTTAAAAGGTACACTCACCAGAGGTCCCTTCTCCGCCTGGTGGGTCCGGGAGGCAGCCTTGGGTGGGTTCTGGGGGTACTGGCTCCAGGTCCAGGGTGAGAAACAGTTCCTGGCTGTCGGGAAAACCGGTTTCTCTGCTTGTTTGCTGTGAGCTATCTACAACCTCATCATCATCGTCTTCCTTGTCCCCAAAACCTGCTTCCGTATTGCCTCCATCTCCATTGAAGGAGTCAAACAACACAGCTGGGGTAGTGGTGGCTGAACCCCCTAAAATGGCATGCAACTCATCATAGAAGCGGCATGTTTGGGGCTCTGACCCGGAGCGGCCGCTGGCCTCTCTGGTTTTCTGGTAGGCTTGCCTCAGCTCTTTAAGTTTCACGCGGCACTGCTTCGGGTCCCTGTTATGGCCTCTGTCCTTCATGCCCTGGGAGATTAAATGTTTTGGCATTTTGAAAACTGGAACGTAGTTCTGATAGCACAGATTCCTCTCCCTATACAGTGATCAGATCCCATACCTCCCGTTCGGTCCATGCTGGAGCTCTTTTGCGATTCTGGGACTCCATCATGGTCAGCTCTGCTGATGAGCTCTGCATGGTTCCCTCTGCTGATGAGCTCTGCATGGTCACCTGCAGCTTGCCACACTGGCCAAACAGGAAATTGAAATTCAAAAGTTCGCGGGCCTTTTCCTGTCTACCCGGTCAGTGAATCTGAGTTGAGAGTGCTGTCCAGAGCAGTCACAATGGAGCACTCTGGGATAGCTCCCGGAGGCCAATACCATCTAATTGCATCCACAGTACCCCAAATTCGACCGAGCAAAACCGATTTCAGCGCTAATCCCCTTGTTGTGGGTGGAGTAAGGAAATTGATTTTAAGAGCCCTTTAAGTTGAAAAAAGGGCTTTGTCATGTGGACGGGTGCAGGGTTACATCGATTTAACGCTGCTAAATTCAACCTCAATGCCTATTGTAGACCAGGGCATTGACTTCAGTGGGGTTACTCCTGATTTACCCTGGCATCAGTGAAGACATGTTTATTTTTCTGTTTTGTATAAGTCAGGTTGAGACTGCATCTTCCCATCAGGGAATAGGGAGTCCATTGTATGTGTTCCAGATATTTGTCAGTTTCATTAGCGGAGATCTGTTTCTCAGGGGAAGCAGAGTGGCAGGGCGATGCACTCATTTCAGCACCTGTCTGCTTTCCATGCAATTTGGTGGTACTGTTGCAAAGTATGATGTACAGGGTGAATGGACAGAACAGCATCACTGGATTCCTTCTCTGCATTCATGGATTTCTTTTGTTTGCATTAGTTGGGAAATGATTGGACTAATGGTGCACTCTGCACTTTTGCCCAAACACTGGACAATGTTCAGTCTATGCAAGTGCAGTCCCCACTTTGCTCTGACTAGAATATACACATACTGTATAAGATACAAACCCTCCCACTCTTCTGGAACATGTATTTATTGATGACTTATAGATCAGCTTAATTTCTCCACCCCTTTTCCCACCTCCAATGGAGTTTGCCTGTTCCTAGAGGTTTCCTGTGAGACGTCTGTGTTCTAGACCCTAAATCCCTCTGCCTTTGAAAGAGATTTGAAGGGTCTTTTTGTTCTGAGTTTGTACAGCACCTAGCACAGTGGGGGTCCTGCTCCATGACTGGGGCTCCTAGTCACTATAGGAATATAAATAAATGACTAAATAAATATATAATAATAATAAAATTACTCTCATATATCTTGGTTGGAGCTAAGTGAAATCTACTTATTGACATGCTTCAGCAGTAATTACATGGTGCCTTCATTGATTCACAAATGTTTACATCAAATGGGACCATTAGATCATCTAGTCTGTACCATACAGGCCATAAAACCTCATCCAGTTACCTCTGTATGAAGCCCAATTATGTTTAGCTAACGCATCTCTTCCAGAAAGGCACTCAGTCTTGGTTTGAAGACATCCAGAGATGGAGAATCGACCACTTGCGTTGGTAGTTTGTTCCAGAGGTTAATCACCCTCACTGTTAAAAATTGTGCCTTATTTTTAATTTGAATTTGTCTGGCTTTATCTTCCAGCCAATGGTTCTTATTATGCCTTTCTCTGCTAGATTAAAGAGCCCTTTGGCACCTGGTATTTTCTTCCTGTGAAGGTATTTATACATAATCATGTCATCTCTTGATTTTCTTTCTGATAAATTTAACAGATTGAGTTTCTTAACCTCTCGCTGTCACATATTTTCTCAACCCTTGAGTCATGTTTGTGGCTCTTTCCTGTACCAGCTCCAATTTTTTAACATCCTTGAAATCATGCAGGGTTCAAGCACCTGATAAACAGCTGGCACAACAGAAAAGCCTTTCATCCTTATGCAAGGCCCTAGCATCTTATATGCATGCCATATCCTTAATCCCCAAATAGTTATGTAGACTGAAGTCTGGTACAAGGCTTGGTTGTCTTTTCCTATGCGGACTGATTTGAGTCTTCCTCTTCCTCAGCCTCACTCTGCAATAACTTCAGGAATAGTATCTCAACAACCCACTTGAATGAATTTTCATTGAGGCTTCTTCAGTCACCAGGTAGATTTTTTTTGGTCCCTGAACGGATGTACATGCACTTTCCTATCACTGGTTTCAGAGTAGCAGCCATGTTAGTCTGTATTTGCAAAAAGAAAAGGAGTACTTGTGGCACCTTAGAGACTAACAAATTTATTTGAGCATAAACTTTCGTGAGCTACCGATGAAGTGAGCTGTAGCTCACAAAAGCTTATGCTCAAATAAATTTGTTAGTCTCTAAGGTGCCACAAGTACTCCTTTTCTTTTTTCCTATCACTGCTGCTCTTCTCAAACTATCACATCAGGGAACCTTTAGCAACTAAAGTTGCAAGACTGGCTCCTGGGGCAGTGAGCTATTCCTCAAGGCTTTCTTATGCATTTAGGGGCTCTTGTGTGAAAATCAGGGAGCATAATAAAGCCTTGGAGGATGTCATGGCTTCTCAGAATCATCCCTATCTGTGGGTGTGACTGAGCATGCCTAGGGTCTCTGCACCATTTACAGTTACTAACAAGGCCTCTTTCCTCATTTGGCTCATTGGCCCCATATCCATTGCCATCTTGTACAGGGAAACATGTACCAGACCAGCTCATATTATACAAACTCCTAGGTTAAGAGACAATCCTAAACTATCTCCAGACATAAGCCCTGATTCAGGAACCATTCCTATCCAGGATAGAGCTTAGACAACACATGCTTAGCTTTAAGCATGTGCATAGGTCCCATCAAAGTCAAAAGGCATGAAACATTTGCTTAACTTCTTTCCCCAACTGGGGCCATAGTGAGCACAGTTTTGCTCCACCCTTGCTAGTAGACATTTCTATTAAAAGCACCCCATTTTTGCCAGTCTTTTTAGTGCGTGCTTGAAACAGGGTTCATTGCACAGCAAACCCTGCTGCATATGTTGCTCCCAGGGTTCCTCCACATTGCCACCAGACTTTAATTCAGGAGCGGTCTTTCTGACAGCCTGCTTTATTAGCTGTGTCATGTAGACAACAAGTGCCTCAGATGGTGCTGGTGGCTTGTTTGCGCTGCTCCCCAGCTAACTGGCTGCTGAGAGCATTCAAACTTTCTTCAATAACACCTGTATGTGCTGGAACTAGGGGTGCTGGGGATGCTGCCGCACCCTCTGACTTGAAGTGGTTTCTACCATATCCAGGGTTTACAGTTTGGTTCAATGGCTCTCAGCACCCCCACCATACAAATTGTTCCAGCACTCCTGGTAACTGTGTGTTACAGTATTCTCCCTGGGGTGCTCTCTTACCCAGCCACTCTTGGTGCTACATGTGACAGTGGAGGATTACCAGTTAAGTGCCAACCGTAGTGAAAGTAAAAAGAAAAGGAGTACTTGTGGCACCTTAGAGACTAACAAATTTATTAGAGCATAAGCTTTCGTGAGCTACAGCTCACTTCATCGGATGCATGAAGTGAGCTGTAGCTCACGAAAGCTTATGCTCTAATAAATTTGTTAGTCTCTAAGGTGCCACAAGTACTCCTTTTCTTTTTGCGAATACAGACTAACACGGCTGCTACTCTGAAAGTAGTGAAAGTAAGTTCTGTGAAAAGGAAAAAGCACAGAGAAATGTCTCACGGACTTTTTGGGTGAGGAATAGCAAAAAGAGAGACAGGGGAAAATGAGTTATGAATAGCTGAAAAAAGTCAGCTGATTGAAATACGCAGGGAAAGGCAGCTCAATGCTGGGGACCTGGACTAAGGCACAGCTAGTCGACGTGCTCTATTCTGAGGACCAGAAAAGGAATGATGATCCAGGATGGCATGGGACATTCAGACCACTGGCAGAAGTGGGGGTGAGTGGGGGGTGGAAGTCTTGGAGACACTTTCCAAGAACTTAAGGAAGTAGGGAGGAGGCTGACAAGAGACAGAAGCTCCATCTAGATTGAGCACTCCAAGGCAACAGGGATCATGGACAAATGGACAGTTAGAGCAAGAGAGGCTGCAGCTGGAGAGAGACAGAATGAGTCTGGAAACTCAGCTGCTGGCAGACCTGGAAAAGCAGCATCAGCATGAGAAGAGACAGAAGAAGAAGCTGCACCAGCACAAGGAGAAAGAGAAGGATGAGCATTGTCAGTAACAGCTAGATATGGAAAGACTGCACCAACAAAACCCTAATCTGGTAGGTGGAGCCAGACCCCATGAACCTGTCCCAGGCATAGATTCCAAATTATTGTCTTACTTTAAGAAAGGGGACAACATGGCTGTGTTTTGAAATGGGGTTTGAATTGAACCAGGTGGGGTAGGAGGACATGGTATTGTATCTGTCTCCACTACTGTCAGGGACAGTAGGCATTTTTACCCATATGGACAGAGAGGACTGTCAAAATTATGGGCTGTGTAAATAAGCTTTGTTGCAAAAATTTAAATTGACTTCTGAAATAAAGAGGAAGAAGTTTTGGGGAATTTAGTAAAAAGGGGATATGAGTTATGCTCAGATGTCAACCCAAATTAGGCGCTGCATAAGAAAATGGGGAACTGGTTGGGGGATTATCACAGTTGATAAGGTCTAAGAATTAATAGTTTAGAACAATTCTATAAACTCTGTCACTCTGACTTCAAATCACTGCTGACAGAAAAAGATCCTAGAAATGTAATCATAGTTAGGACACCGGCAGACCATTATGTGGATACTTGGCCTGTGTTTGATAGAAAATCTAATAGGAATGAAATGGGATCAGAGAATAGCAATTAGGCCCAAGTTGAGACCCACACCCAACAGGGAGGGAAACCACCTCCAAGATGCCACAGGACGAGTGGGGAAAAGCAGTATCTCATTTATAGCTAGCTAGGTCACTTTGTCCAGGATTGTCCACTCCACCCACTAAGGCCCCATGAAGTGCTGGGAAGGCCATGGCACCCCAACCTCACAGAATTAACTTTGGAGGGCGTCACACAGCTGGTCCACCAATGGCATATAATGTTCATGCCAAGCCCTTCACACTCCAAACCACCCCCTCCCACCCATATCCTGCTGCCCCCTCCAGTATGCAGACCTAGCTGATCCCCAATGGCAGGTGGGTAGACTGTGGGGAGACATTCGTTGGATGGAGAGACACTGGGACTGCTAAGACAATAGTTAAACGCCATGTCATGAAACCCCATCAAATGCCCCCAGGGTGTGAAATGTGGGTAAAAGTTCCCGGTGTCAAAGCCTTTGCTCTACCTACAGCACCGATTCCTATATAGACCCAGGAAGGGTCAGGCATGCTAGTTGCAGGCGTGCTAGCAGACAGTCGATATCCTTTGCTATTGTGGGACTATTATGACTTTGAAGGCAAAAGTGGGTGAAGCAGGACCCTTCAGTTAGCTTCAAACCTGCAAAGCACTGTTAGCCAACATGCAAATGGAATATTTGACAGGGAGGAGGTGGTTGTGTCATCCCTGCCCGAACAAGAGAGCTCAAGTTACGCCCCCAGCACATGCAACCAAATACCAGGGACGAGGGAAGAGGAGATGAGACAACCTCTTGCTGAGGGTAGTTAGGAGTCTTATGGACTTAAAGGGAAATTCTCTAAGTCCTGATGCCCAGGCCAGGGAAATAAGGTCTCTTCCCTCCCATACCTGGGAACCAGAGACAGTACACAGCCTGGTGATGGCAGTGTCTCCAGCCAAAGATGGGGCCACTGAGGCAGCTGCAGTGCGCTACACATGTCCTATGGTGCGAAATGCTCAAGTGAAATGAATGTCAGCTACCTGGGAGCTGACGGTGGTAACTACAGGCAAGAAGAAAGAGGAATTTCCCTCCCAAGTCTGTGATGCCTGATGGTCCGTGAAAATGTGAAGGAGCCTAAGTCTGATGTGGGAAGAACTGCTGCACACCTTGACTCAATGTGTGGGGATCGAAAGGTCAACCCAGTGGGATGGGGGCTCAGTATTCTTCCCCCTCCCCTCAGAGAAGCTTAGGTCAGGCCACAGGGGTGGGCCTGGCCACCTTGAAGGAAGTGGGCAAAGAAAGGAATTTGGGTATGGGGGAGGTTTGAAAAATCTCCTTTGCCCAATCCCTATGCTCTTAAGCACAGTGGACAGTAGTTCTCAACCTGCGGCCCAATCAGCACACAGCGACGGCTCATGTGACATCCTCTGGGCCACACAGGTAGTATATATATTGTGTGGCTGCGGCCCACATAACACACAGAGAGCAGCATATGCAGCTCACAGTGGTAAATAAGCTGAGAACCACTGAGCTAAGAGCTGAGTTGCAGGAAGCCGGCCCTGCCATAGTTCTCTCTTTTGTCCAAAGAGTTGCTTCCTGGAATACTCCAAAGAGGGGGTGGAGAATTTTTGACCGACACGTTGAGGGACAATGGGACAGTTCACACACTCCCTAGGCACTGGATGGGAGGTGGGAGTAGGACGACTGGGTCTCAGTTCACACCCAAAGGTTTTGGGATGACAGGAATAAAAGGGGGCACCTAAGAGAGCTCCCCCTACAGATCTGCCCCATATGTTCTAAAGAGAGAAATTACATGAATGATGTATGTCAGCTTGTTAGCAGAATGTTTACTATATGAGAAGTAGAAATGTGAAATTTTGAAAGGCAATGGCAGAAACACTACCTGGGGAATAAAACCGTGGGTTCCCCTAGGCTGCCGGTCACACACCTTAGTTACACTCACTTCTTAATGGGGAGATGTGACAGATATGGCAATCACATGCAGTATCTTTGGGGGAACATACTGTATTCAGTTTCTGTATCGCTGTGGACCAGGGACTGTATATAGGATTGTGTTCTAGTCCATGGGGAAGGGTTACCACAGCACCTCCTAGAACCAAAAATGGGGAAGGAGCTGTTGAGGTGAATCATTTAGGTTGTAAACACCTCCAGAGGTGTACCACCCCGTGGAGGCTTGCACACAGCAGTTCAAACTGGGTTTTTCAGAAACCAAAAGCCAAAGAAAGGGCTTTTGTCATAAAAAGGCTGTGGTTAAATTAACTCCAGGCCTTCTTTCTGATGCAGCAAACAAAAAGGACCTTCTGTCCCAGGGCGCAAACCCTTGAGGAAGGGTTAGAAGGACTTTGATCTATTAAGATACCATAAAACATAAGGGCGATGTTGTAATAATTGGGCCCTCAAATTTACCCTAATGGTGAGTTTAACTGTAAGACGTGAGAAGAAGTTCATAAAGTGTCACAATAACCTGTAACAGCAAATGCTGATGGGAAAAGTGAGAAAGAAAGATTGAGAATTAGTCCAAACAAAAAGGCCTCCTGATATAACTCAGAGACTGTGTTGAGCTCATGCCTGGTAAACATGGAAAGTGCGGGACTGAAAATCAATGAGCCAGAAACTGGTATGTGGACAAAATAATGAGGGGATGGGTTACTCTGCCCACCAGACCCTTTTTGGGTCCTTAAAGAAAGAGACTTTGGGGAGAAAAATTGGCTACTGGAGCAAGCGTCTCTAACATGGCTGCCAACCGCAGCATCTTCTGAGATTCCAGGCCCTCTTCATCCTGATCCTGAGAAATGACCATACCAGACCAGGCCAGAGAGAGGGACCCACTCAGATGACATCGCAATATCTACTGGCTCCAGTTGAATCCTGACCACCACCTGGGAGGTGAGACTTTGTCCCTTCTCTCCCCCACAAATGTGTCCTTTCCCTTCCCCACCTTATTTCTTCTCTTTCGCATCTCTCTCGTTTTTTCTTCTGTCTAATAAGAGTCTGTCTTAGCCCCCTAAGACTGCATATATTGCAACACTGCTGTAGGCCAGTGACCAGAAAGAGGCAGCTAAAAGCAATGCCTTAAACAGCCCAATGTTGGTACAAGTTTGCCAGGTCTCAGAGTGGCTGATAAGACTGTATGCTTTTCCAGCCGCAAGGCTGCAAGTGAGAGTCAACACCAGAGACAGAAGCTGCATTCTCTATCTTTGCTGTTATTTTCTTTCCCCTCCTGTGTGTGTTTGTCTTTCTTTGTCTTCTAGAAAATGGGACCAGGCCGTAATAACAGCAGCGGAGGCAACTCCTGCCCATCTCAACTAACTTACCATCTTTCATACCATCTAAGAGACGGTCAAACAAACGAAGAGTTTTTCCTTCTAAAAGCTCTCTCCAGCTAACGGGAAAGGGAACAAGGGATGCTGTTAGAATGAAAACCTCATTTAATACTTTATATTTCAAATGCTTTAACTGTTTTTTTTTCTTTTTTGGTATCTTTAATAAAAGGTTAAAAGGAATTTAATGGTGTGTTTGTCATGGCATTAAGCAGGCTGAGGTCTCTGTATACCAAGCCCTGGATCATGTTTAACGTTATTTAATGCTGGAGAATGACTGAGTTATGTTAACATCTTTGGCCCATATATTCCATCTAACTTTGGCCCATATATTCCATCTAACTGTGATCTCTGATGAGCTTTTAGCATGTGAACAGGAACTTTAATTGTTTTTTATGTTTTCTCTGGAATGTTTTTACCTCAAAAATAAATGTGCTTGCTTAGAAAGAGCTATGTGGTAACTTGTAACTGCTGGCAATACACTATTCATAGCCCTTGGAGAGAAAGCAATGACTAGGCACTGGCCGCAAGGCAGACTGGCTTGCTGTGGATATCATCGTGTGAGACAGGGAAATGCTGAGCCTTAAAATGCCCTGGTCAGAAGGGAGAAAGAAAAAGGTCTCTGCCAACATAAAGTGATGGCAGGAGACTTGACTGGGAACTCCTGGAGATGACCAGGAAGGGGGAGGGTGGGAAGAATGCAGCTGCAGTTACTCTGAAACTATGACTTCATGTATTGCTCTTTTCTTAAGGAGACACTTTCCTGTTATTAGCTCTGGGTATAAGACTGTTATCACAGTAAGATGTAGTCTATTGTGTGTTTTGGCACCAGCAGTGGAACACTGTTATTAAAGTGTAACATATGCTTTGTTGAATATTATTGTACCTAGGGCATAAGGATATTGTTGTTACCTCATATACACCCTGTTTTGTTACCACACCAGGGGGATGAATCTCTGAGTATTACATTTTAACTAATGCATACCCTGTTGTATGTTATAGTATTCAAGGCATAAAGATTTTATGGCATTATAACACACACTATGGCCTGTTGTGTGTTATCACATCAGACACCAGAGGCTGTTATAAAGGCATGATATCATGCAAACTGAACTGTGCATTGCTGTACTTGGGGCGTGAGGCTGTTATAATGGCATAATATAATACAGGCTGTTCTGTGTTGTACCTGTAGCTGCTATAGAGGTGTATACACAGTATGTCATGTGCTACTGCACCGGGGGCACAGCGCTATTACAGGGTAACACACATGCTGTGGTGTGTCCCATGTTAGCTGAACCGGCCTGCTCTTTCTCTGCCAGTAACATGTCTCTTGCAGGAAAGTGGGAGATTATTAAAGTCTTCTGTGTCTGTAAAGTTCCTTACGGCTTAATTCCTTCTCTGAATTTTCCATTTCTTATGTAAGAAAGTTAAAGCAGAAATGGGGGGAGGGAGCTTTGTGTGGGAGCGGAACTTGGACGCAAAGCCAGAGACTCTGGCACTGACTGCAGGGCAGTGGAGAGACACGCTGTGGGGTAAGAAGCCAACCTGAGCAGGTTTTTCTCATTGCTCTTGCTTTGAGGATTTTCCATGTGTTGCCTGGAGGTGAGCTACAGCTCAGAGGGACTCTGGCAAAGCCTGAGACAGAGCTTTCATCACAAATAAGTCATTATGCATTGCATAAAGAACTAGACAAAGTGAAAGGGTGCAGAAGCTGGCACACCAGGTTCTTCATCTGAAGGGGAGATCTTGGCTGAGTTCCCAGCCACCACATGGACCTAAAAAGCCATGAGTAGAGTAGATGGATCACTTATAGCCACGAATGCATCCTGTGAATTTAGCCTCTTTTAATGATTGCAGATTGTCCATAGGCTTATGATTTCTTGAGTGTATTGATTATCCTAAACTATTTGCCATATAATTTCTGCTGACATTTCTTGAGCTTTTAGCCCATTTGGGAGAAGTTTGTTGTGAGTATCTGATGTTCAAGATTCCAGCTGTGATGGTTAATGTTGATTGGATATATAACTCACATGGTATGGTGTCTACTCCCTAATTGAATGGACATAACTCTTAGAATGCTACAAAGATTTGTTTTCCACCAATGGTCACATACAGTTTCCTCTTCTCACAAACATTCATACCTGTGAACACATTGGCTAGGACAGTTTTGGGGACTGAACATGCATGGGGCGTGAACTCAGCTGACATGAATTCCATTTTTTATTCAAGCCAAAAGTTTTCAAGATATTCAGGCAGCTCTAACCAGGAGCATACTTCACCCCTCTTCATTGAATTGATAACACAAGAGAATGTCTTGTACATTTCCTGTAAGAGGATTCAGCTTGTTACCCAATCATTGTTTGAGCCTGTATCAATGATGATTTAGTGGACAGCCTGAAATTCAGTCAGACACAATTAATAGGGATTTTGTTTGTAAATGACAGCTGTGCAAGGTAAGAATGAACTTGCTAGTACACTGACCAGGTGAACTACGGGGATTTGTCACACTGAATTATTTTTAGTCAGCTTTGGCAGACATCAAACATCAAAAAATGCCACAGAAGCCAGGTATGTTCAGACCCAGTGTCACAAATCCCAGATGTGTTTTGAACTCCAGTACACATGTGCCACAAATCAGTGAGGGCTTTCCGTGCCACAAATCAATGAGGCCTTCCCATGCCCAATATACATATCACAAACACCATGGAGATGGTTGAATTTTTCCAAATGTTTTTCAAGATTATGTCTCCAGATTTTTAAACAAATTCACTCCCTCCTTGTTTATGCTGCTTCTGTGCTCATTTTTCATGCATATTTATTACATATGTATTTATTCAGTGTGACAGGGTCGGGCCAGATGGCTACAGAAGAGTAATAGAAGGCAGATATATTAGCCCCAGGCTAAGTAGGTCCCTTTTCCCTGGGTAAGGAAACAGGGAAGGTTCCAGAACAATCAGGAATCTTCTGGAGACAATTAAGACAGACAGGCTGATTAGAACACCTGCAACCAATCAAGAACCTGATAGAATCAATTAAGGCAGGCTAATCAGGTTTTAAAAAGGAGCTCACTTCAGTTTGTGGTTTGCGTGTGAGGAGTTGGGAGCAAAAGGCACTAGGAGCTGAGAGTGAGAATGTGGACTGTTGGAGGACTGAGGTGTACAAGCATTATCAGACACCAGGAGGAAGGTCCTATGGTGAGGATAAAGAAGGTGTTGGGAGGAGGCCATGGGGAAGTAGCCCAGGTAGTTGTAATTGTCGCACAGCTGTTCCAGGAGGCACTCTAGACAGCTGCATTCCACAGGGCCCTGGAACCTGGAGTAGAGGGAGGGCCCTGGTTCCCCTTCCAAATCCTTCCAACTCCTGGTCAGACACAGGAGGAGTCGACCTGGACTGTGGGTTCAGAAAAAAGGCCAAGCTGAGGGCTACCATCAAGCTCCAAGGCAAGCAAATCTGCCAAAAATTGCAAGACCCACCAAGGTAGAGGAGCAACTTTCTCACATCAGTTATACATAAATATCTCTAGGTGCCCATCTTATGTTCAGGGTCCAAATTCCATATATTAAAACACACAATATCAGAGAAAGGACTACCCATAATTCTCATTATGTATCATGGTAGCCCGCTAGAGGCCTCAACCAAGATTGGGGCCCCATTGTGCTACTCAAACATTTACTGAGAGACAATCCCCACCCAAAGACCCTATAGTCTAACTCAGCGGTTCTCCCAAAGTGGGCCACAAGTTCATTTTAATGGGGTTGCCAGGGCTGGCATTTGACTCGCTGGGGCCCAGGGCAGAAAGCTGAAGCCTGAGCCTCTCCGCCCACGCAGGACTGAACCCAAATCCCAAGCAACTTAACTTCATAGGGTGCCTGGCAATGGCCCTGCTTGCCACCCTGTAACACTGGCCCTGTGCACCACTTCCTCTCTCAGGCCCATGCTTATCTGAAACGATTTCCTAGCAACGGATCGAGCACGTTGTGGCTGAAGCCAGTTTGAAAAGTTGCTGCAGAAATAATTTTAGCAATGAACCATTTTCTGAAGAAAAGTAGAGGAAGGGGGGTAATGAAGGGGAGTCAGTTGCCACTCGCAGCAAAGAAAGGGCTGTCAATGAGGATCCGAACAGCAGTAAAAAACCAAGAAATCACAAATATGATGCGTACTATTTGGAATATGGATTTACATGGACTGGTTTTGACCCATGGCCACAGTGTTTGGTGTGTGGTGAAGTTCTGGCAAAGGAGAGTTTAAAACCATCTAAAATGTTGTGGCACTTGCAGACATGGTACAGTTCTCTTCAAACAAAACTGCTTGATTTTTTTCAGCGAAAGCTAAGAGCGCTAAAGACAACAGTACTGAGAACAGCAGCTCCAGCTAAGGAGAAAGCCCTTGAGTCATCTTTCACTGTCATATAGGATAGCTAAAACTGAGAAATCGCACACTTTTGGAGAATTTTCCCCCCATCATATGCCAAGAAAATGGTTCTGATTATGATGGGGCAAGGTGTAGCAACTCAACTTGATTTGATTACCCTGTCTGACTATACTATTGCCAGGCGTATTCACAGTATGGCAAATGATGTAACTGAACAAGTGATTGCCAAAATCAAATGGAGTCCTTTTTTCCTCCCATTCAACTTGATGAAATGACGGATGTGTCAGCTGCTGCTCAGATGCTGACGTGTAAAATTTGAGAATGACAAAAAACTCCAAGAGGAATTTCTGTTTGGTCAGTCATTACCACATTGTGCTACAAGGGAACAGCTCTTTGCCCTTTTGGATGCTTTTGTCCCTGATTCTGGCTTGGAATGGCAGTGCTGTGTAGGAATTTGCAGGGATGGTGCTCATGCAATGACTTGAAAAAATAGTGGGCTAGTCACCCGAGTGCAGGCTGTTGCACCACAAGCAGTCTGGACTCACTGTTATATTTTTGGTATTGTATTGTATTATAGCAATAGTTTCAACAACAACAAAAAGCCACCCATTCTAAAACAAGTTCTCAAGGAAGCTGCTTGCATAGGCAACTTCATGAAGAGTTGCTCCACATTTGTGGAGTTTTGTGAGCTAAAATGGGAGCTGAGCACCATCAGTTACTTTACCACACAGAGGTTCGATGGTTGTCTTGGGAAAAGGTTCTCCATCATTTGTCTGAACTCAGAGAGGAAGTGAGTATTTTTCTTTCAGACAAAGATTCCCTGCTGGCCAAAAAGTTTGCAGATACCAAGTGGCTTGTTTGGCTAGTTTACCTGGCAGAAATTTTTGAAAGCTTAAATGTGTAAAATACCTAACTTGAAGAGCAAGATGCTTCCATCTTTTCTCTCACTGACAAAATTAAAAGTTGGCTCAAGAAATTTTCCTTGTGGTATGTTCTATCTTGTGGACAGTGGCAGTTTTGAAACTTTTTTTTTTACTGGATGACTTTTTGGATCAAAATACCTTGCCGAAGCATGACTTGCAACCCATTAGCAGCAGCCACCTGGAAAGCTTTAAACTGCAGTTTCTGGAGTACTTCCCTGAAAAGGATTGGGAAACAGAGGCATGGATTAGAAACCCCTTTCATGCAGAAGCGACTGCAAGTGCTGTTATGTCACTTATAGTAAAAGAAACATTCATGGACCTTTCCTGTGATGAGACATTGATGCTGAGATTTTCTAACAACTGCTTGCTAACTTCTGGATTTCCAACTCAGGTCTCCCAAACCAGTGAACTACCCACTAGACCTCACTGTCCCCTGTAAATAACTCCCACAGTCTTCCCAGCCAACCTTCATGCCTCATTCTTTCCTTGAAAGCCCACAAAAATCCCTCCTACAAATTGATGATTCAGCAAATAATTCTGAGTGAGTAATTTATTCACGAACATCATGACCTTCTCGCTGACAGTTTGTGAAATGGGAAAGAGGTGACAATTTTCAATTGTCTTACTCCTTGTGGAAGATTCAGCTAGCTTTAGTGACAAAGGGCCCAAGTGTGCAACACTTATTCACTGGGGCTACTGATATGAGCATCTTGTTTACTGCTGAGCAAAATCCACACTTGGGCAGAGGCCAGCACAAGGGGAAAGAGTCTAGTAAGTTTATAGGGTTGTTTTCTTTGTGTAGGTGTGTGTAGAATTTCTTGAGGGACAGTTAAGCTAAAGTGAGTTTTGCATTTAGTTATGATGGCAGTGAGGCCCATGATCTCTTATATCCTGTGGGAGTGAGTTCCACTGTCTAGGATCAGAGCCAGTGAAAGTTCTGTGTCCTGCACTCCTGGCCCTCCCACTATTGGTTGACAGAATCATTGCTCTGCCAGCATGTAGCTGTCATGGGAGGTCATCACTGATGGTGAACAGAAAGAGAGAGATCTGGGAAGGCAGCAAGATCTACCAGGATAATAATGAAGGACAATTTCAACCACTCAAATATTAACTGGCTGAATGAAATACCAACCAAATAAAAACAGGTTGAACAAAATGATAAGATCTCTGAGGCCCAGACTGTGTTTCCTAATATATTTGCACAGCATTGAATGCATTGTCAGTGCTCAAAAAGTAATAGTGACATCAGCACACGGTGCGGTGCAACAAGTCCTCAGTGTCACACGCAGAAGGAGTGACTGATCTTGACCTAACCCTGAGTTACACACAAGGGTTGGTTCAGGAAGTTGAGCTACTAAGTAACAAATGCTTAAAGCCTTCCAAGTACCAAGTGAGAGTTACTTGGCTGAATATCTGAGGTGATGGGACACGCCGTAGTTGCATGGCTACAAATACAAGCGAGGCAAGAGGAGTCTGGTTATTATGTTCAGTGGGAGTGGGGTCAGATCTTCGGGCTGGTGGCAAAAATTCTTTGCTCCATAGAAGTGACTGCAGCATGGAGCTGCCTTGTGCATGGCCTTTGCGTGCTTTCTGTTATCTGATAGTTCAGATAAAAGCTCAATTCCCCTTTAAACTCTTAAGCGCTTTATAAATTATCAGAGAACTTTAATCCTTTTTTCATGAGATAAAGGGCAGCCTAAGCCCCAAACTCTAATTGAGTGGCTTTGGTTGTTTTGTTTTAAGTGCCTCTTAGCAGCCCCGTCACCCTGAGAAACGCTTTCCAACATGATCTCTCCTGGAGTTGAACACAACTGGGGCACTGGAGATGGGCTTGAGGAAGGGCTTTGGTTTGTTTGTTTCTTAAAGGAATTCCTTAAAGGAATTCCTCGGAAAGGATGGATTGGGGGTAGTGTATACTGGAGTCTCCAGATCCTTACTGTTATAGTGTATGTTCAGGGTGATATTTCCTGTAGGGCTGTGCAACCCTGCTGGGGAACAGGGTGCTACCACCGCTGTTGCCAAAATTGCCCCCAGTTCTCGTACATGGGTAGCTGCGGGTGATCGATACAACTGAGCGAATCTGTGGCTATTCATTTAGTGACCTCACCCTGTCCTGCTTTTGGCTGTGCGCTTTAGCAATCGCAATCTGTGGAAGGGGTAATCACAGGTATTAGAAAATACTCTTAGGGAGCAAATTCTGAATTGGTTATCTGGCATCGCACTGTTCGGAGGGTTACACTTATCCAATCAGGGACAAGAAAAGGATTCCACATGACCTACATATCCAATCACAATCATTTGCATTTCAAGCATACGTGCAATGAGGTGTTCATGACTGAGCTACAGACCAGGAATTATTTGTGGAAATATTTTGGTGGAGAATGTTGTACAACGAGACAGAGATCTAGAGAGAGAGAGGGATGGGAGGAGGACCCAGAGAGAAATTTGAAACAGGGACACAGACTGGAAAGGGGGAACAACCAGGACAGGCACTGGAGAAGGACAGTGGATTGTCAGTGCTGTATTTTCACTCTGTTTTATGTTTTCTGTGCCTGCTGAAGAGAAGGCTGAAGCAATGAAACATGATTCCCAAGCAGATTGAAAGATGTGGGCCACAGAGTTCTTGGCAGTGTCATTGGCCTTCACTGCGCTGACTTTCTCCTCTAGGGACTGAGGCGTGTCCAGTGCACTCTGTTGCCTGGGTTTGCTGTGTTAATAGGCAGACCTAATTGGTTTAGAGAGCTCCAGGCCATATTCTCTCTATGCTTCACTTAGGGGGAGGCCAGGCACCTGAATGCAGAAGGCTGAGGCAAGCAAACTCTCTTGGCCAGAGAGATCTGCAGGTCGTGTGCTTCTGACGCAAGAGGTTCGGAAGTTACCTGGTGAACTCGCCTTTCCCTCCCCCAGCAGAGATGAGAGGAGAAGCCGCCTGCCGGACCTCCACACAAATCCCACTTTGAAGTGCCACTTCCCATCAGGATGCCTGAGCGCCCATTGCTTAAGCACAAGGGGCCACTGCTTCTGCCCTGCTCTCAAAGCTGATGCCACATGACTTAATGGGAGAGCTGCTGACAACCGCCCCCTCTCCCCAGGTGACAGGCTATTGGAGGCTGAAGCAGGCTCAGCCATTGGCTCCGTGGAAGACTTGGCTACTGTGTCAGCCTTTCCAGGATTTTTCCAGATCAGAAAAGCAAGTGACACCCTCTTCTCAACCCCATCCCCCTCATTCATCTGAGATGGAGAGATGGCAGGCACACTTCCATGGGACTCTAAAGATGTTAGATGGTGGGTTCTTTCCTTTATATCAGAAGGAAAGGGGTGGAACAAGATGCCAGAGCAGCGCGTGGAATCCCTATTCCAGGACACGCTCAGGGCCAAGACTGGACACATGTCTGCCAGGACTGTTTTCAGGACGATGGGCTCAATCTTTAAATGATGCAGGACAGGAGGCTAAATGGCCCACTGGAGGGCTCTTGAGATCCAAAAGAGTCTATGGGCCTGGTTTGCAGTTACACTAAGAGGTCCTGCTCTTAAAGAGAGTGGAACTGGCCCCTGAGAATACCCCTTTGTGCAGATGAGCTCCCTGGGAGGCAGAGAGCTGGCATCAGAGCTGTATGATAGCTCTGCTCCTGGCTCTGGTGTAGGTGTGGGGGTGGACTGTGGCTAAGAACATGGTGCTACTGCAGTTTCTGCTTCCCAGAGCCCATAGATAGACATAGGAAGCAGATGATAAGTTATAGCAACCTGGAAGCTGCTCTGACTTACACTGCAAGCCAGCCAGGCCCCTGTCTATGCAAGAATATGGGAAGTGCAAAGGTGAGTTAACGATATCATTATCTCCCATTGTCCCATTCCTGCCCCAAGTGCTGGACAGTATGGCAGTTAAAGGCCTATGACTGCATGAGACAGAATAAATACTAGCTCAGATACTATGGTGATGAGCGCTGTATAAGAACCTACATAGAATCCTCCAAATCCTACATTAAAAAAAATTATTAAGGTTGCAAAGCCAAGCACTCAGAAGTCAGGAAATGCCAGAATTAAAGCTGCCTGTGCAACCTTAGTTTGGCCCCCTTGTATGTATACATTCTGATACAGTCTTTAATTATATGGTCCCATATTTTTTCAACAGGACCCTTGATTCATTAAGAATGGCCACACTGGGGCAGACCAATGGTCCATCCAGCCTAGTATCCTCTCTTCCAATAGTGGCCAATGTCAGGTGCCCCAGAGGGAGTGAACAGAACAGGCAATCATGGAGTGATCCATCCCCTGTCGTCTACTCCCAGCTTCTGGCAAGCAGTGACTAGGGACACCCAGAGCATGGGGTTGCATCCCTGACCATGTTGGCTAATAGCCACTGATGGACCTGTCCTCCATGAAGTTATCTAATTCTTTTTGAACCCCATTTTAGTTTTGGCCTTCACAACATTCAGTGCACAGGATGCACCACGTTCTAGGGATGAATCGGAGTTGTGCAGTGAAGGAGTCTATTGTCTGTAGGACCCCTGCCTCATTTGTTGCAGAAGTTGGAAGGCAAATAGGGCTGTTTGAAAAGTTTTGGTGAACATTGTTTTTCAGTGGCAAATTCGATTTTCAGCTTGACTAAGTTTTTCACAAAAAGTGTCTGCTTTCTGCAGAAAATGTTGATTTTTCATTGAAAAACCAAACACCCAAACCCCAAATATTTTGATTTGGATATCCTGCCACAGAGCCTCATCGGAGCTGTAGTTCAGATTGTCATGTAGGAGCTGCAAGGGGATACAGCATGCTCAGTGCAGCTGTTCAGAGTTTCATTGCCAAATTCTAAGAGGTCTCTACTGAACATGTGTGAACTAAGATTTTTAGAGGTTTATAACTTGACCAAATTTGGGCAAAGTTTCACAGGGACAGCAAAAGGCACATCTCTGACACAAGGGTGACATCTTGCCAAATTTCAAGCTCTTGCTCCAAAACTAGAGCTTTTCAATGAAACAGCAGTAAGAATTTTTTTAACATGGGTAAAAACAACACACTTTCCCCTAATCTCATTCTGAGAAATCACTGAACTATTTTATCTGAAATGTAAAAACAAGTCAGTCTGTGACAAACACCCAATATGGAAAATTTCAGCCTGGATGGTTAAAGTTTGGCAAAGTTATAAGCAACAGAAAACAGGGACTTATAATGGAAAATGTTGGGCAAGCTTAACTAGAGGTGTTGCTACCTTTTCTGCCTAGAATAGAATAGAACAGAATACAATAGCTTCGGGTCTTGAGAAACACTTTGAGGCAGTTTTCCTCTGTGGACATCTGTTTTTCTATCTCCTCTACAGCATCACCTTTGCCCTTTGTCCATAAGAACATAAGAATGGCCATACTGGGTCAGACCAAAAGTCCATCTAGCCCAGTATCCTGTCTTCCGACAGTGGCCAGTGCCAGGTGCCCCAGAGGTAATGAACAGAACAGGTGATCATCAAGTGATCCATCCTGTCGCTCATTCCCAGCTTCTGGCAAACAGAGGCTAGGGACACCACCCCTGCCCATCCTGGCTAATAGCCATTGATGGACCTATCCTCCATGAATTTAGCTAGTTCTTTTTTTAACCCTGTTATAGTCTTGGCCTTCACAACATTCTCTGGCAAAGAGTTCCACAGGTTGACTGTGTGTTGTGTGAAAAAATACTTCCTTTTGTTTGTTTTAAACCTGCTGCCTATTAATTTCATTTGGTGACCCCTAGTTCTTGTGTTATGAGAAGGAGTAAATAATACTTCCTTATTCACTTTCTCCACACCGGTCATGATTTTATAGATCTCTATCATATCCCCCCTTAATTGTCTCTTTTCCAAGTTGAAACGTCCCAGTCTTATTAATCTCTTCTCATACGAAAACTGTTCCATACCCCTAATCATTTTTGTTGCCCTTTTCTGAACCTTTCCAATTCCAATTAATCTTTTTTGAGATGGGGCAACCACATCTGCATGCAGTATTCAAGATGTGGGCGTACCATGGATTTATATAGGGGCAATAGGATATATTCTATTTTATTATCAATCCCTTTCTTAATGATTCCCAACATTCTGTTTGCTTTTTTGACTGCTGCTGCACATTGAGTGGATGTTTTCAGAGAACTATCCACAATGACTCCAAGATCTCTTTCTTGAGTGGTAACGGCTAATTTAAGACCCTATCATTTTATATGTATAGTTCAGATTATCTTTTCCAATGTGTATTACTTTGCATTTATCAACATTGAATTTCATCTGCCATTTTGTTGCCCCATTACCCAGTTTTGAGAGATCCTTTTGTAGCTCTTCGCAGTCTGCTTAGGACTTAACTATCTTGAGTAGTTTTGTATCATCTGCAAATTTTGCCACTTCACTGTTTACCCCTTTTTCCAGATCATTTATTAATATGTTGAATAGGACTAGTTCCAGTACAGACCCCTGGGGGACACCACTATTTACCTCTCTCCGTTCTGAAAACTGATCATTTATTCCTACCCTTTGTTTCCTACCTTTTAACCAGTCACTAATCCATGAGAGAACCTTCCCTCTTATCCATGTCCTCTGACGTCTGTTCCTTTTGGTTTCCCCTTCATTGGGAGGCACAACTCTCTGAGTCACTTGCAAATCTATGTCTTTGTCTCAGAGCCCAATCCATTTGGTCCTTTTGTGGGGTCACCTATGCTCAGAAAATCTGCTTCCGAGTATCAAGGCTAGGGTCCTTTGCGGGTTCAGTAGAATGCTTTTTCTTTCTCACCTCTCCAGCTGCAATCTTTGACCTTGGAGTGGAGGGTGGCATGTGCTTGGCCTCAGTGCCGTATATAGCTGACAGGCTGCTAGAGCTGATGGCCTGCAGCTTCCCTTGAATTTGCAAGCCTCATAGAAATGTAGGGCTGGAAGGGACCTCAGGAGTTCATTTAATCCATCCCCCAGGCTGAGGCAGGACCAAGTATACCTAGACCATCCCTCACAGCTGTTTGTCAAACCTGTTCTTGAAAACCTCCAAGGACAGAGATTCTACAACCTCCTGAGGTAGCCTGTTCCAGAGCTTTTCTATCCTTATAGTTAGAAAGTCTTTCCTAATATCTAACCTAAATCTCCCTTGCTGCAAACTAATCTGATTACATGTTGTCCTACCCCCAGTTGGTCTGGAGAACAATCAGTTGCTGCCCTCTTTATGGCAACCTTTTACATCAGAAATGAGAGCCTCCAAACTAGGCCAGACAGAGGATGTGTTTCACTCTGTTCATGGCATTTCTAATAAGCCCATTACAATTGTCTCCAGATGCTGGTGTATGATAGCACTTCTATGCAGGACACTCCATTCAGGCCCATCCTATGTTTATGTGCTTGAGTTGTTACTGACCACCAGGTATGTGGCTTGAGTCACTCACAGCATCATTTTCACAGAGGGTGATTCACCTCCAGAGAAGGGTGGATGACATTATGTTACATCTTCCCTGTGCCCTGGCCCTGCCAACTCCCTGGCCAGCTCTGCCCACTTTCTGAGCACCAGGTGAGGCAGGGCTTCTGAGCAGTATGTGACACTGCCACTCACTTCTGACTAGACTTTCTGCTACTGGGCGACCACAATCTAGATTCCACTGGAGGAGCCCAGGGTTAGAATTTGGCCCTTGATGCATGAAGAAGGAGTAAGAGGATGTTACTATCATGTTTCTGGGTGAGCAGCTCTGGCGGGATGAGTAATCTAGCAATAGCAGCAGCTGGCAGAGTGTGGAGCCAGGGGAGCAATGTTTTATTAGAAATAAATGATGAGGCAAGTAGGCAGAACTGTAAGTAACAGAGTTTTTAACCCAAAAGGGGAGACGTGCCATAGACTCCATGAAGTCTACTAGGGACATTGCTATTGCTATTGATTTTATGCGGAAGGTGCCCGGACACTGTGGTAATGGGCATCATGATTAGACATGATGAGAAGCCAGCCTTAATGCTGTGCTCTGCTGTTTGTCTCCCAGCAGCCAGCCCCAGTCCTGCATTCCTGAAGCTCTGGACCCACAGCACTCTAGGTTCCTCCTGTAAAGTGATCCTCTTTCTCCAATTTCGCTCTCATCGCACTCCACAGCTGGGAGCGTTGGCCGGCAATGGGCTTAGCTCCTAGTTAAAGGGAGCATTTCACACCCCAGCCCCTTCCAGCCACCACAGAAGTGATATTGGCAGGCTCCAGAGAGAGGCCTCTCCATTGGCCATCCAGGTCCCAAGTCCTAGGCATGAGAGATAGCACCAACTCTTGCATGGGAAATGCAAAAGTCTTCACTTTGGATTTGTTGGGTAAGTAACAATGGAAATGATTTCCAGCTCGCTTGTCTGGAAGTGTAATGTCCTTTTGTAACACTAGAGTCCTGCCTGGAGGCCTTACTCTGCCATCCGCATTGTAGATAGAGTCCCCATATGCGCCCCAATCTCCACGTCCTTTACCAAAGGCACGGTATTTCTGCTCTCTGTATTCAAAACACAAAATCTCAGTGTTAATGTTGCTCTGGCCATTTGCATTTCCTTGCATAGGAAATCTATAGTGCTGCTGCTTCCCCAGCTCCGGACGGGAAAGAGTCATAGATCTGCAGCAAAACAAACACACGGAGAAATGTTTGGCGACGCAAGGGCCTAGTTTTCCAGGAAAGTCAGTTTTGCCAAGTGTGATCTTGTGAAATACTTTCCCTTGGTGAGGGAGTTTACAAAGGTACAAGGTTTCTGGGGCTCAGGATAGATGGACAGATGAAGAAATATGAACATTTCTCCAGTTCTCCTTTGCACATACAAGCTAACAATGCGTGATCTCTCTCACCCCTACCGACCCATACCTTGCTTCCCCCACTCTTATCTGTTCACCTCCCTTCATCCCCAGGCACTATCACACATATATCCTTCCTCCCTGCTCCCCTCTGAACCCCCCTCATCTTTAGCTTGCCCCCCTATTTCCCCCCATTCCAACTGCTCTTAGCACACCCCCATCACCCTCTGCTCTAACACACAGACCCCTTACATCCCCTAACCCCATTCCCTTCAATCACACATCCCTCCCTCCCCTATTCCCACATCTCTTCTCTCACACAAACACACACAGCCTTCCCTTGAAATCATAAAGCCTCATAAGCTGTGCTGATGCTAGCCCACTGGGGGCTCTAAGCAGGGATATTTTTGCCCCACCCAACACATACTAATAATTAATAAGGGCCCCCTTGAGCTGCTCAGGCCCTAAGCAATTGCTTAGTCTGTTTCTGCCTAGCGCTGACTCTGATCATAAGTCATGAATGGGTTTCAAAACCCCTTGTAAATCCTGGAAGCCCTAAGAGCCAAGCTGGGGCTCCAGCGGTGAGAGCTTTCTGAGCTGGTTTGTATTGTACGTTTTCAGTCACCCGGCTGTCCAGTGCAGCTGCCAAGGCCTGGGGTTTGGAACAGGCAAAGTAGGTGGATTGTTTCAAACCCAGTCAGAACTGCCCCAAAGAGGCTTCACGCCTGAAAGCTGATGTCACAGCGGCAGGCCAGCTCTGCCAGCTTAGTGCTGTGTCCTCCTCTGAACAGATGAGTCAGGCTGGGTGGAACTCTGCTCCTCTGTCTTGGGACTTTCACTTAGATCCTGAGTGTTTGCACTACTCAGAATTTTTTGTTGGGGGTGGGGGTGGGGGTGGGGATAGATTGTGGCCTTTGAGATCCCCCATATTTCTCCTTCTCCCAATTTTATTCCCCCAATTCCTAGGGCCTCAGCATCATAGTAACATGACCCTCCCTCCTGTCATTGTGGATGGCAGGACTTCAGTGCCATCAGTGTTACTGGAGAGAAAACCATCAGGAACTAGTAGGCACCTGCCTTGGTTCCTGGCTTCCCCCAGCCCCTGTAGCCAGTCTGAGCCCTGGATTTCCAGGCAGGGGCATTTGTTTGGATCATGGGGATTTGGTTTAAAATAAACATGAAAGATGAAGAAAAGCAGGAGCTCTGCTCTCTGTGGTGACACTGAAGAGGCCAAGTCAGACTGGGCTTTGGCTGTGAATTGTGCCAGGCTCTGTTCCTCCCACCTCCCTAAGGGCTCATCTTCATCAATCAACTCAGTGATTTGACATCACTGATGGCAAGAGGAGACACTGCACCTGGGGAAGAGCCAGGACTTCCACGTACCAGCCGGCCTGCAGCATGGAAAAGGCTCCAACAGCAGTGCCCTGAAGGCCCGGGGATGGAGTGTGTATATATTTTAGGAGAGGGAGAAGCACAGCACAGCAGGGTCTGAAGAACATGCCCATAGAGTAGAGAGGGTCCTTGATGGACTGGGCTTGGAAGGGGCTTATTGCCCAAACATCTGCTGGGGGCTGCTGCTGGACTGAAACCAGAATCACACTCAGCCCACAGTATTAATGCAACAGGATAACTGGAGATTGAGGTGGGAAAGACTTATTCGTTCATTATAATCAGTGACTTGTCCTGCAACGGCCCAGCTCTTCCTGGGGCTTTCCAGATCTCTGCCCTGAGATGCTCATGGCCAGATTTTCCACAGTGCTCAATATCCGGCAGCTGCTGCTGTGATTGCCCTGGGGGAGGGTATTCTCCATTTTTTTTCAATGGAAACCGAGCACTTCTGGACATCTGGCCATTACAGCCTAAAGCCAGGTCTACACTAGAAGTTAAAAATCTACGCCTTATTTCCAGTCTGAATTTGTCTAGCTTCAACTTCCAGCCATGGGATCATGTGATACCTTTCTCTGCTAGATTAAAGAGCCCTCTATTATCAAACTTTTGTTCCCAATGTATTTATAGATGGTGAATAAATTACCCCGGAACCTTCTCTTTGTTGAGATAAACAGATTTGGACTTCTTGAGTCTATCACTATAAAGCCTGTTCTCTAATCTTTTAATCATTCTCCTGGTTCTTCTCTGAACACTCTCAAATTTATCAGCATCCTTCTTGCATCGTGGACACCAGAACTGAACACTGTATTTCATCAGTGGTTATACCAGTGCCAAATACAGAGGTAAAATAACTATTCTACTCCTGTTTGAGATTTCCCTGTTTATACATCCACTGTGTTTGTTTTTCCACACACCTGGATTGGGCCTGAACCACTGTTGCCTGGCACATGGGACAATCATTTATACATAGGTGCGTGCTCAGCACATTATGACTATCCAGGCCCTTTAGAGATGGCTCAAGTTGGATACTCAAAGACAGAAGCTCCACAAATCACCAGTCACTTTGGAGAATCTTGGCCCAAATTATTATATTAATTATTAATTATTATTATTATTATTATTTATTAATCCAGCATGTATGGAATTGCATAAACCCATCATGACAACTGAACTGCATTCTGAGTTATACTTGACACTTCTAGTAGCTAGTGTGGTTACATGTGAAAAGCACCATGCAAACATTAATAAGCCTTCTCAGTGCCCCTGACAGGCAGGTACAGTTTCATTAGCCTTTACAAATGGGGAAACTGAGCCACGGGCCAAAAATTTTCAGACCTGGGTCTTAAAATTAGCTATCTAAATCCATAGAGAGGCACCTGAATAAGGGGCTTGGGTTTCAGAGCTGTTCAGTACCTTGCAGGATAAGAGCAGGAGAGGAAGCATGGGGAAGGAGCGGAGGGTGGAGAAGCCTGTCTGCCCTCAGTGAAGAAGGGATCCCTAGTGTTTGTAAAAAGAAAAGGAGTACTTGTGGCACCTTAGAGACTAACAAATTTATTTGAGCATAAGCTTTCGTGAGCTACAGATCACTTCATCGGATGCATTCGGTGGAAAATACAGTGGGGAGATTTATATACACACAGAGAACATGAAACAATGGGTTTTATCATACACACTGTAAGGATAGTGTTCCTCAGACGCTCTTGTTAACTGCTGGAAATGGCCCACCTTGCTTGTCACCATGCAAGGTTTTCCAAAGTAAAACTATTTCCCCATGTTATTTCTCCCCCCACCCCATCCCTCACTGTTCCTCAGATGTTCTTGTTAACTGCTGGAAATGGCCCACCTTGCTTGTCACCATGAAAGGTTTCCTCCTCCCCCCCCCCCCCCCCGCTGGTGATGGCTCATCTTAAGTGATCACTCTCCTTACAGTGTGTATGATAAAAACCATTGTTTCATGTTCTCTGTGTGTGTATATAAATCTCCCCACTGTATTTCCCACCGAATGCATCCGATGAAGTGAGCTGTAGCTCACGAAAGCTTATGCTCAAATAAATTTGTTAGTCTCTAAGGTGCCACAAGTATTCCTTTTCTTTTTGCGAATACAGACTAACACGGCTGTTACTCTGAAACCTAGTGTCTGTAGATGCACATCAAAAAATGATTCCAGTTCACTGTTAAGTTCCCAAGCCAAAGGGCTGCCTTTTCTTTGTGATCCCCTCTGGGTGGAGTGGCTGGGCTGGGAACCTGCTGGTGCTGCTTAGACACAAGTGAGCCTTGGTATGTCCTGGCTCTGTCCTTCCTGAAAGGATGATGTCTCCAGCCATAAACTCTGTGCTACCTGTACCTGCTTGCCCCTTTGATTGGCCAGGAAAGGTAGAGGCTGTGGTGAGAGGCCATGGCTGAGAGGCTGCAGGAGCTCGAGCTCTGGGCTGGCCTTTCCCGCTGTGCAGACGACAACCCCGTTCTCTGGGGAGCAGAGCAGGGAGAATTGGCTTAAACCCTTTCCCAGCCCTGCCTTGATCTCCTGCTGCACTCGGCATCTCTTGTGACTTTGTCAGCAGGGCAGACCAGACAGGGTCTCTGTGATGGGCTCATTCCGGGCAGCTAAGCTGAGTAGAAGTGACAAATTCCCCAGATGAGAGATAAGCAGAGGTCTCCTCATGTCCCATCCTCTGTTCCTCCCCTCCACCTATCCCCTGGGGGTTAATTAACACTTGACAGGGAGGGCTCTGCGGACAGAAATCAGGGAAATACCAGGATCCTCTCTGTCCAGTACAGGGTAAGGAGGAGGAAGTGGAGAAGTGCACTATGGCTCCAAGCTGCCCAGCTACCCCTCTCTGCAGGGGAGGGAGATTTTGGCTGCAGGTCAGGCTTGACAAGAGAGTTTGGCTTCTCCCCCTGGGAAGAGCAAGAGAGGCCGGGGCCCTAGCACCTAATGGAGCACAGGGGCACTGCAGGACTTAGAAGCCTGGCTTTTGGCATCCACTTGAGAAATTCTTAGCTTTTTCCCCGTCCTGTGGTTTCCCCACCTATACAGGGACACAGCCAAATCGAATCCACAAGATAAAGAACGTGCAGGGAGAAGCCATTGGGGGGCATTCTTCAAACTAGGCCTGGGGAGTGACGCGGTGTTCAGTGAGCTGCCCTCTCCTGGGGGAGTGAGTTAGTGATAGCTGGCTTGCAAGCCTCCCTGTCCTGCCACCTGATCGGAGGAAATAATGAGTGTGCGAGCCAAGGGCACCAGAACCTTTGTAGAAGTGAGGAGGTGCCACCGGTGCCAGAACTGGGGGGGGCTAGGGGGCAGGGAGCCGGCCCCCTCACTTTTTAACATGGGCATAATATGAGGGGTAGGGAGAGGCATTGTCCCCCCAAACTGCAAGCCTCAGGCAGGCATGGAGCCCCTTGCTCCCCAAACTATGCCCATGTTAAAAAGTGGAGGGGCATGGCCCTCTCGCCCCTACCAGTTCCAGTGCCACTGGTGTGAGCACTTTCCTTGTGTGTATTCATGGTCCCAGGCTCAGGCAAACTGGACTTTGATCACTTCCTGGACATTGATTTTAATATCCCCAGGGAAGGGAAATGCCTGACTGCTTGGAGGGGGGAATGGAATCTCAAAAGCAAATTCCCAGGATCAGATTCCCAACTGGTGTAAATCAGCATAGCTCCATTGAAGTCAATGGGCCAGATCCCCAGCTGGTGTAAATCGGCATGGCTCCATTGACGTCAATGGAACGACATTGATTCAGAGGCTCTGGCGCTCTGAGAATGTGCCATGTATGCAGCGGAATCGCTGGGGGCCGGAGCTGAGAGCTCTATGACGATTCCAGGGAGAGGGCAGATAATCCCTTCACTGCACACTATCAGCCTCATGAAGAACGTCAGCTCCCAAATGGCTGATAGAAGTGGGGATATTACTGAGTGGAGGAGTGGATAAGGGAGGGATCTGGAAGAACAGACAGAGTCAGCACTCCCCCCTTGCTGAGCCGGGCCAGGCCCCCTGACTGCACAGATCTGGGCACTGGCTTTGTGATACTCGGAGACTATGGAGACATAGACCTTAGCTGAAATGGAGGGGAGGAGAGGGCTGGGGGGAGTGATGCCACAAGAGCCATAGCTGGAAGAAGCGAAAAGTGCAGGGTATGATAAGTGATTGAGGGGCTTAGAGACGACTCTGTCCATAGGCCAGGCATTCTCTGTATTTCTCTACCCTGCTGATTTTATCACTGGGAGCATTAGTATGAAACCAGCATCTTTGCTCCTGAAGCCCCCCGCCCCACTGTTCATTCCCTCAGGAGGTAGATACTGCTGAGATGGTTGTGTCTCGCCTAGTGGAGCGCCAGCTCTTTGCAGCTGGAGGGGCAGGATTTGGTGACTCCTATGGCAAATGCTACTACTGATGCTTAATAAGTCAATAATACTAGTGCATCATGTGATCATTTCTAAAGTAGCCCCAAGGTTCCAGTATTAAACGTGTTGGCCATTCAGTTAAAGAGGCCTGTCTACTCACTAAGTGACCTTTGCTGGACTCTTGGGCATTCATTTATAGACAGCATTTTAAATATGCTGGACCAAATTATCCGTGTTGCAAGACTCCTGAAGTCAATGGATTTACAACAGGGATGTATTTGGCCCATTATGTCCATCCTATTTATGAGAAGCCAGCCAGTTTCACATCATTCAGACAGATCTGCCATGTTGTCCCATATTTTTTACACAAAGAGGCAGCAAGTGAGAAGGCCTGAGGTCTATTGTGACAGGCAGGAAATTAGACCCACAACATCCGTGGGAAAAATATGGCAAAGCTCTGAGTATAGTCACCTCTCTCCAGCAGCCAAACACACCCACCGCTGCCTCCAAAAGTCCTCTAATGGAACCAGGGTGGAAGAAGACTAAGCCTTAGTGCTGGACACCACCCGAGGTTGCTAATGGGAGCACATGTGTGTAAATTACAGCCCAGCTATGTGCTGACACTCAGAGACCTTTGCTGCCCTGGGGTCTGCAGCCTCCCTGCTGTCCAGGGGTGAAGTGCTTCATTCATCCCTCAGGCCACCCAGCTCTTCAGCACAGAGATGCTGAATTTTTAAGTGATGGATTTAGAGCTATTGAAGGGAAATGGGATTAGCAGGGCTAGACCTTTTGACCACTTATCTGTTCTTAAGCACTGTGCTGTGAATCCCTCGCACTGCTTCCAACTCCAGGCTGGGGGCATTTCTAACCACTCCCCTGCTAATGCACCCCAGCCCTGCCCTGCAGAGGCCTGTCTCTGCTGCTGCCCCCAGCCCCAATTCTGCCCTAGAAGGACCCTGTATTTCTCCATCCATAGACAATCTTCACCTAACAGCAAGAACCCTGGTTCACACGGAGTAAAGAGGCTTTCTTGTTCTTGAGAGAGTGCCACCACTTTTTGTTTCTCCAATCCAAACTTCTCTTCTAGTGACACCCTACAGTATGTTTCTCACGTAAGTTACATTCCCCTCTCCCGTGACCAAGCTTTGCAGTTGGAAATCTTCTTTTATATGCTGATTGTTACTGTACAGAAACAGTGAGGGACTGACGGTGCTAGCTACATATAGGCAAGGTGAGGACAAGTGTCCCTTACAACATTTTGTCAATGTCTCTCAGGCCTGACCTGTAGCCCCTTCTGTTCTAGACCTCAACCCTGTGCTGTCCTGCCAATTCACCTCAGTCCTGTCCTTGGACATCCCGTTATTTCCCCACCCCCACAGCTCTGCTGATGCCCCTCACTATTGACCCACAGACCCCCATTATTTAGTCCTGGGCTCCCAACACACAGCTCTGCCAATGCCCCTCGCTTCTGATGTGCAGCCCCCTGCTATTCTATTCTATTCTATTCTATTCTATTCTATTCTATTCTATTCTATATAGGATCTTATACTGCACTCACCACCATAGTATCTGAGTGCTTATTCCACTCCTGGTCCTCAGCTTTCAAGAAAACCAAGTGTCCCAGCTGTTTTGTGATATGGAGCTATATTTATTGGAGACCAAACAGAGCAAGCCAACTCATTTCGCTTGTGATCCTGAAGAACTATAGAACACACTTGTCCAGAGGGACAGAATGGGAGCAGAAACCCACTGTGCTGCCTAGCTTTCTCCAGGGTCCTACTACAGTGAATCAGAAGCACAAGAAAGACCTGTTTTAAAAATGACTGTGTGGCCCACAGGGGAGCTGACGGGAAAGTTCTGAAGCCGGCACCACTGCCAGGCACGGGGGGACCCTCTGGATATCTGAATGGCTCCTTGTTTCCAGTGGAGGTGGCTGAAGGAAGCAGAAGAGTTTCGGGGGAAGTGAGAGCTGTACATTGTAATCCCTATTTGTAAATGCTGCCATTTCATTTGCTGAGGATAAAGCTCGCGGACTGTTTATTTTTGATTAGGCCCCATGGCCATTTCTTTGGGGACAAAAGGGAGGGTGGAGGGGAGGTAGAGAAGCAGCAGCCTGACCTGGTTAAGCCATCAGGCCTGTTGAATGACACATTGTAAAGAGGGAGAAAAAAGCCACATAATTAGGTCTTAATTTCAAACTTTGTGAGTATCTGGGCCCGGAGGGGAGATGAGGAGACGCCCAGCACACCGGGTTCTGACACACAGAAGCAAAGGGCACAGCAGGTGGTGAGGAGGTCATCACACTGGCCAGTCCAGGCCAAAGATTTTAAGTGGAAGCTGAAACTACTCCTTGCTCTGCCACACCTCCTTCTGAGAGCTCCCCCAACAGCCAGGGCTTCTGTCCCATTCTCTACAGCTTGTCCTCTTGGGAGCAGCTGGGACTGGGGTAGCGGAGAACTTCCTGCCCTTCTGCTCGGTTCCCTAGAGTGCCTCCCTCTGGGAGCTAAGGTAGTCAGGAGCTCTCAGTGTTCCTGCATCATTCACCATGGTTCTTCTTGCCGGATGATGCAAGCACTGGAATAGATGGGAGCTCTCTGTACTTCTTCATCATTCCCTATAGCACCTCTTGCTGGGGAAGGCTGAGACTGGGATACTCAGGGATGTGCCCTTAACTGTAGTCATTCTGCACTTCTATCTTTGGCCCCTAGCCCCGAGAAGAGATGTAAGATTGGAGTTAACATATACCACACAACGCTCCAGATCGTGGAGGCATCCGTAGTCCCTATTCGCTCCTGTAAGAGTGGGCCTCGGATAGCAGCCCTTGGAAACTCTGCCAAAACAGCAGCTGTCGGGAAAGGTTCCATTTTTATGTAGCTATTCTGAGCTCTGTGCAGTACTCTGGGGTTAGTGATGTTTCTCTGCTAATCCAATGCAGGAGGGGATCGGCCGAGGGAGTCTGGGCCTAGAGATCCCCCTTCTCATTCGGCTCTCGGATGCCTACATTTGTCAACTCTCTGCTTGCACGATTAATCTGCAGTTCCGTGAAGGAGGCTGCATGAGCCTGAAACAATTTGTAGAAATCCAGCACGCCCAGAGCCAGAAGACCCCAGGGTTCTTTAAACTTCAGGTGGGTGGGCAGGCTCCCCAGAGCAATGGGATGCTGGTGACCAGGCCTGCATATCAGTGGGCTCTGGAGGTTTTCAAGAGAGCCAGGTCTACACTCTTATCTCAATCTGAGGTCGCTTGGCAGCGCTCCCTACTCTCTGCCCCTCCCTTAACATGGGTGATGTCAAATTGTTCTGATAAGGGGTCTATGGAGAATTCAGCCAGGGCATATCTCTGGCCCAGGCCTGATTTACAGGCTGCGATGTTGTCTTTAGTTCTCCTGACACAGACTTTCAAGAAGATGTCTGGCCTGGCCATCCCAACTCCAATGCAAAACAGCCAGTCTCTGTCAGCTCAGTGTCTGCAGAGGATGGAGTTACGCTGGGAGACGGTGTTTATGTTGCCAGGGGTTGCCCGTGCCCTTGACAGAGGTCACAGTGCTTTTTAATTTCTTGTTTGGAACTGCAGCTGGAAAGTTCAGTCCATTACTAGCCGGGAGACTCCCTCAGAATGTCAGCACTATTTACGAGCCCCTTGTCCCTTCTGCTTGGGGAATGCTGACTGCAATTAAAGGAACCGAGGGAGTCAGAGTTGCATGCAGTGAACTCCAGCCTGCATAGCCATGAGATGGCTGGGAGGGAATAACCAGATATCTGTTGATGGCAATCAGAGGACAGACAACAGGCCCTGCAAACGGCGAATTGGGGATGGACCCAAAGGCCTTATAGAGAAAGATGATATCAAAGAGTTCACAGGAGATTGAGGCAATGGGGATGGAGCTGAGGATGTTGGACATGTACGGAGGTTGAAGAAGGTGATGTGATGACGGAAGGTGAGGACGATAAAGGCAGACGCGATAAGGAGAACAGAGAGATGCTATTAGACCATAATGAATGCTCTGTATCCATCAGCATGAGGTTCAGATGTATATCCACTTAGTGTGCCCTGCACCACATTTCTAGTGATATTTAATGTATCATTTGACATAAAACACATTTGGCCTGATTCCCATTGATACTAAGGCCCCTTCATGTGGCTCTGGCAGTGTAAAGGGGCCTCCAAATGTGCTTAGATGTCATTTACGCCCACTCTTTCCATTACCAGAGCAGCAGAAAGGAGCCTTAGGCCTGGTCTACACTTATAAGCTTTACCAGCATAGCTGTCAGTTAGGAGTGTGAAAAAATCATCCTGCTAACCAACACAGCTATGCCAGTAATAGGCCCTGTGGAGATGTGGGTATGCAGGCAAAAAACTCCACAACTGTTTTTGTTCGGGGAATTGGTTTAAGCTGCACAGGTGAAGTCTGGTATAAGCTACGTCTCCACTAGGAGGGTTTGCCAATATAGCGCTACACTAGGCATGCTGTCTAGTGTAAATGAGGCCTTGGTCTAAATGAGAATAAAGCCCATAATATATCAATCATGGCAAATGGTAAAGGCCCAATTACACTGAATGTGAGCTGAGTGGTGTGGATGAAACAGAACAAGATTTACTGATGGCCCATCCCATACGAGCATTGCATAAGGATGCTGGTGGAAACGTGTCACGTTGCAATAGCCATCAAGCCACTTCTTGCGTGGCTAGCAGAGCCCATACACTGTCACTTGCCACCTGACAACTGCTGAGCTGGGACTGGCATCCCCTTGCTAGCATTGCCTCTTGTCTCATGCACTGGATTAGTTCCTAGGACAGTCGTGTCTTTTGAACACATGCATCCATTCCCTGAGCTGGCAGGCTTCCCCTTAGCGGCATGTCAATGTGAGAGAAGGTACATGCATGCAGTAATTGAAGAGATCAAGGCCGAGTGCGCTCAACAGACCGACAAAGCCAATTACTTCCCAGGAATTCCCGCTCCTCAAGCTCAGAGGGTGATTACAAAACCTTTGCCATTAAAAATTAACCAAGGGAGGGACATGTTGCCAGAGTCCAGCAGGAATTTCCCATGCCCATCAGATATACAGAGTGACCAGAAACAACACACACGGCACAACACGCTCACTCGCACAGACACATAACACACCCATTCACTCAAACACATACACGGCACAGCACATGCGTACATAGAGACACACCAACATGCACAGAAGCATGCCAGATTCTCAGGCACACAATGCGTTTGCACACACAGAGTAGATAAAGTTCAAAGTTGCTGTGACAGGTGGTTGTGAAACCCAGAAAGCAATTGCACCGACAGCTCCTTTTGCTGGCGGTGTGCTTTGGTCCTGGAATGTCTCTTGGGGAGTGGGTGGCAGTTGCAGGAATGTAGCAGGGAACATATCATGTTGCTGAGATCATTTGTCATGGGAGATTGGCAGGAATCCCATGTCCGGCCCCAACCTGACCCAGGTACTACTGAGTTCATTGGCTTTGTGGCGCAAAGGGAATTTGCTGGGGTGAGAGTGGAAGGACCAAAAATGATCAGGAAGGACAGACCAGGGCCGGGCTGCTCTACTGTTCCTCCCTTTAGACCTTCACTTCCCTACTGTCCTCCCTTTTGGCACTTGTCTTCACTACAGAGTTACCTCGAGTAATAATTTGAGTGCCCCCAACTTGAGTCCTGTCCACACACAAAAGTGTGGTGGAATTTTTCACTAGAGTTGCCTGGCCTGTCAGGGTGTGTAGGCTAAAGCTCTTGTGAGCCCATCTCAGCAGCTACTATGACTACTCTATAGTGTGGATGCAGGCTAGCTCCACTTGGGTGCTGCTAGTCCTCCAGTGCCTTCCCACAATTCCTTCTGTGTGCCCAGAAAGGACCGAAAAGTTTTCTCACAATTCTAGGAGCATCTGGTTCAGTAATGCAGGGGGCATCCTTACAATGTGGAAACACACAGCCCTAAAACAATAACAACTATCATGTTATCTTGCTTCCTGAGCTCCATTTACTGGTTTTAAAGTATATGCCTGGAAACCAGAGAGTCTATTGCTCTTTCATCCGTATTAAGAATTTGCAGTGGTTTGTTACAGTTTTTGGTTTTGTCTGTATCTGAATAGTTATCACACACAATTTCCTTTGTGGTGCAGTTCTTTGTATTTTAACTGAAATATTTCTTTTTTTGTCATTAGGTATTTCAGTATTTGCCTCTGTTTGCTACTTCCCAAAATTGTTTTCCTCCAGATGTGGGGCTTTGCAATAGTATGGGCTGGGAGCAGGGGCTGAGCGGTGTCAGGGGTGTCAGATTTAAAAATGAATGCTCTCTTGGCACATGCAGATGAAGTCCCATGAGTGATATGTGCATGCAGTTATAGACACAGGCATCTTATTTGCTGTCTTATTTAACTGAATCTAGGTCAGAATCTGGCTGGGGTGAGGGGTGGATTGTATGATCTCAGCTGTGAGAAGTGTGGGTACATACCCTTGTCTGTGTGTTTAACTCGATTAGTACCAAGGCTCCAGCCTGGTATTTGAGGGACACAGTCCCTAAGGAGGTTACTGTGTTAACTACTCTGCCTTATCCCCTATGCAGTAACATTTCATAGAGCTACCCATTTTCTTGTCTCCATTCCTCCCATTTGTCACTGTCACAAAGTGAAGGCTAGGTTGTGTAAGCCCTTACTCATTCTGGGGAGCATTCACAGAAAGAAGCCGGGTGGTTCCTTGTGTAAGTGCTCTATAAGGTTGCGCAATCTAACCGTTAGTAACTGCAGCGTGGGTGTACATCCCCTGTTCTGGTGGGAAAGACACAGTTAGTTCTTTGGAATAATTTCTGCTTCAGGTCTCTGAGGAGCATCTCAACAAGCCTGTCTCTCTCTTATGTCAGTTATTACTTCCTTTACAGGTCATCGGCACAAACACTGAGTGAGAGAAGCGGCAGTAGGAGAAAGTGTTCTGCCAAGTAGGCCCCACCCAAGAGGAAAACCATAACATGTGCCCCACCCATAGCTCCCGCTTCACAACCTGGGACTTCTGGAAGAGGCAGGCCACAACCATCTGCTACACAGACATAGCGGTCTCTGCAGGGCAACCTGACTGAGGAAGAAAGGAAAGTACTCACTGCTGAGTACAGTACTGAGTACTAGTCCCGATTCCCGATTTAGACTACATCTTGTGTGATACAGCACAGTTTTTCCCTGTGGCTGAGCTGCTGCAGAGCATCGTGGGGATCCCTACGGGAGTTGAAATGTTGGGTTCATAAATCACAATATTTAGACTCCAAAATGTCAAAATGTTTAATTTCAACTGAAAATGTCCAAACAAATGGACGTTTTTTGGAGCTTTTCATTCTGTGAACGGTTTTGATATTTCAACTTTTTGTTGGGGATGAAAACAAATGTCCAAATATTGCAATTTCCCACTGCAAATATCCCAGTTTCCCAAATTCTGGTTTTCAACCTGCTCTACTCAGACTGAATTTTGGCCACAAGAATTTGGCCGTGAACATTTGTACCAATAAAACAGCTCACACCAACCCTGGTGAAAGTGAATGCAAAAGGGCTGAGAATATGGTAAGTCATCATTCCCTTTCTATTTCACTTTAGTATTCATGGAAAAGTCTTCCTGGTCTTCTCCTAGCTCTTCTTGGCAGGTTTGCTGGGAATACATTGGTGAGGCAGGGAGCTGATGCTAGACCAATAGAAACGGGAGAATGAAAGCTTATGGCATAGTTCATCGTGAATCTTTCCTCGGATGATTCCTTTTTTCTGTTTGTGAATTCCCACAATTTTTACAAATTGGTTCATTGTCTATGATTGTCTAATGATCTCCACAAGTAGAGACTTTCACCCTCCGGGTTGTACAGGCACTAGCCACACTGTACCCTTTCCTGTGCTGTCTGGTTGTCTCCAGAGTCACATGGCAATGTTTCTGTTCCCAGACTGGGACATGAAAAGTATTATTATTTCTCTCCTTTCTCTGGCAAGCTTTTGTTTGCTCTTCTTCTTTCCTTCTCAATTTTCTTCTCCCCTTCTTCATCCTTCTCTTATTCCTGCTCTTCACCTTTCTCCCATTCTCCTTTCTTCCCCATTTTCTCTCCCTTTCACTCCTTCCTTTTTCTTTATTCTTTCTCTTTCCTTTTCACTGTCATTTTTGTCTCATTGTTCTCTTCTTCCTCCCTCCATCCCTTAACTCTCCTATTCCTCTCAGTTTTCTGATAAACTGTCATTTCCAAGCTGTGTTTTGCTCTTACCCTGCTCTGGGATTTTATTGATCTAAGCGATTCTGTGAGTTCCTTCAGAATAGCAGCCAATGACTGACCTGGAAAAGAGCCCCGAGAAGAGAGTGTGAAGAATTAGTACTAAGTTTCTTTAGTTACTGCTGGGGCTGAGATGTAAGTGGTCCAGTCTAGTGGTTAGAGCCAGAGTCAGAGTGGGAGACTCAAACCAGGGGTCCAGACCAGAGTCTAAGAGTCAAATCAAAGGTCAGGGCAAGCTTTGGAGACAAGGAGCAAGGAACAGGAACTAGTCAGGAAAGCTGGAATGAGACAAGATCCAATATAGCAGCCAAGTAGAGCCCAGTTACATGGACAACTTCCTGTGCCTCTCTTTGGGTTTAAATAGGAAGTCCTGACCAATTAGAATTCACAGTGTTTCTCCAATCAGGCCTAGGGAAGCCTTCCCTGATGTAACTTCAGGTTTCATGGTCTCTCCAGCTCCAGTGGCTAGTAATGAGCTGCTTGTTGGGAGCAGGGCAGCACTACTTAACTAGAAGCTTCACAGACCCAGGTTCAAGTCCTACAGCATCATAACAGTGCCCCCTTCCTTGGAGATGCCCTCAGGGCATTAAAGGACTTGGTTTCTGTGAGTGGTTTTTGTGAAACGCCTTGAGAAGAGCAGGGGCATGAATGTTTTCTGTCAGTTCCCAAGTATGTTCCTCTGGGCCACATCCTTTTCACTTGATTAGGTACCAGAATTTGCCCCACTGAATCTTGGAGTCTAGGAGCACTGAATCTTGGAGCAGAGGAGGTCATTTATTCCTATGAGAGAAGGGGTTTTCTGTGTATGGTTTTAGCACTGAAACAGGCTGGATCCTGTAGGTGACTGGGTTGATCTGTCATCGGATTTGAGAGGGACGCAGGAACTGGTGGTTCAGTTTGCGTGAAGGTCTATCAGTAGAAAAGCCTTCTGCTGAAAGCCACACCTTATCACCCACTGAATAAGAGGGACCTGGTTTATGATGCTGGTCGGCATGCCTTTTATAATGCAGTTTTGCTTTTCGAGATGGTCCCTTAGTCTCTCCAGGGTCTGATGGATTTGTTGAACCCCATCTGATGCAGCTGGGTTGGAGGAGAATGCAGGTAACTCTGGGTGGAACCCATAGTTTGCAAAGAAAGGGCTCTGGCCTGTGGAAATGTGATCTGCACTGTGGTATGCAAATTCTGCGTATGGTAATAGTGAGGCCCAATCATCCTGATGGTAGTTGGTGTAGCATTGTAGGTATTGCTCCAAGATTTGGTTTACTCTCTCCATTTGGCCATTGGTCTGAGGACAGTATAAAGAGGAGGGATGTGTGTGGACCTCACAATTTGCAGTGCCTCCTGCCAGAACCGAGAGATGAATTGTGGGTCACAAGCAGAGATAATGTAGTCTGGGAGACCATGGATATGGGCAACATAGATTGTCCATAATTAGGCTGTTTCTTCAAATGAGGGTAGATGGGCACTGAGAACAAAAGAAGTCATTCTTATAAGATGGTCTACAACTGTCAGGATCATAGTAAACCTGTTGGACTCTGAAAGTTCTACAATAACATTTAATGTGATAGTTGCCCAAGGCCTAGGTGAGGTTTCCAGGCGTTGAAGGAGGGTTTATTGTGTGGTGCCATCATGCATAGGGGACCAGGGGGAATGTCGATATGGCCTTCACAAATGTGACTCCTTCCCGAGTGTCATGTGCCTCTTTGTTTATTGCAGCTAATTCATTGGAAGGTATTCCTGAAGCAGAGGGAGAATAGATTAAAGAAAATAAATTCTATCAGATGGCAGCATTCATGAAATTATGGGGTTAAAGTATATGAGATGGTTCTTGGCGTGGATCCTTTTAAGTGGTGTAATATTTTCCCTTCCAGGATAAGGCATGAGCTTTGCTATTTCTAATTCCAGGATGCTAGAAAATAATTAAGTTGAATAGTGAAAAGAACAAGGCCCATCAAAATTGTCACTGATTCTGTGCTCTAGCCTTGTGCAAGTACTCTGAATTTTTATGGTCAATAAAAACTGGGCCTGGATGCTGGGCCACCACGAGATAATGGCACCATTCCTGGAAGGCTGTTTTGGTGGGTAGAAGTTCTTTGTCCAGGATTTCATAGTTCTGTTCTGCAGGGGTGTGTTTCTGAGAGAAACAGAGATGTAAAATCTGCTCAGCCCAGTGTCTTTGTAAGAATCACACTCCAGTCGTCATACTGGAGGTGTCTGCTTCTACAACAACATCCTGTGGGATGTCTGAGTGAGCCAATATAGGAGCAGTGGTAAAGGCTAGCTTAATGGTTCAAAAGTAGTTTGGGCCTCAGGGGGCCAATGGAACTAAATGTTCTTGTCAAGTAGGGTTGTGAGAGGTGTGATCTGCTTTGAGAAGTTTGGGATGAACCAATGATAAAAGTTGGAAAAGTCTAGAAAGCATTACAGATCATGGACATTTCAGGGAATGGCCCAATCACAAACAGCCTGAATCTTGTATGTATCTATCTTAATTCCTTCAGGAGACAGGATAAAATCCAGGAACTCTATAGTGGTTTGATCAAAAGTGCATTTTTCTAATTTAGCATAAAGGCCATGTTACCATAGTCTCTCTAGGACTGTCCTGGTGTGGAAATTGTGCTTCGAGTTGTTGGAAAAAATGAGTATGTTGTCAAAATAGACCAAAATGTTGTAGTGCAATATATCCTGTAACACATCATTGAGGAAATGTTGGAAAGTGGCTGGAGTGTTCATTAGGCCTAACCGCATTACTAAATACTGGAAGCAGCCATCATGGATCCTAAACACCATTTTCCATCTATCACCTGCATAAAACTGTAGGCCGCCTGAAGGTCTAGTTCTGCAAATATCTGGGCAATCCCTACACAATCCAACATCTCAGGAGTTAGGGGCAGAAGGTATTGATTCCTGATTGTGATTTAATTCAAGGGTAGGTAATCTACACAGAGATGGAGGCTGCCATCTTTCTTCTTAATGAAGACAACCAGTGCCATGGGCTAGTTCTTTGGAATTTGTATGGGACAAACAACTACAGCTTGACCAGATTCATCACAATAAAAACATAGGTGGCATTTTTGGTGCCATTCCTTCTCTTTGGGGGCAAGCAGCCTGGGGCCTAGATCTATCTACATTGGTTCGGTAGGCAGGGTGCGTGTTGATGGACCTGCATGGGGACAAAGGGGCTAGAGGGAGCCCTTCTTTTCCTCTTTCTGCTTTTGCAATTAGTCATCAATTCAGCAATAGCATCAATTTCATAGCAAGGCTGATGAAAGTGTCCGGCCTGCAGGATTTATTATCTGGGCCAACTCATCCTTAATTTCCTCTTGCAGGCCGCACTGGAATTGGTATCATCATGCTGCCTCATTCCATTGAATGTCTGCAATGCACTAGTGGAAGTGCACCATGTAAGAGGTGGTGATGCCCTGTCTCTGATGAAGCTTCCTTAATGCGGCTTCTGCTAAATGGGCATGATGAAGGTACTTTGACAATATTGATTGAAAAAAAGTGTCCCAGTTTGACAATACCAGGCTATTGCCTTCCAGCAAAGGGTAGGCACAATCCAAAGCTTCCCCAGACAGTAGACTAATTACCAGGCCTATCTTGGCCTTGTCAGGCGCATAGGCCTAGGAATGGACTGAGAACTGGAGATGGCATTGATTCATAAACCCCCCCGGAACCCCAATGACTTCTGTCAAACCATTTTGGCAGGGGATCGAGGGACCCTGTTCTGGGGCAGAAATTGTGGGTTGTGCCCACAGTATTGTGTTCTTGTTAGGGAGCTGGCTCACCTGCTCCCACAACACTTGGTTCTTAGTGGTCAATTGTGCACTTTGAGATGTAGTGCTTGGTTGTCCACCTGAGGGCAGTCAGCCCACTCAGGTAAGCCTGGTTCTTCTTGAAGCTGAGGTTGACTAATTGGCTCCATCCTCAATCTTTTCCTGGGCCCGCCTCTTGGGGCAGTGGTCCACACAGACTGTCAGGACCAAGAGGTAGGTGGCCGGGTCTAGTGGTTGGGGCAGGAGTTGGAGCTGGGAGTCAAGACAAGGGTTAGAGCTGAAGTTAGAGGCTCAAGCCAAGGAATTGAGCCAGAGTCACAGTCAGGAGTTGAGCCAAGGCTCAAAACTGGAGTCAGAAAGTCAAACCAATGATTGGAGCAGGAGTTGGAGTCAGGAGTCAAGTCACGGCTCAGAATTAGAGAGTCAAATCCAGGGTCAGAGTCAGATTCAGAGACCGGGGCAAAGATCAGGAATAAAGCAGGAACCAGGAATAGGTCAGGGAAATAGGGTTCAGGAGGCAGGCAAGAAGGCAGGATCCAATGTAGCAGCCAGGTAGAGCCCAGATGTGCAAATAACTTCCTGTGCCTCAATTTGAGTTTAAATCAGAAGCCCTGACCAATCAGAGTTCCCAGTGTTCCTCCATTCAGGCCCTGGGAAGCCATTCCTGATATAGCTTCAGATTTCCTGGCTTCTCCAGCTCAATTGATTAGAAGCAACCTGCTAGGTAGGAGGAGAGAACCAACAGTAGACTGTGGACCCAAGTTCAAGACCTGTAGGTCATGACAGGTACTTCTAAAATGATGTTATTTCTGATGTTTCACAGGCTACCATATCCCTTGGCCTTCCTAAAAGTGAGGATGGGGTTGGGAGGAGGGACACATAGGAAATGGAAGGGAAGCTGAAAATGTATTACTGGGTAGACAAATTCTATTGTAGAGATGCCCAGAAGCTCTAGAGCTGTGGTAGACAAACCAGGGCCACTAAGGAACTTCTTTTCTTAGATTCATAAATTTTAAGGCCAGTCAGGACCATCATGATCATCTAGTCTGACCTCAAGCATAAAACAGGCCATAGAAACTCACCCCATGATTCCTGCATCAAGCCCATCATTTCTGGTTGGGCTAAGAGCATATATTTTAGGAAGACTGCAAGTGATGGAGAACCCCCATATCACTACATCCTTGTGCCCCTCAGATTCTGTAGAATTTAAGATTTCTGACTTTCTTTATTTTTAAATTAGAATCCTGCTTGCAAAGAAAATCTTCTGACTCTTCCGACGCTCATGTTGTGAAGCAAGGCCTGGATGAAATTATATGGCCTTATGTTTAGGGCCCTACAAAATTCACGGCTGTGAAAAAATGTCAGGGACTGTGAAATCAAATCTCCCCAGTGCAATCTAGCTGTTGGAGAGGTGGGGGATTGGCAGGGCTAAGGGTGCCCCAGTTGGGGGCTCCCTCCATTCACTGGGCTCCAGCTGCTAGTCCACCAGGCTGGGGAGGGACAGGACTTCCTCTTCTCCTTCCCTTGCACGGCTGCTCTCAGGGAGAGATCAGACCCACCTCTGGGAATCTTCCCCAGCTGCGGGAGGCTCTGTGGCGGCTGTCTCCAGAGCCCAGCTTTGAAGGCAGCACAGAAATGAGGGCGGCAATCCTGCGACCCCCCACCCCACATCAGCTTTCTGCTGCAACTCTGCTCTCCTGGTGCTATTAATTTAGCTCGCAGGTCCTCTTGTCATTCTGTATAAATATCTATTCTCATGGCATCCGTCGTCATCCACCGCTTCCGCTGCAACTCTGCTCTCCTGCTCTCCTGCAGACGCCGTACCCCGGCAAGGATGGAGCCCTCTCAGCTCACCGCTGCTGTTGTGAGCATTGCAAACACCTCGCACATTATCCTGCAGTATGTGCAGAACCTGCAAAAGCAGCGGGGAGGCGACAACAGTGCGATCACGATAGTGATGAGGACATGGACACAGACTTCTCTCAAAGCACGGGCCCTGGCAATTTGGACATCATGGTGGTAATGGGGCAGGTTCATGCTGTGGAACGCTGATTCTGGGCCTGGGAAACAAGCACAGACTGGTGGGACTGCATAGTGTTGCAGGTCTGGGATGATTCTCAGTGGCTGCAAAACTTTCGCATGCTTAAGGGCACTTCCATGGAACTTTGTGACTTGCTTTCCACTGCCCTGATGTGCAAGAATACCAAGATGAGAGCAGCCCTCACAGTTGAGAAGCGAGTGGCGATAGCCCTCTGGAAGCTTGCAACGCCAGACAACTACCGGTCAGTCAGGAATCAATTGGAGTGGGTAAATCTACTGTGGGGGCTGCTGTGATCCAAGTAGCCAACACAATCACTGAGCTGCTGCTATCAAGAGTAGTGACTCTGGGAAATGTGCAGGTCATAGTGGATGGCTTTGCTGCTATGGGGTTCCCTAACTGTGGTGGGGCGATAGACGGAATGCATATCCCTATCTTGGGACCGGACCACCTTGGCAGCCAGTATGTAAACCACAAGGGGTACTTTTCAATGGTGCTGCAAGCACTGGTGGATCACAAGGGACTTTTCATCAACATCAACATGAGAGGGCTGGGAAAGGTGCATCACACTCACATCTTCAGGAACTCTGGTCTGTTTGAACAGCTGCAGGAAGGAACTTACTTCACAGACCAGAAAATTACCGTTGGGAATGTTGAAATGCCTATAGTTATCCTTAGGGACCCAACCTACCCCTTAATGCCATGGTTCATGAAGCCATACACAGTCACCCTGGACAGTAGTAAGGAACAGTTCAACTATAGGCTGAGCAAGTGCAGAATGGTGGTAGAATGTGCATTTGGATGTTTAAAAGCTTGCTGGTGCAGTTTACTGACTAGATTAGACCTCAGTGAAACCAGTATTCCCATTGTTATTGCTGCTTGCTGTGTGCTCCACAATATCTGTGAGAGTAAGGGGGAGAAACTTATGGCGGGGTGGGAGGTTGAGGCAAATCGCCTGGCAGCTGATTACACACAGCCAGACGCCAGGGCTATTAGAAGAGCACAGCTGGGTGCTCTGTGCATCAGAGGAGCTTTGTGCTCTGTGCACAGCCCTGTACAACAGAGAAGCTTTGAAAACCAGTTTCATGACTGGCCAGGCTACAGTGTGACAGTTCTTTCTCAGTTCTTTCAGTGTGACAGTTTGTTGATGAAAACTCACCCTCTTGGTTGACTCAACTTCCCTGTAAGCCAACCGACCTCCCCCTCTTCGATCACTGCTTTCAGACGCAATAAAGTCATTATTGTTTCAAAATCAGGCATTCTTTATTAATTCATCACACTAATGGGGGAAAACTTGCAAGGTAGCCCGGAAGGGGTGGGTGAGGAGGGAAGCCCCGGGTGGGGTGGTGGACGAGGGGAGGCAGGAAGGAAAAGGCCGCACTACAGTTCAAAACTTATTGAGTGTCAGCCTTCTGTTGCTTGGGCAATCCTCTGGGATAGAGTGGCTGGATGCCCGTAGCCTCCCCCCGCTACGTTCTTAGGCGTCTGGGTGAGGAGGATATGGAACTTGGGGAGGAGGGCAGGCAGTTATACTGGGGCTGCAGCAGTGGTCTGTGCTTCTGCTGCCTTTTCTGCAGCTCCACCAGACCCCTGAGCATGTCAGTTTGCTCCCCCATTAGACTCAGCATTGCATCCTGCCTCCTTTCATCGCTCTCCTGACTCCTTTCATCATGCTCCTCCCTCCTCTCATCACGTTCATTTAATGCTTTCCTAGACTCTGCCATTGTTTGCCTCCATGCATTCTGCTGAGCTCTTTCAGTGTGGGAGGACTGCATAAGTTCTGAAAACATTTCATCGCAAGTGCGGTTTTTTCACCTTCTAATCTGCGCTAGCCTCTGGGATGGAGATGATAGGGGGAGTGTAGAAACATTTTCAGCTGTGGGAGGAAAAAAAGGGAGAGTAGTATTTAAAAAGATACATTTTAGAGAACAAAGGAAAGACTATTTCACACTGAATCAAGCAATTCACATTACATAGCACATGTGCTTTTGGTACAAGGTCGCATTTTGCCTCTTATATTGAGTGCCTGCGGTTTGGTGTGAGACATCACACATGCTCAGCTGGGCAACAGAATTCAGGTTGCAGGCAGCCATGGTAAGGCAAAGGGTTTCAGCTTCTTCAACCTTCATAACATGGGAATGGTTTCAAACAGCAGCGCCTTCTTTTCCCATACCAAGCAAAGTCCGTTGGGGTTGGCCATTTAAAAGGAAGGGCTGTGGTTTTAGGGTGAATGTGCAGCAGAACCCAAATCCCCTCCCGCCTCAGTTCTCTGGGATGATCGCTTCACCCGGGTGGCTAGTATCAGGGAAGATCCCTATCAGCCAAACATGAACAGCTCAGCATGAAAGGGCCTCCCCCCACCATGTGACTAATAGCGGGGATGATTTCTTTTCACCCAAAGGCAAACAGCCCATCAGGAATGGGCACCTCTGAATGTCCCCTTAAACAAATTTCCTGTATTTCAACCAGGTGACCATGAATGATATCACTCTCCTAAGGCTAACACAGAGAGCATCTCCGGGAGAGCTTCATGGAGATGTCCCTGGAGGATTTCTGCTCCATTCCCAGACACATTAACAGACTTTTCCAGTAGCTATACTGGCCACGAATGCATCCCAAGTCTTCAGGGCAAATTAATCATTAAACATGCTTGCTTTTAAACCCTGTATCATATTTACAAAGGTACAATCACCAGAGGTGCCTATTCCGGCTTCATGGTCCGGGAGCCCGCCTTGGGAGGGTTGGGAAGGTATTGGCTCCAGGGTGATGAACAGTTCCTGGCTGCCGGGGAGAAAGGATTCTCCACTTGCCTGCTGTGCATTATCCTCAACCTCCTCCTCCTCCTCATCTTCCTCATCCACAAAATCTTCATCCCTGTTGTGTGAGACTCCCCCCTTGCAGGTGTCCACAGAAAGTTGTAGGGGCTCCCCCTAGAATTGCATGCAGCTCATCATAGAAGCGGCATGTATGGGGTTCTGACCCGGAGCGACCATTTGCATCCTTTGTTTATTGGTGGGCTTGCCTCAGCTCCTTAACTTTCACACGGCACTGCTATGTGTCCCTGTTGTAGCCTCTGTCCATCATGCCCTTAGAGATTTTGACAAATATATTGGCATTTCGTCTTTTGGAATGGAGTTCTGCCTGCATGGATTCTTCTCCCCATACAGCGGTCAGATCCAGTACCCCCTGTTCGGTCCATGCTGGAGCTCTTCTGCAATTCTGGGACTCCATGGTCACCTGTGCTGATGAGCTCTGCATAGTCACCTATGCTGATCAGCTCGCCATGCTGGCCAAACAGGAAATTAAATTTAAAAGTTCCCAGGGCTTTTTCTGTCTACTTGGCCAGTGCATCTGAGTTGAGAGTGCTGTCCAAAGCGGTCACAATGGAGCACTCTGGGATCGCTCCCGGAGGCCAATACTATCAAATTGCGTCTACACTACCCCAAATTCGACCCAGCGAGGTCAATTTTAGCGCTACTTCCCTTGCTGGGGAGGAGTACAGAAATTGATTTTAAGAGCCCTTTAAGTTGACAAAACAGGCTTGGTCGTGTGGACGGGTGCAGGGTTAAATCGACCTAACGCTGTTAAATTTGACCTAAACTCGTAGTATAGACCAGGGCTAAGTAAAAACTGTTGCCCTGAATAAAGTTACCCTATGATGAATTGAGTCTGAGCCAAATAACAATCCAATAAAGAGGAACAGATTGACAGTATTTCATAACATTGTAGTGATGCTCAAAAACATTGCAAGGGAATTTCTCTGCTTATCCCTGTTAAAAAACAAATGTACTGACTGTGCTTCTGTAACCCAAATACTTATTTTTCTTTATGGGGGCTTTGAAGAGGTCTGTGCTTCTTAAAAATCTGATGGAACATGCAGAAACTCTGGACTTTGATTTATGAATATTTGCTGGCATCACTAGAGTTGGTGTCTCCTCAATGGTCTCATTGCTCAGCTGGGTGAGTGTGAAGAGAAATGAAGTCAGTGCCATTGGCATCATATGGCAGGCAAACTTGTGGGGGAAAGATATAAGGCCTCAACTATTGTCACTCCAGTGGGCTTATTAAATAACATAGCCTAAGACATACCCAATTTAAGCCATTCCTGAAGGAAATCAAAGGTAAATATCAGGATCTACTGCACTGGTTGGCATTCTGCTGGCTTAGCAGGAGGAGGGTTTTTTGGCAAGGCTTGTTGTTTTTCTGAAAAAGATGGAGGCATTTTTAATAAGGAATGCTGAAGTGTTGACATGCTTGAAGATTGCAAAGGGTTCTGTGATCTTGCCTCTATCATGGACAGCAGCACACTCCTATAGTAACTTGGCCAGAAGAAGTAGATATTCCTTGCTCTTGTTTGCAAGGTGACAGTTTTCCACACACAGCAGTTGCTTTTTCATGGACATCTTCAGTAGAATGACCCTTCCTCTTTTCCAACAAGTGCTCAGGAAATACCAAAGTGACAGCAATCCCCATGCTGAAATGATCAAGGAACATCAAGATTAATTTGTTCAATCATTCAGAGACTTTCAAAGGGACAAAAAGTTCAGCTTGTTTGCAGACCCATTTCCAGCTGAACCTGAAGCCTGTGTTCTGCTAAAATTGGACTGAGGTTTTGTGATGGACAACACTTATGCCTCTCTATAACTGCCTGCTGAGTGACAGATATTCAGTTACATGAGGACTGATATTTGTGCAAGAGTCTTTGAAATTTCTTTGATTTGTGAACATACTTTTTTTTGTTATGACACTGAACAAATCAAAATAGCAGTTACCTAACAAACTGATTCTTCATCAGTGGTTCATACAACAATGGAGGTCTGTGGAGAACTTCAGGTGATCCTTGTAGCTGCTTACATTACGACAAAGAATGTCTGTCTACTTCAAACAGTTACACTTCCTTCTAATGGTAGTTGTGACACAATTTGGAGTTACCTGAGGTGTCTGGGGTAAATCAGTACTACCTGCTTACAGCATGAGCGGATCTTGTCTGTGCCTACCTGGGAAATCCTCCAACACAAGCATTCCACTCTTCAAGCCCCACTCTTTCTCTCTGGTAGCTTGCAATTTATACACCTCACTCTGTAACACTCGAGAGCCCAGTTCCTTGTCTTCTGGACACCCACAACATATACTGATCCACTGCATCTGTTGAGGCAGTGCATCCTGGTTCTGATTTCATGATTTCATGTCAATTCAATACTCTCCTTAGCACAAGGCATTTAGGGAAAATCTATACTACAGCTGCACTGCTGTAGCATGTCTGGTGAAGAGGCGCTATGCTGACAGGAGAGCGCTCTCCCATCAGCATAGTGCTGGTGTGGACAGTGCAAAACGTGCGTCGCTCAAGTTTTTTCCCCCACACACCATAGCGATGTAAGTTAGATCGACTTAAGCAGTAGTGTAGACCTGCCCTCTGATATATCTATAGTAAAACCAAACTGAAGTTTATTTAAGAGAGCTTGAGTTAAAGATTCAAATAAAAGCAATAGAAGGGCTTAGAAACATAAGGTTACAGGTAAAAGACAAACCTAAGGCCATGTCCACACTAGAGTTAAGTCGACTTAAGTTATGTCGATGATCATAAGCCGCTTTAATTACATCGGTTGTGCACATCCACACGACGCTCCTTCTGTCATCAGAGTGCATCCACAGTCAGTGCTCTTGCATCGACAGAGAGTGTTGCATCACGGGTAGCTCTCCCACTGTGCAGTTTGCCACCCTCTGCCATGCTCTGTCGCTAGGAGCTCTGGGAACAGATTGCAGTGCAACAGGCCAGTGAGAGACTTTGTTGTCATTTGTCCTGTAACTCTGAATGCCTTAAAATGCTCTGCTGCTGGAGCTCCCTGTTTGGAAGCTCACAGCCAGCACACAAGCACATGCTGAGTCTCTGTGTGTTGGACAGCCCTGGTTCAGCAACTCTGACTCCAGCAGCCTGCTTGTTCCACAGTCACACTCCAGTCTCCACCAGCTTTGGTTACTACTAGCCAAGTAACCCTGATACACCCCAGGCCCGAATTTCCCTAAACCTGCCTGCCCTGAAATGCCTACCCCTCTCCTAGAACATTCAGAGGTGTAATTAGGTCCTGTGCTCCTTTAAAGAGACAAAAGCCATAAACTTGTTGCTTTAACTGGAGATAATAATCACTTCAAGTCAAACACAGTGTTGGGTTGATTTAAAATAAAAGTAAAACAAGTTTATTTAATCAAAAAGAGATAGTGAGTTGGTTTAAGTGAGTTTGAGTATAAGGGGTAAAATCAGAAATGGTTACAAACAAACAAGTGAAAAACGCTTTCTAGTGACTAAGAAGTAACAAAACTCCAGTCTTGGTTCAAGGTAAGAGTCTTACCGCATCTCCTTCCAGCAAGATGGCTGATCACCTGCTTGATCAGGATCTCCCACAAAGTCCAAAGTGCTCAGTGCTTTGTCTTCTTAGGTGAAAGATCACTTGGGTTCTTTGCCCTCTCTTTTTCACTACAGGGAACTTTTAAAATGTATCCTTCTCAAAGTTCATTGCCACTGCTGTGAGGAAAGGTGCCATGGCATCTGAAACAGAAGGCTCCATGCGGATTTCTTCCCCACTGGTGCTTTCTACAATGCAAATTGATCTGTCCTTGTAGCTGCCAATAGGCCACTGAATGGCCACTGGACTGTGATTGCCAATTGTCTGTGATGGCACTTGGATGGAGGCATCGACCTTTCCTTTGGAAAAAACCAGTTTATCTACTCCCCAGAATTTTCTGGTTCAAACATGTTAGTCCCATATTTCCTTCATATTTGTACAGTTCTTTGGGCGTTTATCATACATGAATAGTGCAAGAATATTAATGATCAGTGCAGACTTGGTTTTCCAATGATACCTTACGTGACACCTATTAGATACAGATTATGACATAAGTGAATTGGGGTACGCTGGTCAGACCAGCTGAAACTCACTACCAGATACCAGTGAGCCCCTTGCCCTCTGGTATTGGGATGCTCTTAGGGTCACAGGACCCCAAATAGATTATTTGACTGACTGTGAAGTGCATAGTGCATGTCACCACTCCCAAGGTGAAAGTGGGGATGAAGCTGGTTGCAAAGAAGCTGGGCCAGTTTCTCTTGTTACAACTTCCCTTGCCATTCTCAAAGCCTAGTTTGTTCTCCTCTGTATTTTGGAAGGGGCAGTGTGCTTTTACTGTCCAAAGAAAAAATAATAACTATGAACATTTAGCTCTGATTAAAACCTTATGTACATTTATATGTAGTTAATATGCAGGCCTCGAGGACCTGGCAAAACGCCAATGCATCCCCTTAGTGTTGCCAATATTGGGCACCCGTGACCTTCAGGAAAAACAGTGTCAAGGAATAAAATGAGGAACACCTCTCGCTGGAAGCAGAAGGGCTTTCCTAAGCTTCATGACTCTACCTGGGTCCTGCCACAGAAAGGAGAACGAACACCACCAGGACTGATCATTTTTCAAATAATCAATTTGGCAGGCATTTCTGCCTGGTCTCAGCTGTTCATTCTCATCACAGGAGGAAGCGTAAAGGGCAAAAATGTTTCTTTTGTGTTTGAACTTGCAGAGTGCCTGAAGTTTGCATAAATTCCTAGTTGGGGTAGGTTCAGGATGATCCCATTTTTGGAAAAGATTACAGGCTCTATGTGTGTGTGTATGTGTGTGTGCGTGTGTGTTCATGCTAGGGCTACATCTACACTTGGAGCTGGGGGTGTGACTCCCAGCTCATGTAGCCGTTGAGCTAGCAGACTAAAAACAGTAGCATAGCCATGGTAGCACAGGCACTGGTGAGTGATGGCACCGGCTAGCCGCCCATAGGATCCAGGTGAGTTTCCTCTTGAGATGGTTCGACCATGCTGCTGCTGCTTGCTGCTGCCCATGCTACTGCAACTACACTACTATTTTTAGCACCCTAGCTCAATGAGAGCTAGTACAGATATGTCTACATTAGCTGGGAATTGCTCCCCCAGGTCCCAGTGTAGATGTAGCTGAAGGCTCACTCCATGCTGACTGGATACAGCAGTTCATTGCTCCAAGACTTGGAAGAACACAATTACAGAAAATAGTTTCTTGTCCCCTATTGTATCCTGGTTCTTATACCGTGCCCATCATCCTGGCACCTGAGCACCTAATTTCCAGGCATATGTGTTGCAGAGGTATTGAAGTGGGCAATACTAAAGGGTCGACTAACAGCATGTAGAGTGTGGATGTTGCTGATAGGTGTCCGTGCTAAGGCCCCTCCACTCTCAGGTCCCCATAGCCTCTGACTGGCAAAGAGTACCCTAGCGTGGAATGCTGCTGCACTGTACACATGTGGCACTCTCCGCACCCCTGGCTAATCCCCACTTGAGTTCAGTTTGAGAGTGATGAGGAATGGAAGAACCACCTGTGTAATGGGACCCTTACCCCAAGGTACTTCTTAGTTTAACAAAGACGCTCAACAGGGACCACAAGTAAACAGTCTGTTAGTCAGGGAAGTTAAACATTGCTCTCTAGCACCCTCTAGAGATCAAAATAAACAGGTCTTAGGAACTAGTGGCAGTGGGAGGACTGAATTTCTAGTAAGTACGAGTCAGGCTGAGTACATGGGGAGGAGAGGAGAGGGCAAGGTTATCTTTAATCATAACAAATTGTAATTCTTTATATAGCGTCTTTCATCCCAAAGGACTTCAAAACGCTCTCTGGGTGAAATTCATCCCTGTGCAGAGGGGCCAGCTCATGCATTATGCTCATTTACAGGGTCTAAATACCTACTGGATGGGAGCTAATGGGTGCCCAGGCCATGGCAGAGTTATTGCATCACAGCATTTAGAGACGGGGAACACAGAGCTCTGGCTAAATCCCAACTCTTACACAAAGTGCCTTGGGGTCTTTAATATCCCACTGCAGAACAGACAATAATATTTTTTTACCAGAGCAAATTGCCGGTGGGATGTGTGGACACCAGCCCACTCTGTGCCACTAGGCACAGCAAACTGTCACTCAAAAGTTGTGCCATGTTTTGGATTGCTGCTCTTATTTATTACTCCTTGCTGGTTGTAGGGAGGCGATGCCGAGACTTGAATACAGGCCTGGAGGGAGATGTTGTGTTTTTGGAGCATGGTCTGTGCTGGGCTGTCAGCATATTTGTAAACACTGCTTAGTTCTCCCCACTAGGGATAAAAAGCAAACAAAGCTAGCTAAGCTTTAGGCCCCTTACACTGCCACTTTCCACTTCTCCTCTGTTTCCTAAGCAGATGATAAGCTTAATCCTTTTCATATTTTAATGACAGGGTAGCCTACTTTACAGGCCTGTTTCCCCCTCTCTTGTGTTGGGACTTGTATCCATGAGCCTGTTTCTAAGCTCTGCTGCGCTCACTCCTTCACGGGAAAAGGGGCGGGGGTGTTCCCAGTGAAAAGAGGCTAGACCTCTGAATGGACTTTTTGCCGTAACAGTCTCCGGCCAGGAATTCTGCTGCTTCTTGTGTTCTGTGGAAAGGGCCTGCTTGGAATGGGAGCTGGGGGGAGAACGAGTGAGGGAAGGAGAGAAAGAAAGTGAGAGAGAATGACCTGCACCTGGCTGCTTGCTCTCCAGGCTGACAGGGACTGGGAGCTCTGCTGTGACTGTGCTCAGACCCTTGGGAAGGAATTTCCACCACAGTGACCCCATTCTGCATCTGACCTGGAGCAGAGCTGGATCCATGTCAACTTCTCCTCCAAAATAGAGAGAAGGTTGCTGCGGGGGGGAGGGGGGGGACTTTGAAGAGGGAGCTCAGAGAGGAAAATGGAGTGAACTTGGAGAACTTGGAGAACTCTCTGCCCCAAGAGAAAGAGCAGGAGAGAGAAGGCTTTGTCCTTGCTAGTGATGGAGTGGTTTTCCCCCGTGTTCTTGCAAGTCTCTGAGCAGTGAATTTGTGTATCTAGCCAGGCCTCACCCATGTGAGAGGGCAGCACAATCTGGAGGGAAAGAGGAGGCTGGCAGCAGGCAGCACAACCTGAAAGCTCAGTGGGAAGAACAACAAATAATAGACACCGGGAGGGGGCAGGGTCACAATCAGCCTTGGTGTAAGCAAATACAAATGAATTGACGTCAGTGCCAGGGATGAATTTGCCCCCTTGTTCCAACAGTGAAGGATTTGATGAGTTGTGTTGTGAGCCAGTGCCTAGCCTGGAAAGGTGAATCTCAGTGAGGAGGCAGAGAGCTGGGCCTGAGCCCTGGGCAGGAGGAATTAGCTGCTGAAGAGGAGGGAGGGAGCACTGAGAAAGAAAGAGTCCTGAAACCATGGAAACGGTATCTTCTTGTCAGACTCCCACCCCCCACCCCACCTCCACCCCCGTCCCTTCTCATTGAATTTCCCAGAATAGACACTGAGCTCGGGTTTCTTTTGATGAACCAGACACTTGGGTCAGTGCAGCTGTGATTAAAGTGGTCATCACAAAGCTCAGTGAGGCAGGCAAACAAGGAGCCACCAGCTACGGGTCTTCCCTGCCCTCTCCTGACCCAGTTGATTCTCTTATTCTCCAAAGGGAACTCTAACAATCTACTTCAAGGTCACCCACAAACTTAGAAGGAGGGTTTTACATGGAGATTGATAGGAAAATGTCCCTCTTAACAGTCCTAGTTTAGTTTGCTCAATGGCACAGGTTCAGTTTCTCTATTAGTGAGCTACAGGCCTTTTGAGGTAAATCCTGAGGTTCTTGCTTGGTTTTCACCCATGGCCATCAAAGAGAGTAGGGCTTCAGGATCTGTTGTAGTGGCTTTTGAGTTTGTGCAGCCCTTTCTTTCCCCTGAGCAACCCCCTGCTGTCTCTACTCTAGCTCTGGTATGATTTAGACAAGGTGTTGTTGAATAAAGACTGGGAGTGGATGTGTCATTACACAAAGTAATGCATCCGATGAAATGAACTGTAGCTCACGAAAGCTTATGCTCAAATAAATTTGTTAGTGTCTAAGGTGCCACAAGTACTCCTTTTCTTTACACAAAGTAAAACTATTTTCTCATGTTTATTCCCCCCTCCCCTCCCCACTGTTCCTCACACATTCTTGTCAACTGCTGGAAATGTCCCATCTTGATTATCACTACAAAAGGTTTTTTTTCTCTCCTGCTGGTAACAGCTCACCTTAACTGATCACTCTCATTATAGTGTGTATGATAGCACCCATTGTTTCATGTTTTCTGTGTATATATATATATCTTCCTACTGTGTTTTCCACTGCATGCATCCGATGAAGTGGGTTTTAGCCCACGAAAGCTTATGCTCAAATAAATTTGTTAGTCTCTAAGGTGCCACAAGTACTCCTTGTTCTTTTTGTTGTTCAGGTATATTGGAAAATCAGTGGAGGGAAGAGTGACAATGCCCTGAACTGCTGAGCCTGATAGGGGAAAGGCTGGTAAGAGTTGAGGGACATAGAATAGGGCAGAAAATGAAGTGGGATCTGAAGAGAAATTGAGAAAGAGAAAGAGGAGAAGGCTGAGAGGGAAAGCAAGGAGGAGGGAGAGATGGGAGGTGGAGAGAATGGAGGAAGAGAGAGAATGTGGTTGTGCACGTGTGGAAGCTGAAGACATGATTGAAGTTCATTTGGGCCCTGTCTGATTCAATCTCTCAGTAATGATGTGCTCAACTGTATCTTCTGAAAATGATTATTCACGCTTACATAATAGTCTAAGGAAGAGGAACTAATACATTTGTGCTCATAAGCACACAACAGGAACATTGGGTTTAGGGGAAGCATTGTGATTGTGTAATAAAAATGAGTTCAGAGTGATATTCTAATGGTGCTGCTTTCTGTGATGAAACCACATGCCACTTTTCAGGACTATAACTCTTGCTCTGCCTCTTGATACACCACATTAGCCAAGCCACAAGTGCACAGCCTATGCTGATCTGTCCACACCCACTTTTCCACTAATAAAAGCCCTCTCTACATTCTACTCCAAAGAAGCTTCTTTATGCTGACCCAACCAAGCCAACCATTCTACAGAAGAGAGATACCCTGTAATCCAAACAGGATTGTATGATGTTTCCTAGGAGCCAAGGCCAGAGGTACAGATTCAGGGGAATGGGTGAAGGGATAAAATCAAAGACCTGGGAAGAGAATTGGAGATGGACTGCAAGGGATACTGTCTGAGATCCTTCCATCAACAAATGCATTCTTGACAGTGCATTCAAGGATCTTAGATTGAAGACATCTGGTATAGCTCTCTCTGGGAAAGAAGCTCTGTAGCTAATCCATGTCTGCTAGCAGCAGCCATGGAACCTACTGTGTACAAGGAGTACATGACATGGTGTCAGAAGTAAGGGCAACCTAACTGTTGCAGGAACAGCAGGAACAAAGTAACAAAGGATGCAGATCTCATCAACATGCCACTCTTCAATGCCCTAGAGAACTTCAGCTTTGATACACCTTCAGAATGGACAGACTGGAAGAAGTATTTTGCAAGATTTTTACATTGTTACAAAACTCGCACCTTGAAACTGGAGCTATTCAGGTAACTTATTTAATTTGTGTTATGGGGAAGCAGGTAGAACATGTCATTAAATCTTTTGCTGTTACTGAAGACAGTCACAAAGATGACTATGAAAGGGTTTTGGCTATGTTTGATCCATACTTTATACCTCAGAGAAATGTGGTTTATGAAAGAGAATGGTTTCATCAGAGAATTTAAGAACCAAGAGAAAATGTTTAATCTTTTGTAATAGCTCTGCATACATTGGCTGAAAACTGTGATTTTTGCTCTGCAAAATGTGAAGATGTTAGAGATAGAGTGGTTATTGGGTTATCAGACAAGAACCTCCTACAGCAACTACAATTAAAGAGAAACTTACATCTGCTTACAACTATACAGATAGGAAAGCAGTCTGAACTAGTCAAACAGCAGAACAAAAGGCAGGAGCAACTTAAAAAACCTGAAACTAACTTAGAAGTTGTAAATAGACACAGCATGAGAGCTAAAAGTCATTACCATAAAAGCCCTGAATCTGTGAGGGAGTCCAAGGCAAATTACAAAGCCTTTAATTCTAAATATACAAGATGCGGAAAAATACATAGCCCAACAGATGAATATTTAGCCAAAGGCACAAGGTGTAATAAATGCACAAAATATGGACATTTTGCGCTGTTTGCCATATCAAGGCAGTCAGGAAGTTGACTAATATTAAACAGACAATCAAGGGTCATTATTTCTGATATCTATCACACGTAATGACACAGAGCCTGCCAGGAGAGTGAAACTGAGTATTCATGGAAAGACTGTTGTCTTTAAAATTGACTCAGGAACAAAAATGACAGTCATCTCAGGAGGGATTGACAATTAGCTTCAACCCTCCCAGAGGTGAAATCACCTTACACAGCCCTGATTAGCCCTGGAGGTATTCTGATCTGTATGGACCAGTTCACCACAGAAACAATTTACAAAGACAAAAGCTTTGCATTCAGAATACATGTGATCAAAAGCTCAAATGCCAACATCCTTCTCAGCTGCAGCATGGAAGCCATGATGGGCCTAGTGAGAAAAGTGGAAGAACTCTGCGGAGAATTTGGTGACATTGAACTTTTGAAAGGAGATCTAGTACAAATAACCTCAAGAGATAATGATGAACCACACAAATACCTCTTCCAGACAGACCTTGGAAGAGACTAGCTGCAGATTTATGCAAATTCAGAGGACATCATGACCTGATCATAGTGGACTATTTTTCTGTGTATATAGAAATAAGGTACTTGAAAGACATAACATTTTGCAGTATTATTGAGAAACTGAAGTGTTATTTTGCTCATCTTGGTATTCCAGAACAACTAGTGATGGAAAACGGACCACAATTCACTGCAGCAGAATTTAAATCATTCTGAACAAAATATGATTTTGATCATGTTACTAGCAGCCCACAAGTAAATGGAGAGGCTGAGAGAGTTGTACAGACAGCCAAGAAAATCCTACAGCAGGAAGTTCCATTCCTTGCTCTTCTGAACTACAGATTAACACTAACAGCTACTGAATATAATTCAGGGTCTAGAACCTGGTGACCATGTTTGTGTCAAACTGGATGGAGAAAACGGATGGAGAATGCCAGCTGTCATAAAGAAAAAGAATTCAGTGCCCAGATCATATGTGATCAAGACTGACAGTGGAGAGTTCACAGAAACCATCAATACCTATATTTTTTTTCTCAGAAAGAACAATCAATAGAGCAAACACTACAGATGGCTGGTGCAGAAGAAGACAAAGACTCAAAGATTTGAAATTGACTACAGGCAGTGGTTGCAACTAATGGACAGCCAGATGACCAAGTTGTTACATATTTGGGCTGCGTAATTAGAAAACCAGTGTGATTCAGAGACAATTAGCAGACTGATCTGTATTGAACTTTAAAGATAGCATGATAGTGTCAATTTTTGTAAATGCTAGAAATTTAAAATATAATGAGGGACATGTAATAAAATGTTAAACTGTACTATATTGTTAATTATAATATACTATTATAGTATACTTAAGCACACAACAGCTATTCCTAGCAATGCATGAAAAGATCTCAGGGACAAATCTCTAGTATCTCTCTCTATAAAGGAATATCTGTAGCCAGTACATATCTGGTACAAGAGCATGGCCTGCTATTAGCAGCCCTGCAACCTAGAGTGTACTAGAAGTACATTACAGAGACCAACGAATGGATGTAGGGAAAGTGCCGAGAGGTTTGGGATTCATGGAGCATCAGAGCTTTCTGCAGTAAGAGGCAAATGTCTGGATGAAACAGTCTCTAGTTAAATGAGGTACAAAACCAGCAGGGCTTGTTAGAGCTTTGAACAGGTAGCAAGAAAAGAGAGAAGTTTTGCTTGAGTCAAAAAAAATCTGGCCTGTACTTCCAACTGGAATAATGAGAACAAAGAGCTATCCTGCAGCAAAAGGTGAGCTGTGGTTCCTGAAACAGTACTGAACATGGTTCATCTTGGGCTGCTCTTGCAATTCGGCTGTATTCATAGCAGGTTCAGCTGCACCCTTTCTCAGTCATTGGGAATTATGCTACCACAGACAGGACTCTTCAGTGTAAGCAGCATGAGGGGGCGTTATAAAGAACATATCCGTCTAGATAATGCTCAGATTACAAAAGGCCATACTGAATTCTCCCATGGGTTCCAGGAAACTCCATGACATTTACCATACAAAGTCTCCTCAAATTCTCCCCTCACGGGGGGGGGGGGGGGTGAGAACACATGGAAGAGACATGTGAGCACTTAAACTCATGTAGATTGGGGATCTGCGGGAAACTTTGCCCCTCAGCTCACTGATCCCTCAGCCTCCACAGGGGGAGCCTTCCCCTCTGCAATGATCTCCCTGGCAGCACAGCACCCTCAGAAGCACTTGGAAGATGAGGTCTAGAATATCGTGTACAGCTTTGGGCATCCTGATATCAGAAAGATGTCATCAAACTGCAGGGAATAAAAAAAAGAGCAACAAATTTGATTATGCATTCCCCATGACCCAGTGAACTCCCAGAAGTGCTCCATGACATGGGGTTTGTATGTATACTGTACATAGGTGTAATAACAAACATGTTACAGGTACCCTGCAAAGGAAAAATAAAATTGGGTTTGTAGCCTTTTTGTTTGTTTATTGCATAAAAAAGGCCTGAAAATTGGGCTTAAAAAAACAAAAACAAAAAAAACAAAACAGGAGGCGGAAGTGTTTGAGGCTTGTTTCTTACCTTAGAAATAGCAGGGATTTCAAGTCTGGTCTTCCTTGGAGGAAAACCTCATTGATGTCTCAGTTGTGTTTTGTGAGTTTTCTTATGCCTTAACTGAAGTGAGGATCTCAGGCCTTTCCCCCAAGTGTTATTAGGGCTTTTTTTTTTTTTTTACTGTCTCTAGGTGTTAAAACAAACAAAACCCAAAAAATTTTAAACACTGTGACTAAAAAGACCCCTACCTCTCTCTGCATTTTTCACTTTCTTGTGAGGTAATAATGCCAGTAGATTTCCAGCCATCCATAGAGTGCCAGACAAGACAAGACCTAGATTTGTCATGTAAAGAACAATCAGAAACAACCTTTTTAAAAAGTGTGATATTTCCTATTAAGGTGAGATTTCTGTGAAACCATCCTCCTTCTGCTACTCAGCTCCACTGAGATCAATGGAAAGATTGGATCTGGTCCTCAATGCGTTAGGAGTAAGTCTTGGGTTTCCTTCTCATGGGAGAGGGAGGTACAAAGCATGGCATACAGTACTTGCCGGGTGCATGGGTGTGTGTGGGTGTACACACACAATATATATATATATATATATATATGAGGTAGGTGACAATAACATACTTATGATGATCATTGTAGGCATTTATCAGCAACGTGGTGAGGTGATATTTCATGTAAAAGTTATATGTGTTTCTCTCTCGGGGGAACAGATTATTATCCTCATGTTTCAAGGCTTAAACTGATCGTGTATGTGGGGATCAGGAATGAAATACACTGTGCCTCAGTTGTATAATTTTGCACGAATGGCTCATTGCATCTAAGGTGGAGGTTTTTTTATTGTCTCTAAAGAATCATATGCAAATTAGTTCATCACATTATGTACTTAAAAATTCCAGTTTTCTGAAACTACAGCATGAACTGTTACATGTGACGTATCTAGCACACTTTTGGATGCTGTAAAAAATAATAATAAGAAAATAACATGGTATTCCAAAAGAAAAGAAAATCATGGCTCCAGTGAAGACTCTCTCTCCTCATTCACAAGAGAAGCAAAATCCTCTAGAATAAACATGGCCAAGGGGCTAGAGGCTTGGGATTTATGAACAAACGGCATTCCTAGATAGAGACGGTACTAGGTGGTGTGCAAGCAAAGAACACACTTACTTTATCAGCTCATTACCAATAAAGGAGCCATGTGCTCCATGAGAGATTCGGCTTTCTTACATGCTTGCTGAGTACTTGAAAAATTTTTGATTCCTTTCTTCTCCGCAACCTCACCTTCCTCTGCTCTGCCAGCACAAAGATACTACATTCTTTCCACCTCTTCAAACTTGAGTTTTAGTGGCACTTGCCCCAAACAGAACATCAGTAGAGACTGCTTATATATAGCCATATATTTCTTATTGATTTTTGCTGCAGTAATTAGCTATTCTGCTATTGTAAGGAGAAACAATATAAATGTGATAGATAGACAGATAGAGAGAAAGAATTGTTCTAGCTATATGTTTTATATATGAATTATAAAATACAGTATAAAATGTGAGAGGAAGGATGCTCTTACAGTTAAAAACCAAATGACTTGGAGCAAGAAGATCGGTGTTCTGTTCTCAGCCCTGTGACAAACTCTGTGGATGACTTTAGGAAAATCATTTCTCTATATGCTTGAGTTTCCCTATCTGCAAAATGAAGATAATGATACCTTTTATAGAGGGTGCTTATAAAGCTTAATTCATTAATATTTGTAAAGTTCCTGGAATTGAAGGAGCTGTAGATATGCAAAGTTACGATGATTATGTTCTTTTCCTATTTCCCTTCCAAGAGAGGATAAGCTGTTTATATTGCTTTTTAAAGGTGCCTGTAAAAATGGTACCACAGGACACCATGTTACCATTGACTCCAGATGAAGTTTTCTCAGTTTACAAGTAAAACAATGGTTTATTTACAGTAAGTGTCAGTTCCGCAATCTCAGTCTGGGATCTGATTGTCAAGCTGGATTCTTTATGATTCATGACAGTAATAAAGCTGGAATGAAGTTGATGATTCTGTGAACAGACTCCAGCTTGCTCTCTCAGAGTTGTATGGCTCTTGGACAACTAACTCAGGCAAATAGCAATACACATGTGTTTAGTTAGTAGACTAAGTAACTATGAGTCTAAATATGCAAAGGGACCAGAGCTGCACAGGAAGAAATGCCCATTTTTACAGTTACTTTGCAACCCATAAGCCAAATACTCTGTGTAATTATGATATTATTCTGTACACTGTTGGTCACATTTCCCGTATCTGGAGATGCAAGCTGTTTACCATATTCCTTCATATCACGCAAGTCCACTTCTCAAATTGGCAATTTGGCTAGGGGCTGTCTCTGAGGATGAGACTTCTGGCACCAGGCCATGGAAAGAATTGACAAAAGTGGAACGGATGCTTTTACTCCAGGATTATTGAGCACATGAAGGATGATTTGTTGAACTGTGCACCGAAAAGTCTGCAAACCGTGAGTACAGATCCAGGACATTGCAGTCAGAGGTGGAGAGCCACAAACCAGTCCCTGAAAAGCAATTTATTTAAGAAAATACATTGTTACCAAAACCAAAACACACACAATCTTGGAAACACTGGAAAATAACACTGGGGCTACAAACCTTTGAGTAGTGGAATGTGCAAAAAGTTTAAATGACATAGAATCCTCTGGAAGATCCAGATACTATTTTAGGGCTTGATTTAGCTCCCATTGGGAGCTTGATTAGATCCTTAAAAGAAAAAAACGTGATGGACCTTAACCAGTATTTTGGATTACAGAAGCAGCTGCAGGTGTTCGCTGTGTGGTGGCATTAATGGTTCACTTTCTGATCCCAAGAACACTTAGTACTGTATGTATGTCTGTTGGAGACAGAGCTTGGAGTTTGCTTGAAAGAAAATGCAGAAAGTTTAACTTTTCAGACATGTCCGTATTTCCTCAAACGTCCCATACAATCCATCGGAGAGAACAGAGATTTAATTGTCTAAAGCCAAAGATTTCTAGCACAGGGACAGAAATGTTCCAGTGTTTTATCCAGGGGAACTCTGCATTAGTTTATGTCATATAGATATGGATATACATGAATGGTGCCAAGATTTTTTTAATTCAAAAATGTTATCTTCATGGGAACAAGAGGTTGCAGAAGAGGCCAGGGCCGACCACTCAGAGGAGGAAATTATTAACAATTCTTATCTTCTGGAATTTGTGTAGATTTTGCTTGGTAATCTGTACTGAACAATATTTATCTCTCCCTGATGGACTTTCTCTTTGTGTCCTCTCGATTTCTGTATTACACACTGTGTTCTGCTTGACTGTTCTCTCAGCTGGGAGCTCAATGGCCAGAATGTAAAGACAATGGAATTACAGTTACGGTTGACAGTGTGTGAAGGTATTTTGTTTAAAGGTTGGCCGATAATCACAGGAGACTGGGTTTTGGAATTACTAGTGGCTCTTTACTCTCTTTACCCCTGTGCATTCAGGCTGTTGAGGGCTGCAGAGAGGGTCTGGAATGTGATGTTCAATTAGGATTTGTTTGGCTTTATATATGTATTTGTTAATGTGATTGAGTTTTTTTCAATTTATCCTTCCTTTGTCTATGTTTACATGGAAAAAAAAAGACAACTGTTCTGCAGAAAAATCTGTTCTCATTTTCAGGGCTATTTAAAATATTGTCTTGAAAGGTTCTAATTTCAATCTTAAGATCTTCTCAAATATACTGCTCAAAATTCCTCTGTCTCTTTTCCTCCTACACTGCCTTATCTATCCTTCCTCACTGCACTATCTCTTCCCATATAAATACCCCCAAATCTGTATGCCTGTATGACCTCCCCTATTTTACTTACATTATCTATAGATATACCTGTTGCATACACAATAGTAAACAAGGATAGCAATAGTCCCTGCCTTTTTTATTATTTGTATATAAACATGTCAAACTCTCAGTTGTGGGTTGTTGCTCTTTGCCTCCTCTGTTTGTGTGGCATTGCTGGCTGAGTGTGACAGAAGTTCAGCTCCACCCCAGAGGATGTCAGTAGTGGGTGCTGGATTTCTCACAGTATATACAGTTTGTGAAGCACTTTGGGACACTTCTGGCTGAAAGGCTGAGAATGCTACTGAGGCAATTGTACCAAGTTCTGCTGAAAGAGAGAGCAGAGGTGTGGGGAGTTTAGCCATACATGGCAGGGTTGTTTTGGCACAAAGTACTGCATTAAAGATATGGGATTCAAGAGCGTTTTCAGACTTATTTTGTTCCCTGCTGTCTGCAACAGGAATTGGGGGAGTGGTACCTTTTTTCTGATAGGGTGCTTAGCAGCCCTGTATAAGCTTAATCCAAAGCCCATTGAAGTTAATGTGAATACTCCCATTGACTACCCTGGGCTTTGGATAAGACCCTAGACAGGTTTTAACAGAACAGGTTGCACAGTGTGATTTTGGGGGTATAGGAAATATGAGGTACATTTCACATGGGCGTGTTTCCATCCACAGCAGCTAGCACACACTCAAATAACATGCCCTTAAGTATGAAGTTTTAATAACTCTCCCAGATCCTGAAATTCTCACTCATTTGTTCTCAGTCCATATTTCAAGCAAACCATATTTCCCTTCGACTTCAGGTAAGAATGTCAGGATTTGGCTTCTTCTTGATGCATTTCTGCAGCACCCATCAGCATGGTATCAGGGCACTCGAGTCATGGAATCACACCCCTCTTCCAGCCACATGCCATTGTAAAGTGTGAGTAAACATTCCAAAGAACACTCACATCCACTGTTCCCTCTAAACTGTGCGTGTGTGCATGTGGACACAGATCCTAAACCCCACGCACATGGCGAAACACCGCACACACAAAAATTTGCACAGAACCACCACAATTTGCACACAAGACATTTTTTGCGCACACAGCCTGTCAAAAATTAGAGGGAACATTGTTCACATCCCTGATTCCCAGTAAGTTAATGACATTTCCTGTCTACATCCCTACTTGATGGCATTCCATAGCTACCCTGTTGCGAGAAGCAGGTAGATGGTATAGTTCTCTGCCCATTGGGCCTGTCTAATGATTGAGTTTTCAGGCAGCGGCTTACATGGTTTGGAAGGCAATGTTCAAAGAGTCCCTATTTTCTCATGGCATTGATCAAACAAGCAGCCAATCCTAATAGCTATCCTCATCAAGGCTAAAATTCACACTCAGTCAAACTGTGGGTGTGAAGGCTATTTTACTCCTGCAGTCTTGGGGGTGTGAAGGGGTGTCAGCTGATCTCATGGGCCTTTTCCATATCTAGCTTCTATAAATAAAGATAACAAGAAAAACAAACAGAATCACAAATGGATAGTCCCCTGGGGAATGTTCTAGTGTAGATCTGATCATATGCCGAGTATCTCTTGTCTCAACCTCTGCTCCCCTGGCAGAAGGAAATATAGACAGCATGAAAGTGTGAGCTAGTACCATAGTCAAGAGGTGCTCCAGTGGTTTGAATACTAGTCTGGGACTTAGGAGGCTGAGATCTGGGTTTAATTCCCTACTCTGCCACATTTCAGAGTAGCAGCCGTGTTAGTCTGTATTCGCAAAAAGAAAAGCAGTACTTGTGGCACCTTAGAGACTAACAAATTTATTAGAGCATAAGCTTTCGTGAGCTACAGTTCACTTCATCGGATGCATTTGGTGGAAAAAACAGAGGAGAGATTTATATACACACACAGAGAACATGAAACAATGGGTTTATCATACACACTGTAAGGAGAAAGAAAAGGAGTACTTGTGGCACCTTAGAGACTAACAAATTTATTAGAGCATAAGCTTTCGTGAGCTACAGCTCACTTCATCGGATGCATTTGCAAAATGCAAAATGCATCCGATGAAGTGAGCTGTAGCTCACGAAAGCTTATGCTCTAATAAATTTGTTAGTCTCTAAGGTGCCACAAGTACTCCTTTTCTTTTTGCGAATACAGACTAACACGGCTGCTACTCTGAAAACTATAAGGAGAGTGATCACTTAAGATAAGCCATCACCAGCAGCGGGGGGGGGGGGGGGGGGAAGGAGGAAAACCTTTCATGGTGACAAGCAAGGTAGGCTAATTCCAGCAGTTAACAAGAATATCAGAGGAACAGTGGGGGGTGGGGTGGGGGGAGAAATAACATGGGGAAATAGTTTTACTTTGTGTAATGACTCATCCATTCCCAGTCTCTATTCAAGCCTAAGTTAATTGTATCCAGTTTGCAAATTAATTCCAATTCAGCAGTCTCTCGTTGGAGTCTGTTTTTGAAGCTTTTTTGTTGAAGGATAGCCACTCTTAGGTCTGTAATCGAGTGACCAGAGAAATTGAAGTGTTCTCCAACTGGTTTTTGAATGTTATAATTCTTGACGTCTGATTTGTGTCCATTCATTCTTTTATGTAGAGACTGTCCAGTTTGACCAATGTACATGGCAGAGGGGCATTGCTGGCACATGATGGCATATATCACATTGGTAGATGCGCAGGTGAACGAGCCTCTGATAGTGTGGCTGATGTGATTAGGCCCTATGATGGTATCCCCTGAATAGATATGTGGACAGAGTTGGCAACGGGCTTTGTTGCAAGGATAGGTTCCTGGGTTAGTGGTTCTGTTGTGTGGTTGCTGGTGAGTATTTGCTTCGAGTTGGGGGGCTGTCTGTAAGCAAGGACTGGCCTGTCTCCCAAGGTCTGTGAGAGTGATGGGTCGTCCTTCAGGATAGGTTGTAGATCCTTGATGATGCGTTGGAGAGGTTTTAGTTGGGGGCTGAAGGTGATGGCTAGTGGCGTTCTGTTATTTTCTTTGTTGGGCCTGTCCTGTAGTAGGTGACTTCTGGGTACTCTTCTGGCTCTGTCAATCTGTTTCTTCACTTCAGCAGGTGGGTATTGTAGTTGTAGGAATGCATGATAGAGATCTTGTAGGTGTTTGTCTCTGTCTGAGGGGTTGGAGCAAATGCGGTTCTATCGTAGAGCTTGGCTGTAGACAATGGATCGAGTGGTATGATCTGGATGAAAGCTAGAGGCATGTAGGTAGGAATAGCGGTCAGTAGGTTTCCGATATAGGGTGGTGTTTATGTGACCATCGCTTATTAGCACCGTAGTGTCCAGGAAGTGGATCTCTTGTGTGGACTGGTCCAGGCTGAGGTTGATGGTGGGATGGAAATTGTTGAAATCATGGTGGAATTCCTCAAGGGCTTCTTTTCCATGGGTCCAGATGATGAAGATGTCATCAATGTAGCGCAAGTAGAGTAGGGGCATTAGGGGACGAGAGCTGAGGAAGCGTTGTTCTAAGTCAGTCATAAAAATGTTGGCATACTGTGGGGCCATGCGGGTACCCATCGCAGTGCCGCTGCCACAGGTTCCCTTGGGAAAGTCATTGACTTTCTTTGTGCCTCTGATTCCTATCTATAACATGGGGATAGTAGTACTTCCCTATCTTAAAGACCGTGAGGTACTCAGATACTAATGCCAGGAGGGGATGATGGGGAAGGAGGGAGGATATAAGTACCTAGATAGAATTATGAGAATTCCAATCACACCATGGGCACAAAAACCCGCTAAGGCTGTCACACAGCCTGAGACCAGCCAGGGAATTCACTATCAGAGCAGCATGCTATGCTTCACAGTGTCATTGTGAAATGAATCAGTTTCAGCCCCAACTTTGGATTCTCTGCCTGCTGTTAGTTTGTGTCAGTCGGAATGGCAGTTAAAGCTCCTTTAGGATGGTATCCTGTTCCACCTACCCAATACTTTTCTGTACCTATAGTTAATAAAAACCCTAATACTGAAATCTGATTTCCCTATTGAAATCCCATACCCACCCCAACGAGTAGTTTGTTGCACTGGACGGGGAACATTGGCTAAGTATACTTTATGAAGGTGATCAGTACCTTTGATATACTTAAGATGGATAAGCATTGGGCTGAAGACATTGGTTTGTCCTTCATAATCACTGCTTCCCAGAACAGACTCCCCCACCCTGTAAGTATGGCCTACATTCTTTGTTTCTTGATGTAAAACTTCATATTTGGTCCTATTAAAACACATCTTACCAAGAGATCCAGCTCGCTCTGCATCAGTGACCTGCCCTCTTCATTGTTTACCACTCTCCCAATCTTTGTGTCATCTGCAAACTTTAACATGTTTATTAATGACCTGGAAGGATACATAAAATTACTGATAAATAGTGTAGGGCCAAGAAGTGATCCCTATGGGACATCCCTAGAAACACATACCCTTGATGATGATTTGCAATTATATTTTGAGACCTATCACTTAGCCAGTTTTTAATCAATTTAATATGCACATGGGGATTCTGTATTGTTCTTGTTTCTAAATCAAAATGCCATGCAGTACCAATTCAAATACCTTACAGAAGTCTTACTATTTTATATCAACTCTATTATTTTTATCATCCAAACTTGTAGTCCCATAAAAAAAAGATATCAATTTAGTTTGACAAGATCAGTTTCCCATAAACCCATGTTGATTTGCATTATTTTTTTATCCTCATTTTAATTCTCTATTAATCAAGTCCCAAATGAACTGTTTTGTTATTTTACCCAGGATCGAAGTCAAGCTGTCAGGGTTATAACTACCTGGATCATAGCCCGTTTACCCTTTTTAAATATTGGCACCACATTAGCTTTCTTCCAGTCCTCTGTAACTTCCCCAGTGTTCTAAGTCTTATTGAAAACACAATATCAATGGTCTGGAAAGCTCCTCAGCCAGCTCTTTTAAAACTTTGGGATGCAAGTCATCTGGGCCTGCTGATTTAAAAACGTCTGACTTTGGTAGCTACTATTTAACATTATCCTTAGTTCCTGTAGGAATAGAAAGTATTTCATCATCATATGATATAAATACCTCATCTGACTTTTTCCCTAAGACAGTATAGAAATATTTATTGAACAATTTGCCTTTTCTGCATTATTATTATTATATCTACCATTTCCATCTCATAATGGAACAATATCATCGTTAGGATTCCTTCTGTTCCTAATATGCTCAAAAAACCCTCCTTCCAATTGTCCTTAACTCTATTGGCTATGGGGTTCTCCATGTGTCCTTTTGCTTTCCTTACAAATTTTCTAAAATTCCTAGCTTCTGATTTATATTCATTGCTATTAAACTTTCCCCTTTCCCCATTTTTTTTCTATCTCCTTTTGCTTCCCCTCTAAGCCAGGCTATTTTTTTTTATGAGTGTGGACTTCTTTCTCAAATTTTGAGATTATGGCTTTTTGAACATCTAGTAAAGTGATTTTAAACGGTTCCCAAATATCATTCACATTTTTCTATTTTGTTCTATTCTATCTTTCTTCCCCCTGATTTGGCTCAGGCTTGTTTTCAGCTTTGTGCAATTGGCCTTTTTAAAGCACCAAATCTAATCTATATCTATATCAAATAAAGTCATACATATATGACCGGTTGGGACTTTGCACCTAAGCAATCACTAATTTTTAGTTCTGTGACCAATTTCTCTATCTGCCAAGATGAGGTCTACTATAGAATAGATTTCTGCTGCGAGAGGGGCCTCTCCTGGGACACTAAGAGTGTGCACTCATTGTATCCCTTCATCACCCCTTTCTGACGAGGCCTGCATGCCACACGTTATTGCAACTGTGATGTAATAACTGTTGTGGCATTTACTTCTAACTCAACCTAGGTGTTGCCAAAGCAAGTCAAAGTACAGTATGCAGTAGCAACCCTCCTCCTGTCATATAACCTGTTGCTCTGTAGAGAAGGGTATCTCAGTGCTGAAGTATTGCGGATGTCAGGAAGTCTCTGGATCTGCTCAAATGATGGTGTTTAGAATCTCATTTTATCAGCAGCGCTGGCAGAAGGGTCTGCTTTTTCCTAGTTGGATGGACTTTGGCTTGGCTTGTTTGCATGCTGTTGAGTTTTGGCGAAAGGGATTGTATGCTGTTAGATCCCCTCTCCTTTGAGTTCTTTCTTCTTCTCTGGTCTTGTCTGACTGCAGCTGAGAGACACTGGAGCAGTCAGGAATAAACATGATATACTTTGTGTTTCCTTTGCTTACCAGTTGACGGTCCCTTTGTCAGCAGGCCCAAATAACTTGCAACCCAGAGTCTTGTCACCTCCATTCTTACCGCCCACTCCAAAAGGAAATAAAAGGCAGCTTCTTCAAGCGAAACCCTGCAGGAAGGAATAAACCCGCCACTAGTCCCAACTTCCATGCACCGGAGGATGCAATCCAACGACAAAGCAGAACGGCAACCTGCATGCACTTTAGGGTTTCCTCTTGGACCTAGCATACGTCATTAAACAAGGGAGAGCCTGTAAAGGCCCCCAAATCTTCCAGGAATACACCCTGCTTTTCAGAGGATCCCTTTAGTGCTAGGTAGGCCTTCCAAAAATACCACAGAGAGTCTGAATGGTTCAAATATCAGACAAAAGCACCTGCACAGCAGAATCCACTCAACACTCAGTGGCTTCCAAGGGTCACTGGCGTGATGTGGCAGAGTGAAGCATTACACACTCAAGCTGATTGGTAGCTCTGGCCCCATGGTATACCCATAATTACCCAGGACAGATCTGGTGCTACACAGTACATGAACATTAACCCAGCAGGGGCTGTTGGACAGAGAGACCTAGCTTTATGGTAACCAGTAAATGAACGGATAAGGTACAAAATAAATCTCCCAGTTACCACAAAGATGTTTTCCTTCCAGACAATTAATGCCAACCTCCAAAATGACAGGCTGCTCTTAAATCTGTTTTTTAAAAAACATAAAGAAAAACTCCATCTCAGGAGAGGCTTTTGTCAGTTGCAGCTATCGCAATATCCATCCACCCAGAGCCAGGAGAGAAATCTCCAAAGAGTGGTAAGGCAAAACGGCAGGGAAAGTACAGGCAGCCTGTCATGTTAACAGGGAATTAGAAACAGTACCTCGTGGTGCAGACTGGATAGGCTTCCCAATCCCCTGTGCAATGTGATTGATATGAGGGTGCCTCAATGTGACATAAACTCAAAGGTACGTGCAATGAGAGACACAAGGCTGGCTTCAGGTTTTTTTTAGGTAGCACTAGATTGTGAAATTCACTTTCGCCGGGAACAAAAGCCTGCCTGGATTATTTTGCCACTGTGCCCATCATGTGTGAGGTGAAAGTCGTGTATCTGATGGTACCTAGCAGTTGAAACGAGCACACAATGTTCTCTAGTAGCGTTTTGGTCCTGCCTCTGTCTCTAGACTGTTCCTATGGCAATGCTGTCCAGGCTGGAGCAGGGTGTAATGCCTTGCAACTGAGACACATAAATACAAGCCCAATACAAATCAATGACATAAATCTCGACAGTGGGGCAGAGAAAATGATCCCGTCCCAGCTCTAGGGTTGCCAGTATTGGTTGGACGTATTCCTGGAGGTTTCATCACATGACATGAGCTTTAATTAAACATTAATCTTTAACTCCTAGAGACTCCAGGACAATCCTGGAAGGTGGCAACCGCCCACTTCAGCCCATATTTTATTGCTACTATTTTAGTCAGTGGAGAATGAATATGAGCCCATTGTGCAATGCTCTATTCACTGCTGGGTGGTGCCTCCTTCCGGTGATTCTGGGGATTAGCTCTGCCCAGTTCAGCGCCCTCTTTCTTCTCTTCCACCGCTGCCACTCTCCTCCTGCTCACGTAGTCACAGTACGGCCACTTTCTGACTCGGCCCTCTGGCCAGGTCCCACTGTGATTTCCCTTTCCAGGGGAGTCTTTCAAGGTCTCTCTCCACAAGCAGGGTCAGGCAGTCCTCATGCCCACTGCCCTGACTATGTCACTCCCGCAGTGACTCAGGCTGTCTTCCCATTCACTGCTCCATGCAATAGCACTGTGCAGTGGATGGCAGGGGAACCCAGGCCTACCCTGTGGGTTCCAGTCCAGGGCTCTGTACTGAGCAGATAAGGTCTGTGGCTACACCAACCTTACTGCTCTCATCCCTGGACTACTTCCTACCATGCTGCTCCAAGCTTTTCATTCTCCAGCTTTCCTAGACAGCTCCTCTCTCTTGGGCCTACTAGGGAAACCCTTCCTCTCCCCTCTTCCTTCTCCCTTACCTCAGGGAGAGATACTGCAAACTTCCTTCCTGCAGCCTCACACTCTGTTGCCAGCCCCTGCCTGTTCCCTCACAGGTGAACTTCCTCTAGGTTTGCCAACTTTCTAATCGCACAAAACCGAACACGCCTACTTCGTCCATGCCCTGCCCCTTCTCCAAGGCCCCACCCCCACCTGCTCCATTACCTCCTCCCTCCGTCGCTCACTCTTCCCCACCCTCACTCACTTTCATCAGGCTGGGGCAGGAGGTTGGGGTGCAGGATGGAGTATGGGCTCTGGGCTGGAGTAGGGGGTTGGGGTGTGGCGGGGTGAGGGCTCTGGGCTGGGGATGCAGGCTCTGGGGTGGAGCTGGAGATGAGGGGTTTGGGGTGCAGGAGTGGACTATGGGCTGAGCCAAGGAATTGGATTGCGGGGGGCGGGGAGGGGAAATGCAGGGTCCCGGTGGCGCTTACCACGGCTCCGAGGAAGCAGCTGCCAGGTCCCTGCGGCCTCTATGCAGAGGCACAGCCAGGCAGCTCTGCGTGGTGCATGCTGCCTTCACACCCGCAGGCATCAACCCTTGTAGCTCCCATTGGTCGCAGTTCCCGGCCAATGGGAGGTGCAGAGGCAGTACTTGGGGTGGGGGTGGTACCTAGGGGCCACAGGGACTTGGGGCCACTTCCAAGAGCAGTGTGGAGACAGGGCAGATAGGGAGCCTGCCTTAGCCCCGGGCCGCCGCCGACTGGACTTTTAATGGTCAAAAACTGGACGCCTGATGACCCTAGCTTCCTCCTAATTAGTGCCTAAATCTCCTCCATTTGCAGCTTAATTGGTTGACTGGGCCCACATAGCCTAATTCATCGCTTTCAAGGCTGGTGTGGGGAGTACACTGCAGCACAGAGCCAAACATTTGAAAGGGATTAAAATAAAAGGGAATCTTATATCTGGTCTACACCATGGTTTTTGTATCAATTTAACTAATTCAGTTGGGGGCTGATCTTCTACCAATATAGTTAAACTGATACAACCCATAGCGTGGGCACAATTAAACTGGTTCAAACCTGCCTTATATCAGTGTAGCTTATTCCCCTTCCCATAAGGTAAAATACAGCTTTTTTTGGTAGACAAGTCCCTATGATTTTAAGATGTGATTTTGCAGAAAAACCAAGTTAACTTCTTTGCGAAAATCTGATTCACCCAATAATAAGGAAAAACTCAGAGCCTAGATCTAGAATTCTGTATTATCCCAGCATCAACATCACCAGCAAAAATCATTCTGGGACTAGTGAAACTTTAACAAAGCATAAAGCAGAGTAATGGCGTTTAAAGGGACAGGAGTAGACTTCAGGATCCAAATCTTCAAGTTTAAGAACATTAAGTGGTGGAGTGGCCTACGAACCTAAACTCTGGTTGAGATGGTATGTTGAGCACTTTTGAAAACTGTTGTGTGTGAAAGAGGGCAGAAGGGTGTTTATAATTCAATGAAAATTGGGCACTTTCATTTCAAAATTGTGAAGGCAGCTTCATTACATCTTACCCAATGTCCTCTCTGTTGTATTTACAAACTGGCTAAATTCTCCTGGGGAGGAAGGCAAACAATCAGAGACATAACATGCGTCAGTGGAAGTGTAGTGTACAACTCACTAGAGAGCAAAGCAAATAGACAGATGTTTATTGAAATATTCTGTCAGAATGTAGGGCAGGGACTTTGTCCTCCTCAGTGGTTGGAAAGCATGTAGCCCATTTGGGTGGCTACCACAATAAATAATAACAATAACAACAGGCCACTGCCCTACTCTCTCAGGGGATCTTGATTGCCACCAGAATCTCTGTGTGCATGTGCATGTACACACTGCACTATATACGGGATTTGGGTAGTTAAAATGTTAGCTCACCCACACTGTAACCATCATGAAACGTGCAGCAAGGGAATGGGGAAATCTCCTTTCATTTTTATTCCCAGATAGAATTTAACATGATGTACACATTGTGAACACAACAAATCCTGCATCGCGGCAGGGGGTTAGACCAGATGACCCGTGTGGTCCCTTCTAACCCTATGGTTCTATGAGTCTATGAACCAAAGTCCTTTTCCTCTTATCCTTCTAGTTTTGGAAGAGTTGTAGTCCCTGTGTGTGAAATACTGTATATATGGGAATACAGACGTGATATAAATATAACGTTTTATATTTTGAAATGGGTGTTCTCCGGGTAAGCTTTAAAGTAACTTTTCTCTATCAAGATGTGGATTTTGGAAGGTAAAGCTGTTTGACCTATAGCCTAGTTCCAGAAAGAACATTAATCTATTTTTAGACTAGTAGAAAACAAAGGGAAAAATGAATTGGATCATAAGTCTGAATTTATTTTTAATGTTGCTGATCGATGACTGTTGGGTGAATAGCTGTTGCCTGGATGGTTTTTTATTCAGCTATTTTTATAGAGTTTCTTTTACATTGACCTTCCTGTAAAACTGATGGCATGACATCTTAAAATATTTTCCCCAGAGAAGACTATGCCAACTTCCTCAAAAGTGGCATGTCTGCATTTTTTTTTATGAGACTTGGACTTTCAGCTTCTGTGGCAGCCGGCAGGCAAACGCCCAAATATCTTTTTGAATTACTGATTTAAAGTGGACTTTTCCAGAACTGGTGCTAGCTAAAAATGACCTCATTTGAACCCCATTAGTCTGAAGACGCTGAAGAGAGGAGCTATAAGACAGAGTGATTAGAATATGCATACTATAAGGATCAACAGAAAGGCCCAGAAGCTCAGCTTTTGGGTCAATGAGCCATCTGAGGGAAGACTGACCTTCCAGAATCTCCAAGTCTGGCCGCCGTGGGGAGAGGAAGTCACAACATCAACAAACAGGCTACGCCAGCCTTTGATCAGTTTCTTCTTGCACCTGAAATTCCACTAAAGTTCCGCGGTGGCAGCGGAAAACAATGTTGACTACAATTTCAGGCTGCTACTTTATGAGGGTATGTCTATCCTGGAATAAAAGTCCTGTGGCGTGGCTGCGGCTGGCCCTTGTCAGCTGACTTGGGTTCCCAGGGCTTGGGATGCGGGGTTAAAAATAGCAGTGTAGGTATCCAGGCTTGGGCTGGAGCCTGGGCTCTAGGACCCTCCTTCTTTGCAGGGTTTCAGAGCTCGGGCTGCAGCCTGAGTCCGAACCTCTACACAGCAGTTTCTCAGCCACACAGCCCGCGATGGGCAAGCCCAAGTTAACCGGCATGGGCTAGCCACACGTGTTTAATTGCTGTGTAGACATACCCTGAGAGTCCAGAAGACCAGAGGCACTGACTCCGTGAGTGTTCCGGGGCTCAAGCATCCACCAGAAAAAAAAGGGGGTGCTCAGCACCCGCAGGCCCAGATTAATCTTTTGTGGGCCTCGCCTCTCACTCTGCCTGTGCTCTGCTCTGAGGCCCCACCCCCACTTGGGGTCTTCCTGAGGCCCAGAGCCCCACCCCTGCTCAGCCTCTTCTCCCTGAGGCCCTGCCCGCTGCTCGTAAGGCGGGAGGAGGTGGAAAGGAGCATCCACCAGCAAAAACAAAAGTCAGTGCCTGTGCAGAAGATGCTGAGAGCTGAATAGTTGACAACCCCGTTATCTTATGTGTCTCATTTTTCCTTTTTTCTGCTTGTATCTTTTGTTTTTATTAACTGGGAAGCATCCCAACATTTAATTCCTAATCGGAGGGTTTTACAGTGTGGCTGTGTATATGCATGTGTGTATGAGCACCCATCAAGTTCACATGGATAAGGCATCATTAAGAAAGCTCCCTAGATTTAAACAGTCCTAAACATAGTTTCATTAAGATACTCATTTGAGTGTGTGCAGTATTCTGTGGTTAAAAGCCCTAAGAAACTTAAAGCTGTCATCTGTAAATGTTGTTTGCAGTGTTGCTGTAGCCGTGTTGGTCCCAGTGCATGAGAGAGACAAGGCAGGTGAGGTCATAACTTTTTTTGGATCAATGTCTATTGGCGAGACAAGCTTTTGAGCTACCCAGAGCTCTTCTTCAGGTCTCCAGATGTGCCTGAATTAGCATCTGACAGTGGAAGAAGCTACTTGAGATGTAGAAGTAATATATAGTGACAGCATGTGTGATGGTGCACAGTGTACCATGCATTTTTTATTTCCAGAAACTGAGCATTTCCACATAAATTCCTGAATGACAGAGGCAAGTGAAACTGCCAGTGGGTGGTGCATGGGCATCTCTAATGACTGCAAATACAAACTGTATTAACATTGCCCGCTGCATGTATTCTATTTATACCACACCAGAGGGAGCGTTGGCAAAGTGTCACAGAGAGAAAACCTTTTGTTACACCTAGAGTTGCTTCTGTTAGTGCAAGTGAAGAAATTTAAAAAAAAAAAAAAAGGATTGAATGATTTACTGATCTATCTACCCACCCATCCACCCACGGTTTAGCAATTGACTATACCATAGTTAAGCTACTATATATTGCATAGCTGTGATTTCTTTAGGAAAAATAATCAACTGAAACATATTTGAATCATTAGGATTCAGAATTGTCAGCTCACAGCTTTTCCCAGTATGGTACAATACTGTTTTTTGGCTCTTTTTTCAGATCTGCTGGGAGAACTGACCAAGCGACTTCTTTTTCTGGTGCTATGCTCCAGGCTTGGCGTTGGGGGCTTCACATGAAATCAGAGAATGATTTGTGTATTAAGAAATAGCTCTGGCACTAAAATGTTTAAAATTATTCTTTGTTTCCTTGACTTCTCTCCCAATTTAGATTATCCAAATCCAGATTCCATCAGACTTGCCCACGAGATGGAATTCTAAGAAAACACTCTTTTGTTTGTTTTTTAATGCCCACTTTTCTCAGACTTTCCACTCCATTTTAAAATTTTCTTAGGGATCCCTTAGAATTGTTCCGGTTGTTCCTTCAGGAGTTAAAAGCCGGTGGGAGGGGGGAACATGACAATGAGAATGCAGTTCTTGGAAACCTGACTTTCCAGCCTACAAACTGCCAGCTCTTCCAAACACATCAGTGCAATGTTACTGAAAATGGCTTGATATTTCTGCATGTTTTCAGGGTTAATCGAGTGATTAACTGAGGGAATACTAGCATGGAGGCCTAAAGTTATGCTTACAGTGTGTGTGTGTGTGTAGGAGGGAGTCGCAGATCTGGCAAAAATAAATATTTAAAATTTGTGCCAGATCACTGAGGGATGAAGTTCAAGCACTGTCTTAGCGAAGCTCCTGCTCCCAGATTATGATAGACACCCCCGTTTTTTCAGACCACTTTAAATTAATATTTAAGCACCTATGGGCTTGATTTTGTGCCCATTGAAGTCAAGAGCAAATCTCCCATTGATTTCAGTGGTGCAAGAATAAGTCCTAAATGGCCTGGTTATTAAAACTACTCAGCACCTAGCAGCTACCAAATAAGTCACGGCTCAGCCATTTTAAAAACCAGGCCACTTACTTAAGAGCCTAAATAAGGATTTAGGATTTTTAGGTACTCATTATTTAACATCTTGGCCATTAATTTCTTTCTTCCATCCTCTAGCTACACATGACTTGTTATCATGAGTGAAAGAATAAGAACCATACAGGAAATATGGCATGAACGTTTGTTTAGTTTCTTTGTTGATGTATGGCACCTCTAATAAACATTCTAGGCACCATAGAAATCCTTACAGCTATTGCCTCACATTAGTTGCAGTAGAACCTTAACATGGGAAGGCACGTGAGTCTTCTCGCTTGTGCCTGAATTCATGCAGATACATGAACATTTAGTCAGATTTCAGTTTGGCTGCTTTTTTGATAAAAGGATGTTGGCCGGTATAAAGATCCAGGTGAAACCTAAGGTGAGCAGTGTTATAGGGATAATTTTAGAAGTGAGGAGGCTGTACATTATTTACAGTACATTGTAGCTTTATGGGATATGACCCATTGGTGGACTGAAAATTATTTTGGTAGACTACTGTGATGCATAGGCTTTGTCAATTTCACCCAAACCCAGGACTGTTAAAGTTATGGATTGTTTGACTCACAACAACATTCATCCATAAAAAAGCTAATTAAAAAAAGTCTGTTGGACTTTACACAGAATAAGGAAACCTGTGCAGATCTCCCTCCCCAAAGGCCCAGCTGTGTGATGTCCATGAAGAGCGATGCCGGGGCCAGGACAGGAGGATGGGACTGCATATAGGGATCTGCACAAAACATGGTTGGAAAAGGTCCAGAATGTAGGACTTTTTATTTTAGCTTTATTTAGAGAAATATCCTACACCCTTCCTGTGGGCCTGTCAGCCTCTGTGTTCCCTGAGGCAATTTTTGGCAGCGACATTTAAGGGAAAGTCCAGTCATTAGCAATTTGCTGACTCGGAAGGGGTCTTTGTAACAATTAGAAAAAAGGAGGGAGTCTTTTGCAATGTTTGAACAACCTTCCCGCCCTGTTGCAAGCAGGACCGCGGACCTTTCTTAGGCTTCTACAGAGCTCTGACCTCTCCCCCTCTGCTGCAAATCCTGCAGTGCACACAAGGAGCCCACCACTGCAGTTGCTGGAGGTGAGTCAGTCCTGACTCAGACCAAGTCTTAGACCAGATCAGCAAGACTGAGCCCCCCCATTGGTGAATGCTGCATGAGACGGCAACACAAAAGGGACTCCAAGGTAAAGCAACAAAAGGAAGAGCAAATCGAAGAACTACGAAGGGAAATAAAATGATTTTTGTATGTGTGTAAATCGAAGAACCACGAAGGGAAATAAAATGATTTTTTGTGTGTGTTTTCCTCCACCAGCAGGTGCCTCTATAGAGTCAATGCTTCTCTGTATCATTGCAGGCCTAGTGACACTATGCTGGAAATAAACTGCTTTCTAATGAGAATATGTCCTTCCCCATTTCCATCCCCTTCCCCTTTCGGCACTCTGTGGCGAAGTCAAGGAATTTGCCCAGGTTGAACATGCAATCTACCCCAATGCCAGGAGACAGGAAATCTAGCTCTCTATATTTTAACACATGCAAATTGTTGCAAGAAAAGGGAAGGGATAAAAACAGTATTCTCCAAAAGATGAAATATTGTGGGTGGCAGGAGTGAAGGATCTTGACTGGGAAATGTGTGTGGGGTCCACATTTAGTCTGCACAGATTTTTAACCCCCAGGAAGCAGATTGCGGTTTGTCTGCCAGAACGGTCCCCACAGCACACCCCTGTGCACCCACAGGTCCTTTGAGCTGACACAAAATCACACAGGCTGGAGGGAAGTCAAACCTACAGGCAAGGAGAGAATGCTCCCTTACCTAGGTGCTAAGAGATCATAGGATGTTGGGGTCAGAGGCCCTTTGGGGATTAGCAGGCGAGGAGATAGCACCCCCAATCCCCCCCCCGGCCCCATGCATTTGGCTTTGGTTTGGAGCAAGCCCCGTTCACAAGGTGAATTCTGATTTTTTGAACACGTTCCCACAGGGGCTGACAAAAAGGGGAACGAATCGTGACTTGGGGCGAGGGGGGGGGGAAGGAAAAGTGAAAGCGGCTGGGGCCCTGGAGCGGATCCCCAGTTCCTGTGGCTGCAAGCGATTGCCAGCACCACACGACTCTGCGGACGGCTTTCGGAAGGAGCAGGCTGTGTGCGAATCGGAACGTCGTCTCCGCCCCCCCGCAGAATTAGGCCCCCTGGCAGAGGAGGGAGGGGAGGAGCTTGAAGCTGGGCGGGGCTTAGCAAGCTCTTCTGAGTCAGGAGCGGAGCTAGCCGAGCAGTGCCGTTGCAGTTGCAGAGGGAGGGCGAAGCGAGGCAGGGAGAGAAAGAGAGCGCTGGGCTGTGGCTCTTGCCTGACGTTCACGAGCGAGCGACAGCAAAGTGCAGCCAGACTCTCCGCCAAGAAAGGAGAGCGAGCCAGATCAGCACAGGAGGGAGCAGAGCAGACTAGGAGGAGCAGCTCTCCCTGTGCGCTGGGATTTGCTATTGGTATTAATTATTATTTTTACCCACTCGTTAATTTATTCCTCCCGCCCCCACTCTTACCGGCTTGGATTTTCCCTCCACTGCCCGGCCACTTTGGATTTTGAAAGCGGTGGAAAGAAGGAAAGGGATCCAGTCCCCACCCCCCGATCCCTCCCAGTTGCAGGGAGAACCGAACCGGGCCGAGCCAGGGATCCAAAGCGGGGATCAGCCCCCCTCCCCTGAAAGGAAACTCCAGCTTGGGAGCAGCCGCAGGAAACCAACCCGAAGACTGGAAAATGCATTGAAAACTTTCGGGCAAACTTTTTTTGTGTGCGCGCGCGTGGGTTTTTCTTATCTCTCTGAGGGGAAATCTGTTACAAATCGGTGCCGCTTGGAGCTTGGATTGTCCCTCCGGGGGTCGGATCGGAACCGGGCCGGACGGAGGAGGCTGAGCTTTGTGCAGGGAACAAGAGAGAGAGAGAAAGAGAAAGAGAGAGAGAGAGGAAAAAAAAAAAGCGGGGAGGGTGTCTGTTTCTTTGGCGATTAGAGAGCCGGGCTCATGGAGGGGTGAAACCCGAGACTGAAGAGTTCCCCCCTGGCCGCAAGCTTTGCAGAAATCGCCCAGGAGAGCGGCTCCGGGAGAGGGAAGACGAGGGCACGGAGGGGTAGAGAGAAAGGGAAGGAGACAGGCGGCCAGAGAGAGACACAGCAAAAGCTCAGCAAGCCACCCCTCTCCCCCGACCTGCTCCAGGAATCATGAACTTTCTGCTCACTTGGATCCACTGGGGGCTGCCGGCGCTGCTCTATCTCCACAACGCCAAGGTAAGGGGGGGGGGGGCTTTGTGTGTGTGTAGGGGGCTCCTTCTCCCTGCCAGGCGTGGTCTTTCCCCCCGCCTGCCTCTGCCACCGACCGTGCCTCGAGGCTGGGAACTCAGGGGTGCCCGTGGCAGAGCGAGCACCCCTCGCCTGCCCCGCGCCCAGGCTAGGTGTATGGAATTCACGTGTGCAGCTGTCTCTGCGTGCGTGTGCAAGGGCACGAGTGTGTGCAGTGCCGTGTGCCTCCTGCAGAAGTATCCCCAGACGCCGCACGCCCTCAGACAGAGGCAGACAGACAGACATCCGATGAAGTGAGCTGTAGCTCAGGAAAGCTTATGCTCAAATAAATTTGTTAGTCTCTAAGGTGCCACAAGTCCTCCCGTTTTTTTTTTTTTTTTTTTTTTTTTTTTAAGAGAAAGGTGTGTGAGCTACGGTGAACACACACATGCACTTTGAGTGTAGTGGCCATCAGGCACGCTTGTACTTGCGGGGAGAGGTCCGGGATTTTATGAGCTCCTGAAGGAGTCCCGGTTTCCCACTCGCTGCTCCGCCCGTGCCCACTCTCCTCTTTCTCCTGGGAATGGGACGGATCTGTTGCCTGAGTTTCGCAGAAGTTGGGAGCTTTATATGAAATTCACAGGCGGACATGATCCCCGTGCTTGGCCCCGTCATCCCTCCCCAGGCATGTAAGCGGCACGCTGACTTCTTGCATCAGCTTCTGGAAGCACCGTGCCTGGGCTGTAAGCCTCGTCCTCTGTCTCCTGACATTGCAAAAGGCTGTTTTGCCCTATTTGTCTTTAGTTAGATCTCTCGGGCATGTTACTGCCTGGCGCTCCGAGAACACCTCGCTGCTGGAAAAACAAATAGAGATCAAAGGAGACAGAATGGGTTCTGTATTTCATCCAGACTGATTTGCAAAATACATGTCCCCGTTGAGATTTCAAAACTCCGATTTCCCCCTTCTCTCCCTACTTTTACCCCAGCCTCCATGGCATTCCCAAGGATCGGAAATCGGTTTGGCCTCCTTAAAAAAAATACACCTCTTTGTACAAACCCTGTCTCTTTTTAAGGGAGTCAAGTGGGATGTGTTGCCAAGAGTTTTTAAACGGGTTAGATTGAGCATCCAGGTGATATGGTATAGGTTGGCCAGGTGGGCATATATTATAATTGGAGGGATAAGAAGAAGTTAGTTTTCTTCTGCCATTTGTCTTCAGGAATTTGGGGGAGGCCATCATCGAGGGCCAGGCCCTCCAGTGTGAGAATAAATACCATTTGTAAACTAACCTGCTGTTCACATTGTTTGCTCAGCACTGACACTAGAAGGTAACTCCTCAATTAGAAGCCATTTCAGATGTAACTGAAGTCTAGCAGGCATCACATGCTTTGTTGCTAGCCTGTTATAGTGCCACTTTCTAGGTGACAGCAGCAGATTAGCCTGCACTTGATAGGAAACCAGGCTTCCCTCCTATTGGAGAGTGTCATGTGCTAAGTTATGGTGATATCACTGTCCTGTCCTTGGCTAGTCTCATGTTAAGGTGGTTTTAAAAAAAACAAAAACAAAAAAACTTTGAAACCGACATCAGACAGAACCCAAGTCTGGCCATTTTCAGAACACAGTGCAAAAAGCCTTCCACAAAAGTCTCTCCTCACCAGAGGAGAATAATGACAAGGAACGAAAGAGACAGAGGGGAAAGGTAGGAACAAATAAGGAGGAATAACAGAGTGGCAGGGAAGAGGCATCCCTGCCTCACATAGTGTTGTGAGGATTAAGGCATTAAAGATTGTGAGATGCTCCTGCGATAGTACAGAGATGGGAGACCGACCAGTGCCTAGACAGACCGACCAGTGCCTAGACAGACCGACCAGTGCCTAGACAGACCGACCAGTGCCTAGACAGACCGACCGCCGGGTTCCTGCAAACAGATGTGAGTTCTGCCCTTATTTGTATGTTGGTCACCTACATACTACAGTGGTGGGAACATTAGAAATACTGGTGCTAGACAGATCTCACGTAGGCACCAAGGCGATGACCGTGGGCCTGGCATAAAGCATGACTCTGTGTCAGGACCCGAGGTTCGCGCTTTGATGATAATATTTTATCGCCACTGTTTATCAAGCAGTGTGCTGAATAAACTTATCTACCTAGCCAGGCATGCTGGGGAGAATTAAATAAAGCCTTGGCCCCGGCTCCCAGGAAAAGCAAGGTACAAGTAATGCAGTGCTGCTTTAATAAATGCAGAGAAGAGGGGCGGGTATTCCAGTGCCGCTTTAGTAAAGGCAGAATTATAATTACTCATTCTTGAGGCTGTTAGTAACATTATCACGACTTGCAGGGAGGCTGGGACATTGGGAAATTGTGAGTTGGTGGCCTGGGATGGGCGGTGCTGCTGCAGGTGTCCTGCTCTACTTGTGGGGAGTATCCTTTGTAATGATGGGGGGGGGGAAGAATGCAGTTAGAATACCCTCCCCAAATGTTAGCCAGCCCTCACCCTGCCACCCTGTCCCCACTGCTCTCAGGGTCAGGTTTGGCCAGTGGTTTGGGGAGAGGGTACATTGACTTTCCCACAGCCCCTTTTTCCTAGAAAACAGGAAAGCACAAACCGGCCCCATCATTTCTTTGTTCGATGGGTTTGATTCTAAACCGCAGCCTCCTAGGAGTGACCCCAGGGAGAGAATATCCTGGGAGCCCGAGCTCTTCCCTTCGTGCCCTGGAATGTGGAGAGACTTGGGTACACCAGCTGTATTTCCATAGGGGTCCGGCAGTGATCAGACACTGAGGGAGGGAGGGAAAGAGAGCCTGTGACTAGACTGTTAATGATCTCACACCAGCCAGGCTCCTGCTTTTGGTGTATCTATGAGCCAGGCCACACTGGAAACACCAGGAGAACTAACTTCCCCAGCCCCTTCCACGCTGAGTAGATGGGCCACAGCGGGTCACCTTCCCCAAAGCTGCTTTTCGCTCTTGCTCTGAGAACAAACTAACAGGATCAGGTCTTGGGAGCAAAAAAGGGGATTCCGCACTGCCATCCCAGCGGATCTCTAATTCTTGGACAAACCTAGATTCTCTTGCCCCATTCTGCTCTGTCTCAGATGTCCCCATGCTGTCTGCCGGCAGCTTGCAGGATTACTGACCTCTCTCTGCATGTACAATGGGGAAAGGTTGCAGTAAAGCCTCCCCCTTGCGTAGAAACCTCTGAGAAGAATTTCTAGCGCCTAAGACTGAAAGTGCCTTAACTCCCGTCCCAGAGTCCCTCCCAAAGTGGCTGGATTGTTTGTTCCAGCCCCAAACAGTTACAAAGCTCTTTTAATGAGCCTGCAGAGATTAGGGGGAGGGGAAGGAAGAGAAAGGGTTGTGGTGGGGGGAACGATTGAATTAACCTTTTCTCTTCCTCAAGAGAATAACTTGGTTCGCATTAGAACTGGATCCCTCAGCAAAGCAGACAGGAGACAGAGAAGCTGCAGATACAGACAGGGTGAGTCAGGAGCTGACTCTGTGTTGGGGAGTATTTATCTGATTTCAGACCACAAGTTCTCAACAACCTGCAAATAGCACAGAGCACAAAAGAAGCTTCTTCTTATACAACCCCTACCCCAAGGCGATATACCTGCCACCAACTCAGGGACTGCATCCATGCGACAAAAAAAGGTGGAAAGCAATCATATTACGGAAGTGATGAGTAGTTCCAAAAGCCAGTAGAGGAGAGAGAGCCCAGGCAGCATGACCTTCAGGCTCCCACCGAAGGGCACTGGGCCTTGTCCCCTGAAGGGCTCTTCTGCTTTTATTTTCCAGTTGCCCCTTCTGTGATACATAGCCGCTTGGTCTAATGTGAGGCAAGCTCCCTTCCATCCAAGCAATGCTGCCTCAACAGACGGGCTCCGTGGGTAGCGGTGACTGGAAAGGGAAAAGTAGTGAGAGAAATACGCTAGTGGAGCAGGGCCTCTAGGGAGGCATTGTATTATTAATAATTCCAGAAGCCGTCCTAGATCCAAAGGCAAGGAGTGGAGGGCCTGCTGTGAAATCACCTTCTTTCCGGGCCAGTTGGTAGTCAGGAGTGGCATGTGGGGTTGATTTCAGGCAGGCACAGCAATCCAGTTCAGGTGAATTCCCAGACTGTTGAATGACTTTTAACATGCTTGCAGACTTCATTAGCTAGCAGTTTGCACACACGCTCCCACACCTTGATCACAGTAGAATCATGGGTTAGAGTTTGGTTACTTCCTAGAATGGGTTTTAGCTGCTGCTCCAAGTGCTGGTTGTGGGATGGTGGGTTCTGCTGAAGAATGAGCTAAGGGATGTGTTGCAGGTGAGGAGTGAAAATGTGCTGCTTACACCTGTTTCCTGACAGCTGCCGGTGACATGGAGGGCATGTGGCAGGGGAGGCCAGTGGCCCCAGAAAGCGAGTAGGCACAGCTGAGCTGTAAAGGTGTTTCCAAGCCAGTTCTCAGTAGCGGCCAATGGTCATGCTGTGCCTGATTCCAAGCCCTACCCTAACAGTACTTTTGTGCCTTGTAGATTGAACAGACTGATCTGGCTGGTGATTTCCTTCCTTCGCTAGGGCACAGCTGATGCTTTTTTGTCCCTTTTGGCCCTTGGTCTTCAGACATGGGCTGGTTCTGGAGGGCTGCTGCAGCCTCTGCCTCCTCCATTTTGTTTGTGCTGTTGCAGTGACCTTCACCCTTCAGGAATGACAGTGTTCCTGGGAGTCCTCTTTTAAAGCTGATATCACAGCCCTAACGCCGAGCGAGGGCAGAGGGCTTCTCTTCCCCAGTGGGGAATAGACCCGTAACTGGGTGACTGAAGGCTGGATTTGCATATTAGACTTAGGGCCAGGAGCTTATGTGCTTCAATGGCATTGGGAGGCAGATCAGCAGAACCTTAGCTAGAGGGAACTATACACAGGCCCTGGGGAATAATTGGCAGAGGGGCTTCTTCTCCTGCTTTGGAAGCTCCATCTCCTCCCTCCTCTTAAAGCTGGTGGTGCTAGGTTGTTTGTGGGTCTGTGTGGAAGCATATAGGTAGCTGATCTATTTGGCAGGCCTGCCATTGTCCTGGGCTGGATGGCTCCAGTCCCGTACCCGGCCATTTGTGAGATGACAGTGATTATTCTTTTTAAAAGCCTAATACGACCAGTGATAAATAATATATTGTGTTTCTATACCACCACTCATCCCAAAGCACTTTAATACAGCTCCACTGAAATGCAGCTGTCTCTGGAGTGGAGGATATGTAGATGGCAGCACATTGCACAAATAGTGAGTGAGTGGGTGTTTTTGGTCAAGGACAGAAGGGTGAAGTCTGCCTTCTGGAAAATGCCATCAGAGTTATAATGCTCACACGAAGCAGACAGGAGCTGGGTTTTTAAGGTCTCACCTGAAATATAAAACGGTTCTCTAATAAAACACTGTAATGCTTTCTCTCCATCTCTCCCTCTGGTTAGTTAGTTCCATTAATGCCTGTGTCAGCTACTCAGAAGTGTCTCTTGTCACTAACAGCAGGAGGGTTTTTTTTTGGTTAGGAAGTGTGACAGAGGGAGCTCTGGGGCCTAGTCTTGGTTCTGTAGCACAGACGCTCTGGCCCAGATCTGTGGCCCCACTGTGCTGTGGTGCACAATGTCCTTCATGCCGGGGGGAGTGGGAGGGAGCAAGGGTAGTTTTGGGCAGAGACTATGTGAGGGAGTGATGTAACAGTTAATCACTCTGACAGAAAGCCAAATATCGACACCCAACCATCGCCACCACTTAGCAGCAAACATGGTAAGAGCAGAGACGACCTTTCAAACCATGAGACTTTTCTCACCCTCCTTCCCCCCGCCACATAATGCCAGCTCAAATGATTTACCTTTATAATAGAGACTAATTTAGGAGCGAGAGGGGAGGTAGAAAAAATAGGGCTGTTGTCCCTTTAAAAGCAGTGCCCAATCCGTCTGCACTTGCTAGCCTGCTTTGTAACCTAGGCCCCTTTTTGAAATACCTTCCACTAACTTTCCTTGGAACATGAACGTGGACAAATCTCCTAGCGTATTTGTCATGTCAGCGTTAGAAGGTCACCAATGTTGTTTTTCTCCCCCGCCCAGATTCCCGCTCTGTTTTTCGACCTTAATAATTCGAAATGCCTTTGAGCAGTTAATTTCTCTGTGTTCTTTTTTAAAGTGATGTTGCACTAAACCAGATTCCCACCCACTCCACTCCCAAGTGCCCTCTCTGCCTCTCTCACGCACACACACGCTGGGGTGAATTGCCTTTGCCTGGATGCTGTGTCTCTGCTCCCCCCCCCCCACTCCTTTTTAAGCCCAGGCCCAAGGTGTTATTTTTATTTCATTTTCTTCTGCTCTGGAGGAAAGAGAAGACAAAGGTTTCTCTGTGCTTGTCTTGCGGTCACATGGGGTGGGGGGAGGGGGGAACATTTCCCCTCAAAGCCGCAAAAGCCTTTACTAATAACTTCTCCCCGCATGCAACACTTCTCCCTGTAAGGTTGTAACAGGGAAGTCAGACATGCTCCTTTGTGGCGGCTTTATTTTCCGAGGGAAGAAGAGGGTTGGGATGGAACTAGGGGGCTGGAGTGCATCCAAAGGCTACACTAATGCTCCAAAACACTGTTGCTTCCACTGGCATTGTTACCGCAGCATTCTGGAGCTTGAGGGTAGAATCCTGGGAAGCGGCTCAGCTCCCTAACCACCCCTGGGGACAGGATAATGACTTTGGGTTTTGACTAATTTTCTATTATCTTTGCAGTTGTCGCAGGCCGCTCCGACCCTTGGGGATGGGGAGAGGAAACCCAATGAAGGTAAGTGGCTTGCCTCTTTCTTCTCAACAGCTACAGGGCTTACAAGCAATTAGGAAGCGCAGAAGCTCTGGGAGGTGGGGAATGGGGTGCTTTGGGGGAGACATTGAGCCAAGCTGCTGGGAAGATCCTGAGGACCAATACTGCCACCTTCTGGAAAGCAGGAGCAAAGTGTGCATATGGAGGCGGGGGAGGGGGGAGGAGAAGAGAATAGGACTTGAAATGTGAGACACCAGATTTAACCCTTTTGTGGCTTCATACTAGTCAGAACTGCTCTTTAACTTGGAAAGCTCTTTTGCGAAACAGGTGGGCCTGTCTGAAGAGCAGACTTTTCCCTTTCTTCATCTTTTCTGGAGACATAGAGGGACACTGGCTGTATCAGTCCAATGGAACATATGCAGAGATACTTATGAACCCGTTGCAAATTTCCCAGAATGCCAAAAAAAACCCCCAAAAAACCCAATTTACCAAAAGCTGAGTGGCTATGAATAGTTCCCTAATGTCACAGGAAGGAGTTTGTCATCTTTGCTGCCTGTCTCCCTCTCCTCTTTCCCATGCGCACTCACTGTGCCCTGCTCAGTGATAAGATCTGATCATCAGACAAAGGACCAATCAGCACCTGGATCTTCCTAAGCCAGTAAGATAGCTCATCTTAAAAAAATAAATAAGAAGAAGAAGAAGAAGCCAGGGCTAATTTTCCAGACTCTCAGCCAGAACTCTTAGAAGGAGGAGAGGGTTGCACTATATAGTGACAAACCTAAAACACTTTTGCTCTGTTTGAGCTAGCAGGCCTCGAGAGTGTATTAGAGGTACCATAGCCCAGTTAATTCAATTCGGTTCATTGCTGGCAGTCTAGTACCTGGTTTCAGAGTAGCAGCCCTGTTAGTCTGTATTTGTATTCGAATACAGTCTAGTACCTGTGGGGGTACTAGATAAAAGGAAGTGAGACCTTGGTACTTTTCAAGTCATTGCTATCTCAGATAACTCCAGCTGCTCGAAGGACTATAATGGGTAGTAAATCAGGTGTTTGGATGGAGGGCTGAATAAATCTGGGTATAGACTAGAACCGCAGTAGGCACCGAGCTAGCAGATGGCAAGCTTTGGTAGCCCACTTCTGACTTGTGGGACCCCTTATATTTTAATGGCTCAGCTTTCTCTCTGTAGTTCTTGATTCAGACTGGGGATTACAGCGCTGTGGACTTTGGAGCAGTAGGGTGACTTCTGTGCCACATCTCAGACAGGGTTACCATTCTTTTCCACCTTCATGCTGGAGAAAACCACTGTCATGCTGGCAATGGTCATCCACGGCCCTAGTTTGTCTTTATCCTCATCTAGATTGGCATGGCCTGGCAGGTTGTGACCTTTGGTGTTATTCCCACAGAAGGGCAGCAGGGGGCTCTAGCAGTGCACCTAGGGACTGAACCCCTCCCTGCCACACTCAGTTTCAATTTCAATAACTTTATTGGCATGACAAGCCATAGGAGAGTTGCCAGAGATTTCCAGCAGGCTGGATTTGTTACAAGGTGTCCATTTTGCATTGTCATCCATTTCTGGTTTGCTGGCAGACTGCCCCGTGAACAGTGAAGGGCTCATTGACTTCAGAGGAAGCAGGATTGAGCCCACTGCAGGGCTCATTTTGGTACCCAGACCCTCTGCTAGTAGTAGAAATGAGTGGCAGCTAATACCCTGGTCTGTGCCCCCTTTGTGCTCCCATCCATCTTACTGATGAGAGGAGGAGTTCAACGGTGCCCGTTGTCCTGGAGGGTCTTACTTTCCACCCACTCCTGGTTCCACATCACAAGAATGGTGATGGGAAGGGAAGAGAGATTGGTCTATTGATTGGAGCAGGTGGACTAGGAATCAGGACTCATAGGTTCTATTCCTAGTTCTGCGATGCAAATATGTCTATGGTTAGCTCAGGGTACTAGAAATCACGAGTCATGTGTTATCTTCCTAGCTCTGCTTCTAATTTGCTACGAGACCTTGGGAAGTCAGATCCCATTCCTTCCACCTTGCTCCCTTCCCTGTGCCTCTGTTTCCCCCTCTGTGAAATGGGGTGATAATAGTCAGCTACTCTACAAGGGGAGTCATACAGCTTCATGTTTCATAAAGGTCCTGGGACGAAAGGTCATTTTGTTTCTTTGGCCTCTTCACTGACCCACCCACTTCAGCCAGGATTACATCTGGGGACCTGATCCAATTTGGGGACTATCTGTAATGATAGACCTAGCCCCCCTGCTGCTCAGATATCCTTCCACATGATTTTGTGGCCCAGGCTGTTGTAGAGAAGCCAGACAAACACTCTTTGTTTGCTCCATGAGAAAAGATTTTTCGGTATAAATAAAGGAAGCCACCAGCTCTTGTGGCTGCGCTTTTTATTTTTAAAAGAACAGTATGTATATATAGCTGCTCAGCCAATGATGGGCACAGCAGTGAACCAATCACAGACCCATTCTGTGAGCACCACCCTCTTTTTAGCATGTTCCTCTCCACCACTCAGCTGCAAATTTGGGCTTGATCCTGCTAATTATTGAGCACCTTAAACTCAAATAAATCAATGCATCTAGCGAGATCAGCCCCTTTGTGGACAGGATATTCTGATTTAAATTTGGATACAGATTCCCCTCCCCCTCTTCAGAAGCTGACACATGCTCCTGAAAATAATTTTTCATATTCAAACACAAAAAACAGCAGCAAGTAAAGGCTGCGGTTTCTATTGGAGATTTCTTCTGTGAACATTCTGGGTTTGGCAGCACCCTGAATTCCCAGCAGTATGGTCAGGGCACTGCTGAATGTGTAAGGACTAGAGACTTTACAAATGAAACAAAAGACTCTGCAAAGGAAACTACACATGCAGTTTTGAAACCAAACTATAGACCACAGTCACTGGCATGATCCAGCAGCTTGGTGCTGTTCTGGCAAAGCAGTGTATTTGAAATCCACCAATAAATCTGGCCTTAGAAATGGAATCGCCTTCCTTATGTTGCCAATAACCCCTTAAGTTATAAAAAAAAAAAATGAATTTTTAAAAGCCAAGTGTATTTTTTCACCATTTATGCTGTTGGTTTTCCCTTCTGACACACTCAGTTTGGACAATGGAAGCAGGCTGGTCAGTTTCACTTTAGTTTCTAGTCAGTTTCAGTTTCTGCCTGTTGTGACTAGATTAGCACATGCAGTAGTGTTTGGTTCGCACATGTAGCCAATCCTTTCCCCCCCTCCCCCCCGCACGGATCCATCCGCATTTTTATCCCAGACTTATTTGTATTGCAACAGTTCCCAAATCCTTAACACTCGGAGGGTGTGAATAATCAGCAGTGTGCTTCCATGCCTGTCTCTGGGCCTGCATAATTTCCCAGGAGCTAAATTGTTTAAACCTACTGTATAGAGATAGTCTCTTTTTAAGGTTAAGGTCACCCTGAAAGGGAACAAGAAGAAGGAAGTGACAGAGACAAGACAGGGAAGGAGATGAGAGGCAAGCTTGCCAAGGAGAGGGGGAATGACTCTTCTGGAGGAAGAATGCTAGGTCTTGCCGGTCACATTTCCCTTCCCTGATCCACTTTCCCTTTTAATAGGCGCTTGTGCTCTCTGACACTTTCAATTCCTAAACAGATACTCCTCCCACTCGCACCTGCTGCCAGCAGTACTGTGACACTCTCAGCTCTGCATGACCTAGAATTAACTTTCAACAATTAACTGTGGGCCCTGAGCTCAGAGCCCTGCAGCTTTTATATTTTTGTGGCAAAGTAACCTTTATGCTAGTTTGTCACAGGTTCAGGCCACTCCAGAAACGCTTAGTAGAGACCATTTTTTCCATGATGCAAGCAGTATGTGCTTATCACATGGGGTTATCGACCTCTCTATTACAGGACTGTGTGCATACAGTGCAGGCGTATCATTCTAATGCAGAACAGCACAAGCCAGCCACTGTCTTCCTATGCATACACTCTCCCTCTGCTCTTTGAAACTTCCTCTCTAGAACTCATGCTGGACTATAGGGTGCCATGCGTTTGCTATCCGCAGAACAGGGCTTTTTATGTGTATTCATCTATCATCTCTTTAAATCTCTCCACGCCTTGACCAAGCGATGAGATCAATCTTTGGCACCAGATAGGGGAGCACTGGGAAACACTTGTGAAATCAGAGAGGGTCCCAGCACCTGATGTTTAGTTAGCTTGGGTACAGAGAGTGACAGGGAGGATGTAAAGGCAGATCTGCACCCCACTCCACCTCATTCTGGTATGTGGCCTAGTTATTACCCTGGATGCTGAGAGGTGACTTTGATTCCTCCACTCCACGGCTGACCCTGGATTTCCTGGGCTGAGAAACTGTGGTATTGCTGAGAGGTTCCGGGGAATTAGAACTCTGGCAAATGTCGTGAACAGACAGTGCAGTGCTGCAGAAGGTGACATATTGGAACGGATGCTCTGGATCTGACAGGCACGCTCTGGGTGGGTGGACAGGAGGATGGAATGGGGGAGGGACAGCATGGAGGAGTGGGAATGCACTTTTAATGATTCAAACCCATTCTCCTTCACCCCAAGAGAGCTTCTGTTCCCAAAGATCATCAGGGGTGGAGTCTGTCCCCTCTGTTCTGACCTTTTGGGAGTCACTTCCCATGTTAGCTTTTGGCATTCCCAGTGTCCATTGGATAAGAATTTGACACTTTGAATGGGGTGAAAGATAAATCCTACCAATGACTCACCCTACCCAAAACCGTCTGTTTCAGCATCAGGTGCTTTTTGGCTGAGCTAAGGCATTTAGTGGCAGGAAGTCCAATGGAGTGTGTCAGATAACAGGGGAGGCAGGTAGAGGAGGCATCGGGGCCAGGTGACTTAGATCAGCCTAGACAGTTATCTTCTCACTTCCACCCTTCCGCTGCTACTCAGAAGCAGCGTCTAATTCAGGCAAGAGCCCCCCTTTCCCTAAGGAGTTAACAGGATAACTGGGAAGTTAATTTGCACCAGTGGGGGCCCCCTCAGCTTGGTGGGGTGAAGATGAGGGACTCTGTACTGCAGAAGCAGATCAGGGCAGCAGGGCCTCAGCAAAGGGCAGAGGGATCAGTAATTGCAACTGCTTATCTCATTTTAAGGGGAAGGTGTGAGTGTTCCCAGGCCTAGCTGCTGTTAATTCATTCCCTCTCTCTCTCTCTCTCCTTCCCACCTCATAGTTATCAAGTTCCTGGAGGTCTATGAGCGCAGCTTCTGCAGGACAATTGAGACCCTGGTGGACATTTTCCAGGAGTACCCTGATGAGGTGGAGTACATCTTCAAGCCATCCTGCGTACCCCTGCTGAGGTGTGCGGGCTGCTGTGGTGACGAGGGCCTAGAATGTGTCCCCGTGGAGGTGCACAATGTCACCATGGAGGTGAGGGCATGGCTGGAGAATGGGGGTAGCAGAGGGGAGGATGCCTCCTGCCCTTGGGCATCCCCTGAGTCACTGTAACTTGCTTGCTCTGAGACAGCCAAGGAGGAGAAGCCTTGTCTGGGAGGGAGGCCTCCACAAAGAAGGCAGATGGGCCTCCCCTGGAGTCTTGGGGAGGGGAAAGGGGGGTAGTCAGTCTCGCTTCTAGCCATAGGCTGGTGTGATGAGACATTGCTTCAGGGGTCTGATCTCCCATGGCCGCACCAAGCAGATTTAACAGGAGTTGCTTCCGTTTAAGGTTAAGGGGAGAATCCATTTTCTGGGTCTTTCAAGTGGAGTTAACTTGCTAGCCACAGACAGAGAAGCTGCATTATAAAGGGAGCGCTTCTAATGACTTCCTGGTGTGATCTCGGAGGCTGGGTAGGGAATCTTCCCAGCCCCTTGTTCCACATTAACTCTTGCTTTGGTATTTGTATCAGGCAGCACTTGCTCCTAAGGATACTGAGTGTAGTGTGAAAGAGGATGCCCTCTCTGAACTCTCTCCCCTGGAGAGCATGTCAGGTCAGCCTTTACCAGCAGCGCTGGGGATTTGGGCCATTAGCTCCAATGGCCCAGCAGGGGTGGGAAGGGGCTCTAAGAAATGCTGCTTCTGCAGTGTCAAGTGGAAAAGTCTCTGTGCCTTTCTCGCTTTTGTTCTGAAACTGCTGAATTTAGTGCTCAGGAAAGTCAGAGGTCTGGCCGTGCGGGCGAAGGCCAGGCGTCCTGACGGAAAGCTCTCTGTGAAAGCATTCCCCATATAGATCAGCCACTGCACCTCCGCACTGGCCAGGTTCCTGCCTCTCACCCCCACAGCAATGCTGATGCCCTGAGCCTGGCTAGCACTACCTCTGCTATTCCAATCCTGGGCTCCCCATACACAGTTCCTCACTCCTGACCTGCAGCCTTTCCCCACCCCCGTTCCAGCCCTGGGCCCCTCAAGCAGAGACTGTAAATATTGCAGTGGCTTTATGGTATAGACAAGAGACCACATGGGACTATGTTAACACCAAACACATTCATTATACTCATGACCTGAGCCAAATTTGACGTTCTGTGTTGAGAACCTTGCAGTATTATTTATATTGGCGCAGCAGCTCAGGCTCCAATCAGGATCGATGACCCGTTATGCTGGGTGCTATAAATAGGGACGCATGTTTCTTCCTGCCCCTTCACACTGGACTCACCATAGCTGATCGATGTGCACATGCATTGAGGAGATCAGCAGATCTCTGTTGGAAGCACCAGTGCTAGCATCCCAGCTTGGTTTTGGGCTCAGATACCACCATGATGAGTGCAGTATAAATATAGAGGGTCAGATCTGTGGCTTAAGTAACTTCGCTGGAGCTGCACTGATTGACACCAGCTCAAGAGCTGGCCGTACAGGGGTGATTCTAGTGCTGAGTGCTGGAATCATGGCTCTGCATCATTGAATGGTTCACGTCTTGCTACGCAGTGGCTTTTATTCTGCGTGAGCAGCCTGGGCAGAGTGGGCGACTCGGGATCAAGAGTTTGCTCCCAGAGCCTTACACCTGGAAGGCACCAGTTTGAATCCAGGATGGGGCAGGAGCTCAGAAGTGGGCTGTGGAATCTTGGTTTAAATGCCACTCGTGTTGGTAGGGACTGAAATTTGTCTCCAGTTGAGGGCAGTTTTGTGGCTGCTATGAAATCGGCTGTTTTCTTGTCGGTCTTAGAGGGGCCGGATACTGACGAAGCAAGTGTCGACCTTTAGAAGTGTCACTAGGGGAGAAGTCTATGGACAGGGCAGCATGGGGGAAGCTTGCACAGCTGCCCTTGCTCCTGTAGCAGCATCCAGGGCTGTCACTCTGCACTTTTCACCAGCTCCAGCTCCACTTCACATCTGAAAAAATAAAGCCCTAGGCTGAGCTTGGTGCTGCTTCCTGCCCGGCAAGCAAAGGGCTCCACTGACCGGGGGATGCGCCTGGAAGCACCATTAGGAGCTCTGGTGCTCTCCTCAGAGAGACAGCGGGGGGGCCGGGAATGTTTCTTCTGTCTGTGCTTCTTGGCAGAGATGCAGATCAGCCCCGACTGGCCCATGATTGTGACTCTCTGTGTCTTTCCTTCCAGATAATGAGAATTAAACCCCATCAGAGTCAGCACATAGTGCACATGAGCTTCTTACAGCACAGTAAATGTGAATGCAGGTGAGGATGGAGCCACGCTGGGGATCTCCAGAGCACCAGCTGCCCTCAGAATGCACCTGCCCATGGGGAGCTGGCCTTTCCTTTTTACTGGCATTGGGGGTTAGGGACCCTGGCCTGGGGCTGCAGGTCTGCTCCAAGCTGGTTTGCAGAGGGGCAGCTGGGCTGGGGAGGAAAGGGTCCTTCGCTAATGATGTCACCACCTTTCTAGAGACTGCTGGGCGGCTGGAGGAGAGTACGGGGGAGGGCCGATGATAGCCCATGTCCCGGGAAGCCCTGTGGCTGCCAACGGGTTGCAAATGGAGGACAAACCCCTCCAGGGAGGCCGCTCAGCCAGTCGGGATAGATGGGGCCTATGTGCAATGTGCCGAGGGCACAGTGCTGGGACTGCTGTCGTTGGGGGGGGGGATAAGGCAGGGCTGGGATGGTGAAGGGGAGGACAGAACAGTAAGGGCCTGCCACTGGCTCCCTTCTAAGCCAGCATTTGTTCTCTCTTGCCCCGCAGACCAAAGAAAGACGTCAAAGCTAAACAAGAAAAGTAAGTGACGAGCCGTTTCCTCCTTTTTCTTTTGGTGGTTGGCTGGTGATTTATTTCCCCCTCTTTGCTCCTTTGACAGCAGGAGATGCTCAGATTTAGGCGTTGTTTCTTTAATAAACAAGTGGTGCTATTAGGGGGTTATATCCTGAATCCATTCCAGGAGGACACAGAAATCCAGTTGTGGTGGTTCTTCCTTCTTATTCTAGACTGCAGGAGTCTGCTCCCTGCCTGACCCCACATGACAGGGGCTCCATGACACGTTACATAGAGCATCAGAGAAATCCTGGAATGGAGTTCAGTGCCATTCAGGAATGGATTCTGGTGCAGCACCAGGGTGTTGCTGTGGTCACTGGCAATCGCTGCCTTTCTTTTTCCTGCTGTTTTGGTGAGAGCTTGCTGGCTTCTTTCGCATCAGCTTGCATAGAGATTCTTTCAGCAGCCAGACTATCCATCTCAGCTTTGGTTCCTGGCAGGGCCTCTCTCTCTCTGAACAAGAGCCGCGCTTGGCCTCAGGAAGAGATTGCACTCGAGGCCTGGTGGAGGGAAGGCGAACACTATATGGGGTTGGACACTGCTCATTGAGAGGTGGGTGGGAGAAGGAAAGGAGCCATTTTAACTTGCCTAGCAGCATGTGGGAATGTTCCTGGCAGAGGCTTTAGCGAGAGGTAGAATCTCGGTCAAACTTGTGGATTTGCTCGGGCGGCACGGAAGGGGTCAGGGTAGAACCTTTCCAAAAACGGTCACGAAAATTACCCTGACGCCATCTGCTCTTGGCGACGATAACAGACAGGGAGGAACGAACGATCCTGCGCTCACCCAGCACAAATCAATACATAAAGAGGAAAGTGCGACCCCTCCCTGGGAGCGGGAGAGCTGGACTGCACGTGGCTGGGGTAGCGGTTCTGCACAGTGCCAGCGAAGGAAGTGATGGAGCTGGGGCATGGGGAGATGAGGCAGAAAGAGAGAGAAAGAGAGAACACCCTCCTGGTCAGCTGTGCAGCCAGAGTTGCTTCCCATCTTCCCTGGAATTCGGCTCATGGTTCCATCAGGTTTCTTCTCTCTGGACTAGTGTGTGCAGTGGTGGTTCAGTCCGAGTGACTTTGTGCTTTGAAGATGTGAGAGAGCTGGGGCTGTGTGAGCGCTGGTGCTGTAGGGGGTGGGCGAAGCAGTCGGCCTGCTCCCCTCTGTTTGTGCAGCATTCCCTCTCCGCTAACCTGACCCCCAGCACCTCCCCTTCTCTATGCCATTCCTGCACGCTAGCGACAGTTTGGTTTGGGTCGGGCTGAAGTCTATGTTGTGCTTGATGCTTCCATCCGTCCCCCCACCCCCCGAGTACATTTGTCCTTAATGTCTCTCTGTAGCCCTCAAGGCGTGGAAATCTCCCCCAAAGGACCTTTCCTTTCCCCCACTCCCACCCCATGACTCTCCTTGTGTTCCTGGGATGTTCTCTTTGCTCGCAGCTAGGAGAAAGTTTGAAAGGAAATGAACACTCAGTTGCTGGTGCCAGCAAACAGGCTTGAACAGGGCCCAAGAAACGCCCTGACAGTTACCCTCAGGGTCCTTCCGCCCCCTCTCCTAGCCCTTCTCCACCCAGCCAAGGTGGACTGAGCTGGGGAAGGGAGGAAGGAGGCAGAGCTGGGGAGGAGGAGGGCTTTGGTGCAAGGACTCACTCGACTGACAAACTCTGGGACTTTGTCTGCTGTCTGTGTCACGTGTGTCCCTTGCGCTGGTGCTAGTGCAGCTGGAGGGGTAGAGCAGGCTGTCCCCCTGCTCTGCCATCGGCAGCCAGATCTGTGCTGGCTCCTCCCAGACCCGCCTGCCAACCAGAAGCGATGGATGGATTTGGAAGAAGAAGGTGTAAAATGAGTCAGTCTCTTGGCTCCGTCCGCTCCTCTCTCGGGCAGCGCCAGGTGGAATGGGGAGGGGGAGGTATGAAAACTGCTTGGCTGGCAAAGAGAGGTCTGTTTCCCCTCCCAGGTGTCAGAACTAGGTTAGGCCTCTTCCTCCTTCATTCAGAGCAGGTAGGAAGCTGCCAGTGGGTGGGAGCCCTGGAGCTCCCAGCCATGGGCTGACAGTCAGGAGCCAGCCAGCAGCAAGGATGAGCAAGTGAGTGACTCAGGTTCTGACTCCTCCTGCCCCGCTGCTCACCTGCCTGCAGGAATCACTCACTCGATCTGCCCATGCAGTCGCTGCAGCAAAGGGAAACAGGTTGGGTGCCCAACATGCATAGTGCTGCAAGTCCTCCCCCCGCAAGTAAGCAAGCTACTGCCTATGCCAGGCTGCCCCTGGCTGCCATGAGGGCAGTGGGTGTGGGGCGAAGGGCTGGGAGAGCTTTGACCAAACACTTTCAACTCCTTACCCCTTAGTAGCAAGGCTCGCATGGCAAAGCTTTAACACAGGACCCCTTCCCTCAGGGAAACCCCTCTGCCCTCACGGGGCAGCTTCCGCAGCCTGTCCCAGCACGTATTAACCCTGGCCCGGCTGGTCACCGCGGTGGAATTCTCTGCAGCACCGACGTTCCCTTTGGATGGCGATGCATCTGGCACATGGGGCGGTGCTGGTGTTGCAGCTTGCCCTGCCCATCTGGGCATGTCTGGACTCAGCCCTTTAGTTTATCAAGGAGGAGGGGAGTTGCTCTGTTCTGGTTTCTTCTTGTCAGTCAGTGACGGACGCTCTGTTGCCGGCCCTCCCAAAGTTTGGGCCACACTTACTGAGTCTCTCTGTGCCCCTCCCCCACCCGGAAAGCCCTCCTACCCTTGAGGCAGTAGCAGCAGGGCAATAGGATGCTGCGACTGGTCCAGGCTGCCTTTGATTTAAAGGGCTCTCTGCCCCTATGGTTGGGGTGGCGAGCGTGAGAAAGCCAGTGCGAATGGTGTGATGAGCACATCATCCCAGAGACCAGTTCTCCGGCCCTGCCCTGGGTGTTTCCCCCTCCCCCCAATGGACACACATGGCTGTATTTTTTTCCTTTCGGTTTTCTTCCGTTCTCTCTCTCTCTCTCTCTCTCTTCTGGTTTTTTTTTTTTTTTTTTTTTTGGTTTTTCTTCCAGAAAATCAAAGCGAGGAATGGGGAAGGGGCAAAAGAGAAAGCGCAAGAAAAGCCGGTACAAACCGCTCAGCTTGTACGTTTGTGTCATGTGCTCGTAGACTCTGTCCCAAACCAATCAGCCCGCTTGCAGCACACTCAAAATCTCCCCCCTCCCCTCCGAATCACTGGTTGGCTCCTAGTCCTGCGGGGCAGCACTGGTGGTGGCACAGCTCTGGCACTGGGCAGGGGTAGCACAGCTCAGGGCAGGTGGCTTTTGCTTGCTTGGCACCTCTTCTCTTTGACGAGCAGCTGTGGTTGTTTCCAAGGGCACAGGAACGTGGTGGCTGGGCGGGCTCGTTGCACTGTAATCACTCCTTACAATGCGCCTGTGCGATCCCCCTTCCCATCTTGGCTTCTGTCCTCTGCCAGTCCCTGCGGCAAGGCGGGTGACAGGAGACTGGTCTCAGCTGTGCATGCGTGTGTGCATGTGCGTGTGTGTCTGATGAAAACACAAGCCTAGGGGAGTAGTGGAAGGCTGGGTAACTTAGGGGGGCTCTCTGCATCTGCTGGATTTGGTGGCTTCTCTCTCTCTCTTGCTCTCTCACTCTGATTCACGCAATTCTGCATTGTAAATTCACACCCTTTCTCTTGATAGTCTCTCAGGTGGCAGGTCTGGAGTGGGCTGGGGTCTTAAAGAATGAATAAAATCCCCCAGTCCCCAAGGAAGGACAAGTCAAAACTCGACTGTAGCAGCAAGGGGTAGGGGTCTTCTCTCCCCTCACTGCACAGTTGAGCCCTGCTTGCCTCTCCAGGGGAGGAGAAACCACAGGGGTTTAACCGACTAGCTGCTGGCCTCTTTGTAGCGTGGATATTCCATTTCAGGGGCCCGTTGCTAACACAGCCATGGTCAGGGAGGTTCTCTCACCTCCTTGTCCCCCGTGCCGATTGGACCCAATGCGGGATTGGTGAATACCGTGCTGAGAGCCTGTTTTCTGTCTCTTTACGCTAACGCAAGTGGGTGTTGTCGCAACTAGGTTCCGGGCCTGTCGGAGCGCTGCCGTGCGAATCCGTCAGCCAGCGACGCTCCAATGGGGCCGTGTGGGAGCTACGGGGAGGGGGCAGGGGATTGCTTGGATGTGTAGGGTGTTGCATGTGTATTTTCTTTCTGCTGAAGCGCTGTAGCTTAGACTTCTTTCCTTTTGCCTTTTTGCAGTCACTGTGAGCCTTGCTCAGAGAGGAGAAAGCACTTGTTTGTACAAGATCCCCAGACCTGTAAATGTTCCTGCAAATTCACAGACTCACGTTGCAAGTCGAGGCAGCTTGAGTTAAACGAGCGCACTTGCAGGTTTGTGTCCTGAAGGATGAAAGAGAAACACCCAAAGAGAGAGAAAGAGAGAGAGAGAGAGAGGGAGCTTGCTTCCTGCTGGCTTCTGGCACCAATGCTCTGTGGTCGCTCCTTTCCTCTGTACTAAGGGCCAGGGATCAGAGGGACACCTTGCAATGGGAAGGGGACAGCGTTTACCGTTTGTCACAGGCTTGCTGTGAGCTTCGAATGCGCTGGCAGGGATCGGATGGGACACTCCCACAGACGGGGCGTTTGGGGCCAGCGTACCCACTAGCAGGACACCCTGGTGGATTTTGTGTTGCTGAGTTAAGCAGAGAATGAGCCTGTAACCCCACATACATCCCAGTGTACGTACTGCCCATTGGTTGGTTTAGGGAAGGCACATGGCTCCTCTTTCGCACTTAGATTAGACTCCCCCTTTTGCATAGACAATGTATCCCTTGGTATATTTGGAGGGTGACTCTTTCACACCCCTCTGGAGGGACTGGAAACAGTCCAGGAAGTCCTCCCTTCCCCTGAGCCCTTCCCCACGCACCCCTAGGGCCGGCGGTTCTTCTGACCCTCATGCTCCTAAATGCCAGGGAGAGAACTCTTGGCCTATGGTGTGCATACAGCTCCCTACATGCCCTAACAATGAGATGAGAGCACGTGAGGCTGTGCCACGAGACATGGTGTGTCTGTGGGTGTGTCTGTCTATAGTGTACACAAGGCAGGGTCACTGTTTCTGGCTGCATGTATGATGGGACTACAGAGAGACAGTGTGGTCTGGGTCCATCCAGCTGTCTATGCTGCGTGCGTGTTTTCAGCCTACTTACGTCTTCTCTATCAGTCATAGCTATAGCTGGAGACAGACCTGCATAGAAACTGTGGGCCAGATCCTCAGCTGGTGCAAATCAGTGTCGCCTCATTGACTTCAATGGAGCGATGCTGATTGACACCAGCTGAGGATCCTGCTGGTGTGTGTGAGAGAATCTCTGTATAGATGTGTAAAAGGAACTGCTAAGGACCAGCCTATGGCAATAAATTCCAGCCTCGATTCACAAAGATTCGTTTCCCATAAGAGGGTGTCAGGCTGTTTCTGTTTGGGGGTGAAGAGGGCAAGTGGCTATGAAAATGAGGGTCCTGTGTGGCTAGTGGCTGGAAGCTGAGGCATCTTATCCCCTGCCTGGTGGTAGTTTTGTGGTTGACCAGCATCCGTGTATTACAACCATCCCTGGGAGTGAGGTGCTGACACCCCGAAAGCATCGTGTCATCCTGCTTTGTGCCAAACCCCGGGAAGCCCAGACTTCTGGCGCTGCCAGGGCTTGTGAATGCAGAGGAAATTTTTTTTTGTGGGGGCAGGTGTAACCTGAGTGGGAGAGTGACTGGTGCTGTGGGCAGAGCTGAGCCAACCCTTCTTGAGTTACAGAGAGTGAGACCAGACAGCTCCCTGCCCTTGACCTTTATCTCCCACCATCTCCCTCCCCCTCCCAGGAACAGCTGGAAATCATCCCCTCAGAATTCAAAGGTGGGAAATATTCCCAAGTGAAAAAAACAAAACGAAAAACCCTTCCTGGCTCGAGGGTTTATTAGTCTTTCTTGCCAAGCCCTCCCTGTGGTGGGGTGAGTGGCATGGTTAGAGGTTTCCAGAGCCAGTGCATTGGCCGGGAGCGCAGGATGGAGCCATGGGAGCGGGTGATTTAGCTGTTTCCGGATTTAAAGCTGGTTAAGCTGAAGTTCCTCCCTCTCTCCCCGCTGGAGTTTCTGAAGTTGGGCCCTACGGGGCAGGGTCAGCTCTCGTTTCTCCTGCTGCTTCCACAAGTGGCTGCCGCTGTTCTCTGGCACTAACCCCTGCTCGCAGCAGCTAGTTGAATGAGACGCACTTTCCTTTCATCTTCTTGCCTGCATGAGACTGTTTTGGCTGCACTGCTTCCAAGGGGAACCTCAGGCAAAGTTGGGAGCTGGGCTGTGGGGAGTGTCTCTGCATGGGTCGGCCAGTCCCTGTGCACATGAGTTGGTGTGGGAGTGTGAGAAGGGGCAGATGGGAAGCAGGGTGGGTTTGAAGGCTGAGGAGGGAGAAGGTGCTTTTCAGCTGTAATTCTGTTCCTAACTCACCCCCAACCTAAGAACCCAGGGGACTGTGATTTGGCTGGGTTGATATTCTCAGTGGTTTTCTCCCTCTTTTAGTACAGGACAAATCACTACCTGGGTCCCTGCGGTGCCTTTGGCTTATCTCCGCAGAGCCGCAGTGTGGTCTTGAACTTCTCACTGCCTTCCCTGCCACACAAATGTAACCTCTTTTCTCCCTCTCGTGCCCAGCAGATGTGAAAAGCCGAGACGGTGAGCAGCAGAGTAGAAGGGGGAGCAGCCCTGTTTCTGGAGCTTGGTTTCTCGCCTGGATGGGAAAAGAAAGAAAGAAAAAAACAAAAACCCTAATCCAAATGCACCCTAAAATGAAGGATCGGTAGAGCACAGCACTTTCAGTACGGACGATGGACTCCGGAAGGAACATTCCCCGAGGCACCCGCCGCACAGGATTCACCTTTGGGTTTTGACCTGTTTTATTTTATTTTTTTTTCTTTTCATGCTGCTAAATAACAGAGCCAGGAAGACTATAGGGGTGTATTTTATGGGATTCCCATACAGACGTATATGTAGGTATAAATATATATATACATACATACATACATCTATATATGTGTATATATATTTTAACCACATCTGTGTGTGTGTGTGTGCGTGTGCGTGTGTGTGTCTACGTACACACACTGAATTTTTTTAACATTGCTAATGTTATTGGTGTCTTCACTGGATATACTCGACTGCTGTGGACACAAGCGGGCTACTTGGGGCATAAGAAACAAGTTGAGGCGGGACTTTAATGAAAGCGCTGGGTGTAGCCTTCTTAACTCTGACTCGTGCGGCCGCCGCTGTTTCTTTCTTGCGTGGGCTGTTCCACAAACCCCTTTCTCTTCCCTTGTGCCGAGGAGGAGAAGAGCCAGAGAGGAGGGGCAGGGGATTCCAAAGAGCGGTGCCTTGGGGTTTTATGGGTCAAAGGTCAAGGAAATGGATTGGCACGCTGGGCCCTCTACGTGGTTGAGGATTCTTTTCCCCCTCCTTCCTTCCAACCTTCGCCCCTACTCGTCTCACGACCTGCCTTGCTGGGACACGGGATGTCAGTGTACATTTTGCGTTGATTTGACTTGCTGTAGAAACTCTGCCGAGGGTAGAGTCTGGCCTTAAGGATGGTGGGCAGCTGACGCACGAACCCTTCCCCTTGAGGAAGTATCCCAAGAAACTAGATTTCTCGCCCTGGTGGCTGCAAAATGACAGATGGGCCTGCAGGGCGCTGAAGCAAGAATGGGGACCCGAGCATAGCCAGACAGCACGGTCTGCTCTCCTCATGCACAGTGCTGCCACTGAAGAGCGTCCAAGATGCGGATGGAACATTTCTGGAAAGGGATATTAATCAAAAGTATATACACAGTAGGGGTGTGTATGTGTGTGTGCGTGTGTCTGTATATCTAATTATCTGTACTTATTATATATATACAGCAAAGATTTTCAAAAGTGCCTAGTGATTTGGGGTGCTTTCATTTTTTGGGTGCTTCCTATGAGGCCTGATTTTTCACCTCTTCTCGAAATACCAGGCCTCTTTAAGGAGACTCAAGTTGGGTATCCATCACCTCAAATCACTAGTCTCTTTTGAAATCTTGGCCATCTCTCTCTATATCTGTAATATGCACCAGAATGCGCGCACACACACACACACACACACCCACACACACACACACACCCACACACACACACCAATGAGTGTTTGTATGTCTATGTGGATATATATAATCCAGTTCTGTGATTAAAAAAACAATAATCAAAAGGATACTTGGTTTGTGTTAGAATGCTGCCAGCCACCACCTGCAATTGAACTTTCAACGCCTAATAATGTACCAAATGAAAGCGTCCCAAAAGACAAGGCAGTCTAAAAACAGACTCACCACAAGTGACTACTAACCACTAGGAATTCCCCAGCCAGCTGGTGGCTTTCAGGAGGAGGAAAAAACGCGGGTGTGCCTGCATCCATCATGTGTATATATTCACGCTGCATCGTGCTCAAGACAGAAGCTTCTGAGGTGGGAAGAGAAAGTGTTTTATATACTTATTTAATATCCCTTTTTAAATTAGAAATTAAACATAATTTAATTAAAGAGTAGGGATTTTTCAGTATTTCTTGTTAATATTTAATTTCAACTATTTATAAACCATACCTCCTTTTTTTTTAACTGATTGTGTATAAGTTTAACCCTTCTATGCCCCAACCCATCTCCCCAATTGTTGGCAGACTCAGTAGCATGTTCTAGGTAGTTATTTAATTGAGTTTCTCTAACAGACACCCCTACACATTCCTATTGAGACAAGGGTTAGATATACATCTACATACTATATATATATTTGGCTGTGTGTGTGTGTGTATATATATATATATATGTCTATGTATATGTGTGATTCGGATTAAATAGACGCTACGATTTTTTTTATATATGTAAAAAAAAAAAGGAACAATAGAAAATTCTACATCCTGAATTTCTCCTTTTTTAATTTTAATATTTGTTATCATTTTATTTATTGGTGCTACTGTTTATCTGTAATAATTGCGGGGAAAAAGATATTAACAATACATATTGTGTCTAGTGAATTTTTTCAAGATATTCCGTAGTACATATTTATTTTTAAACAAACCAACACAAAAGTACAGATATATCTTAAAAAACAGCTACAACGATGACAAACTTTTTTTTGTATTAAAGAATTTAATTCTGATCTTGATTTTCTTTGGCTTCTCCTTCTGCTTTGCATCCTGTTTGTTCTTCCAGTGTGTAAACAGACCCTCTTGTGTTGCCTCGAGGTGAGAGAGCACCTGGGATTCAATGGTTGGATTCTGTGATTTTGTTCCCAGCTTTAAGAGGAGACTGTTGTCTGGTGGCTTTGAGCAAAGGAGACTAGGGGTCAGGACTCTTGGATTCTCTTCCTGGCTCTGGTAGAGGAGAGTTGTCTAAATGGTTAGAGCACAGGACTGGGAGTCCGAAGACCAGCAGTCTACTTCTAACTCTGCCACTAGTATCAGGATTGAAGCCCCATTATACTGATGGAGTAGAAACACAGAGGCAGATGTGATCCTAATGGTCCTCAATGAACTTACTATTTAAGAAGATGAGGAGAGAGGGAGACATTTTAATAAACGTTTTATTGTATTACATCAACACAACACTATCAGCAATGGCTCAGCCAAGCCATGGTCGTCATGTTCTGGTACCTCTCAGTGTCTCACTTTACCCCTTTGTAAAACGGGGAGAATGATATTGACACACCTTTGGTATCCACTGATTAAAAGCACTTAGCACATGCCAAGTAATGTGCTAAACCACCAGCGTCCTTTTTCCATTCTTCCTCAGCCATGGAGGTGGGTGTATCAGATGGACTAAATCCTCTGGTTGTCCTGGAGGTGAGTGTATTGGATGTGGGTTGTCACCCATGGGTGTGGGCATATTTGACATGATGTGCTAGCATTGAGGGTATTAACAGAGCCCATTGAACATAGACCGTGTTGCAGATGGGGAGGGGAAGGGGAGCAAGTATTTTAGGAGGCTGCACTGATTTCATTCACAAGTATCTTGTACGTCCAGCAATGGGGTGGATGCTCCCATATGTGAAGACGCAGAGACTGCCCGCCTGGCTACCACTACTTTGGAAGCCAAGAAGGTGCCCTCTGCCATGCTTCCACGCTGCTTCTAGGGGCACTTCTGAAAGTGAAATCTCAGCATGAAGGAACCCAACTGGCTTTCTCCAAGATGAAGAAGCAAAGCCCTCCTCAGGGAAGCTGCATGACAAACCCAGACTATTACCCACTCTGCTCTTCATTAGCCATTGGCTGTCTGCGGGGTCTGGTGAGGAGGGGAATGGGAACGTGCCCCTAATGTTAAATTTCACTAGGGGATTGGAGAACTAGCACATTTACAAAGCTAGGGAATGCCGGTGTCCTGCTGCTCATTGAGTGAACCGGCTCTGTTTGGCAAGATCCCATGTCTTCCCACCAAGGTTTTCTGCTCGTTGGAGGTCTCCTTTGCGTCTTCTCCGAGTCTGGGTGCAAAAGAACTTTTGCAGCTGCCTCGGATGCACACATGCTCAGAGACTATGCTGCAGCCATAGTGTGGCTGAGGAATGATCCCTTCACAAGATAAGAGACCCCTGAGGGAATGGCGCCATCGGGCGCCCTTCAGAGTGCAGCTAAAGTCCCCGTTCCTTAGGATGGCTTATCCCCATTGGTACAAGCCTGATCCTGCGCAGCTCAGTCGGGTGACTCCCTAAGTAAAGACTATGATTGGGAGGTTGGATTTGAGGGTTTGCACTTGAATTTAGGAGTACAGTATTTCATCCCCCCATAATGGAATTTTGTCGTGAGGACTCCGTATGGTGCTCACTAGTAAATTAAAGGCTGCCTTTGTGCAGCATCATGGAGCTCGTCCATGCATTTGACGCCCCTTTCATTTATGCGGCAGTATTAAATGAGCTGAGGTACCTGAAGAAGGTGGGAAGGGCACATACAGCATAGGCCTTGTGATAAAAATCATGCTGATATTGAGATGTTTTAAACTCATTCACAATCTTCCTTTGGTTGCCACCCTGCAGCTGCTCTAACCGCTGGACAATTACTAGACTTTGCTAACACCTGGCGCTTTGGGGGCAGCTTGCCCACCCATAAATGGAAGAAAGAGAGCCCTGTGTTGGTGAAAGGTTAGATTGGGATGACCTTGAACCGAGCTTAGCTAGGACCATGCTACCAGATTTAGAATGGATGTTATAGCACAAGTGATCCCTGCCCCTCCACTATGCTGCTGAAAAAGGGATCAAGCCCATGGGCGAATTCCTATTCACTGTGGGTAAATTTAGTGCATAGGCACAAGACCTATGCACTACAGTCCCATGTAAGCATTAGGATTTACGTAGTTCATCAGTGTTATGCTGGCCCTCTGCATGGTAATGAATTTATTATTACTATTTATTTGTATTAGAGTAGCACCTAGACCCTCCCCCCCAGTCCAAATTCAGGATCCCATTGCAATAAGCACTGTACAAACCCAGAGGAAGAGACAGTCCAGGCCCCAAAGATCTTACAGTCTAAATAAACAAGCCAGACAAAGGATGGGGAACTGAGGCGAAGAGATGAATGATTTTCCTGAGATCACAGAAGGAGTTTTCAGGACTGAATGCCTGCCAAGTGTCCCAGTCCAGTGCCTTACCATAAGGCAATAGGACAAATAGACATGATTGGCTAAAATGTGAAAGGCCTAAAAGATAAGAACAAGAAGTTGGTGTACAATGCAGAGAAGGATGAAGAGATGAGGGAGGGATCCTCAGAGGGGCAGAGGATGAGGTCAGAGTGATGGTGACCCTAGCAGTAGTATTTTGAATGACCCTCCTTCAGGATTTGCTTCCTGTTCAATGAGCATGGACCTTGGTTCGACTGAGAGGGTCCTAAGGGCTTTGCACCATGGAGGGGACATGGATCAGGATCTGATACTATGCTGTAGGACTAAGGAATTGTGTGCGGATACTGAGGTTCCTCAAGGATTTTCATGCTTTCTGAGGCTGTGTGCTAATGGCCCCTCTGATGCTTTGTCAATATTGCAGGGTTCATGCATTGGCATGGTGGATGCTATGACACCTTCTCAAGCTGTGGCCCACCTATGTAAGGATACCTGTACTGCTTATAAGGTTATGCAGGCAAAACTGGCTAATATACTGCCTTAGCACATGTCACTGCTAGGGGCTTGCCCCAGGGATTATAAAAGCCTACCACTTACAGCTAACAGAACAGTAGCGGAAGTGTTCAGTTCTGATTGATGATTGTGGTGTATATGTAGTTCTGGGTATATGACACACCTACATCACATGGGGACTTACTATGAAGAACCTGTGCTCTTGGGTTGAGTTACACAACTTTACCTGCATGATGTAATCTTATTGGTTGAAACTCTTTAAGAGTCTATTTTTACAATGTGAACCCTGCTCTTTTGGATGTGTCATCAGAAATACAAGATTCGAATGACTCTGCAGGCATCCAGATCACATGCGAACTCCAGAAGTGGCCTGGCGCAACATGCTATAGACAGAAACCTCCAGGATTTCAGTCTGAAGGTGTGCGCCCAGCATACACCATACAGCATAGGGGAAGGTGCACTCCAACCGCACTCCGGGTTGGGCTGATGGCAAAACCTGTGATTTTCATACTGCAGATGCCAGGTGTTGAGGTACAGGGCTGATGACCACATGGAAAAGGCTCAGCTCTGCTGTTTCAAGCCTTTCTCCCCCAGCTCTTCCTGGCACTATTTCCATGTGCACTGGAAGAGTTCCCTCACCTGCTTTGGGCCTCTTGGTGAGGACAGAAGGTCCAGTTTGGCAAAGGTCCCTTGATTTGCCAGGCTGAGAGAGTGACATAAAACTGGTGCCAGGACCTGATGTTGACTGAGCATTCAGCTCTCCCACCATTTGGGAGACACCTAAAACATTGCAGGGGCTTCCTTAAAACACTCTGGGACTATGGATGATGACATGTTGAAATTCTGCCTCTGGGGCACTCTGCACCTATGCAGCTGAGAAACATGGATACAGACAGTATCATCACAAAGACTCAGCCAAACTGGTGGATAGAGCATAAAGGGGCTGTCTCAGAAACATCCCTTGGGGCCTTTACCCCTCTCTGCAGTGTGCAGCAAGTACTCAGAGACAAAGTGTTTGACAGAGATCTGCTTCATTCAGTGTCCCAGCACCAACTGCCTCTACATTACACAACACAAGTCCCTTAAAAGTGCAGTTCTCCACACTCCTGACAGAACTCACTCAAAGGTGAGTGTAAGATGCACATGCAAATCAAAGGGGAAGCTCCTGCCCCCTGAGCTGCAGTCCCTATGGAACAGCTCAGGAGAGGCATCTTGAGGCCGCTGAGGTTCCCTCCTCTCAGTAGTTGTACGCTGTACCCCGCAATGGTCCCTGGATCAACAAATGTTATGGTTCCATCAACTCTTAATAAATTCATAAGTGTTAAGGCCTGAAGAGATCATTGTGATAGTCTAATCTGGCCTACTGTATAACACAGGTCAAAGAACCTCCCCCAGTAATCTCTGCACCAAACCCGTCACTTCTGGACGAGTTATAGCATAGCTTTTAGACAGACAACCAGTCTTGACTGAAAACTCAGAAGTGACTGGGAATCCACCAATCCAGGGTCACACAGGAAGTAAAAAGATGTGGGAACCTGCTGACACCAGGAAAAGGGTGTGATAAATCTGGAGCATGTTATCTGTGGGAAGCCCTTTTCTTAAAATAAGAATAATCCTCACCTCGGCCAAGCACTTCGATGTGCTGATGAAAGGCTCTGAGTTGCTTATGCTTGGTTTTATTATATTTCAAGAGAGATGCCCTCTTGGCTAGTTGTAATCACTGAAGATGCCACAGCACTTTTCACACTAGTTAATTCCCATTGCATGGCCAAAGTCCAGCTCAGGTAATTCCATGCTGCAGAGAGGATGTGCTTGCACTTTTGGTTCTCAACTGCTCCACTTTCAAATGGCTACACATTCCACCCCGTCTGAGGCTGCAGTGGGCAAAGTGGATCCTGCAATGCACATGTGTGGATGGGAAATTCTGTGCAGGAGCAGCAGGCTGCCTGGGTCTTGTAACTTGCCAGATTGGGGCCTTTGTTTGTAAAGCACATTGTGATTCCTCAGAATCGTTCAGTATTGCTATTGCGCCCTGATCTGGTGATGCCCTGCTGCCTGACTCAGGTGTGGGAGGGGAGACATGGTTGCCAGGGCAATCTCCACTAGCTTGATCACTGTGAGTCCAGGGGTCAACACTTACACTCTGGTTTCCTGGATAGAATGAAGTGTGGGTGACAGGAAAGGGAGAGGGAGGGGAGGAAATGTCAGGGGAGACAAACCCCTTTGTGTGACACACAGTTCAGGCGAGTCCATTCTGGCCTGGCTAAGGAGGGGGGTGGCACAAGAAACAAAGAGAGGGCAGGTGAAGGGAGAGAGAGGTGACCTGTGATGTTGAGAGGAGACGGCATAGGGTGACTGTCTCAGAAACAGGGTGTGGCGATCGTGAGATAATCTGTCCGCCATGGGGCACAAGGAACCCCACCCCATGTGCAGTTATGAAATATCTTCCAGTCTCCTGGAGAGATCTATCATTTGAGTAAATTGCTCTGAGAGCTGGAAACTGCCAGTTAGGTTTTGCAGGAATGTTTGAACTCCCAGGCACTCAGTGACATTTACCAGCCTCTGAGCTCGCACAGGGCAGCTGCCTTTAAGTCTCGGCACACCATATCTTGGGTCAAAATCTGCAAGACCTGGTCCTCAAAGGAAAGGTCCCAAATGTGCTCAGATTCTCCACTGACACTCTCCTGGGTATTGATTTCACTGAGTCACCCCATGTTCTTACCTCATGGTACTACATATAAAAGCAAGCACTAATCTGCTTCCAGTGTTGCCAACTCTCATGACTTTACTGTGAGTCTCGTGCTATTTGGTGTTCTTCTGAAAGCCTTGATTCCTGGAGTCATGTGATTAGATGAACATCTTAAATGTTGGGGGAGGGAGAGTGTTTAGCACTCATGGTTGCAGAGAAAAGCTTGACAATGTGACCACAGGGTGCCCTGAAGGCTCAGAAGCAAGGAGGCAAAAAAACAAAACAAAAAACTCAACTTTTATGATTAAGCCAAGCCCACAATATTTTGAGGCCTGGAACATGCTTTTTGAATGCTTGGATTGGCAATCCTTAGCTTCCGTCACACTCTTAAATTCCTCCACTAAATCCTATCCAACCCTTTTCAGGCTATGAAATCCTAGTTTTTCTGTTGCTTCCCTTCATGTGTAATCTCACTCCACTTCTAACCATCTGTCTTGACTTTCGTCACTCTTTGAGCTTTGTTAAGGACAAAAGAGGGTTGTTCAATGTACCCTAGTGCCATCGGAAACATTTCTTGCTTATTTCCTGTCCTGTTTTTAATGCACTCAAGCCCCTACTTTGTTTTTTGGATGGATTCTATACTCAGGGCAGGCACCAATATTTTTTCTCAGAGGAAATTCACAGTACTTTGATGGATAGGAAAAAAATAGGTTATTTTGTGCCAGGGAATGTCCCCTTGCACCTAGCCACAGTGCATTTCAAAGCGCATCAGGTTGCTTTGCCCCCCATGCTTTTCAATCCATTTCAAACTGCTCAAACCACTGAATCCCAACAATAAAGTTCCCAGATTCAGAGATTTCCAGGCCAGACGGGACCATTGTGACCATCTAGTCTGCCCTCCTATATAGCACAGGCCAGAGAATGGCCCCAGAATAATTCCCAGAGCAGATCTGTTAGAAAAACACCCAGTCTTGGTTTAAAGATTGTCAGTGCTGGAGGATCCACCACAACCCCTTGGTAAATAGTTCCAGTGGTTAATTACTCTCATTATCAAAAAATGTACATCTAATTTCTAGTCTGAATTTGTCGAGCGTTGACTTCCAGCCATTGGAGCGTGTTGTACCTTTCTCTGCTAGGCCGAAGAGCCCATTATCAAATGTTTGTTTCCCATGTAGGTTCTTACGGAATCAAGTCTCCCCGTAACCTCTCTGTTAAGCGAAATAGCTTGAGCTCCTTGAGTCTATCACTATAAATAATGTTTTCTAATCTTTTAATCATTCTCGTGGCTCTTCTCCCAGCCCTCTTGGATTTATCAACATCCTTCTTGAATGATGGGCACCAGAATGGGACACACCATTCCAGCAGCGGTCGCACCAGTGCCAAATCCAAAGGTACAATAACCTCTCTGCTCCTACTTGAGATTCTGCCCCTTCCTTCGCAAGAGCGTTAATAAAAACTTTAAATAACCGTCACCACACTCCAGTCCTGGGGCACCATTAGACTTCTGGGGCACCTGACTGTTTGGCTCTGTCTGCTCTGAGGACCAGCCTTTGACTAGGACTCTTTCTTTAATCACTTTGCCAGCTTTTAATGTACAACAAGACTTTGCCCCTCATCCAGAGGCTATTAATTATCCTTAACAGCCTTTTGTGACAAGTCTTATAAAAAAGCTTTTGAAAATGCAAACGAATCACATCCACCAGGTTAGTTTTATTTACTATCTGACTAACTTTTTCCAACATAGGACCTTGAAGGTTAGATGGCCTTTTCTTCTTTACAGGAGGGGAGTGTTCACAGCAGGGCGCAATTAACTCTCAACAGATATGGATACTTTCCAATTAATCCCTACACACACAGGGTGAAATCCTGGCCCCACGGAAGTCAAGGGCAAAACTGCCACTGATTTCAGTGTGGCCAATGCTTAATGATAATGTGTGTGGAAAACTAAGGGGGAAAGAGGAGATAAAATGTTTGAATCTCCCTCCCCGAATTTTAGCTATTTACAGTGTTATATAGGCTTTACAGCTGAGAAAGAAGCCAAAATCTATAATTCCACATACTAATTTCCTGGAAAAATCATGGAGCAGGTCCTCAAGGAATCAATTATGAAACACTTAGAGGAGAGGAAAGTGATCAGGATCCAGAACAGTCAGCATGGATTCACCAAGGGCAAGTCAGGCCTGACTAACTTAATTGCCTTCTATGGTGAGATAACTGGCTCTGTGGATGAGGGGAAAGTAGTGGATGTATTATTCCTTGACTTTAGCAAAGCTTTTGATATGGTCTCCCACACTATTCTTGCCAGCAAGTTAAAGAAGTATGCGCTGGATGAATGGACTATAAGATGGATAGAAAGCTGGCTAGATCATCGGGCTCAATGGGTAGTGATCAATGTCTAGTTGGCAGCCAGTATCAAGCGGAGTGCCCCAAGGGTCAGTCCTGGGGCTGGTTCTGTTCAATATCTTCATTAATGATCTGGAGGATGGTGTGGATTGCACCCTCAGCAAGTTTGCAGATGACACTAAACTGGGAGGAGTGGTAGATACACTGGAGGGTAGGGATAGGATACAGAGGGACCTAGACAAAATAGAGGATTGGGCCAAAAGAAATCTGATGACAAGTGCAGAGTCCTGCACTTAGGACGGAAGAATCCCATGCACCGCTACAGACTAGGGACTGAATGGCTAGGCAGCAGTTCTGCAGAAAAGGACATAGGGGTTACAGTGGATGAGAAGCTGGATATGAGTCAACTGTGTGCCCTTGTTGCCAAGAAGGCTAATGGCATTTTGGACTGTAAAAGTAGGGGCATTGCCAGCAGATCGAGGGACGTGATCGTTCCCCTCTATTTGACATTGGTGAGGCCTCATCTGGAGTACTGTGTCCAGTTTTGGGCCCCACACTACAAGAAGGATGTGGAAAAATTGGAAGAGTCCAGTGGAGGGCAACAAAAATGATTAAGGGGCTGGAGCACATGATTTATAAGGAGAGGCTGAGGGAACTGGGATTGTTTAGTCTGCAGAAGAGAAGAATGAGGGGGGATTTGATAGCTGCTTTCAACTACCTGAAAGGAGGTTCCAAAGAGGATGGATCTAGACTGTGCAGTGGGGGAGGTTTAGGTTGGGAAAAACTTTTTCACTACGAGGGTGGTGAAGCACTGGAATGGGTTACCTACGGAGGTGGAGGAATCTCCTTCCTTAGAGGTTTTCAAGGTCAGGCTTGACAAAGCCCTGGCTGGGCTGATTTAGTTGGGGATCGGTCCTGCTTTGAGCAGGGGGTTGGACTAGATGACCTCCTGAGGTCCGTTCCAACCCTGATATTCTTGATTCTAAAGATGCGACACATGTAAATACTGCTAAGAGACTAAACTTTATAACCTGGTCCCAGTCACAAAGGTCAATATCCTGTCACATGACCAGCATGGGCTGCTAGCCACTGGAATGCCCAGCTGCCCCTGTTGCAAACAGACAAGCTCCTATAATGTGTTATTAATCTCACCTGAAGAGGTGAATCAGAAGCCTTGAAGTGCTTCCTAATTCAAGCTGGTGTAGTTAAGCAGCCTGGCTACATCTAGCACTACTGAGAGCTGGAATTTTGGCTGCAGAGGAAGTGGTGGTTTGTTTCTAAAGAAGCGCAGGAGATGATGCATCAGAGAGAAACTGCGGCTTACTTCAGCCAACTGGGCTGCTTCATGCCACCATGCTGAATCAGGAACTGATTTAGGGCTGCCAATTCAGTCTTTTCAGTAAGATTAGCACTTTAAAGAGCAGGCAGCTGGGTGCAAGTGTGGCAGCAAAAATCTATGCAGCTGTTTTTTGTTATGTTAATTAAAAGGAAATGTGTGTGCGTATATACCTCATATTAATATTACAGCTATTTCATTACTCCTTCAGGCAGAGTAGGGACAAAGAGTGTTTTTGTTTTTACTGACTGTTAGTTTTAATTGCCTGTAAGAAGAAAACCAGAACCAAGATTTTTCTACTCTAAATAATTCAAGGCAGAATTCACAGGTACACACTCTGGCTGTTTTGTGCCTCTTCAGTGACATAAAGCAGCTATAAACCTAAAATTAGTCACTCTGCTAATAGGCTATATCACAAGATCCAGTGTCGAAACATTTCCCAGACTAATTGCATTGTCCCCTGTGAGCTCACTGTGTGAAATGTCATGTTACTTGATCACTACCAAATGATATTGTTCTTGAATGTACGAATACTTCTTGCCTCCAAGTCCATGGAATCACACACCATATATCTGCTGAGATGCTCAGACTTGCTCTGGGACATATGCTCATGTATACCCACAGACTGAAGTGCATCCTTCATTCTCATTCAAATTACAATATCAAGAATGTTAATGACCAAATCAGTCCACGGGTGTCTCAGAACTGGGACCAGGTAGCAAAGCAGATAGAACTCTACATCATTGGGTCTCAACCTTTCCAGACTACTGGACCCCTTTCAGGAAGCTGATTTGTCTTGCGTACCCCAAGTTTCACCTCACTTAAAAACTACTTGCTTACAGAATCAGACATCAAAATACAAAAGTGGCCCAGCACACAATTACTGAAAAATGGCTTACTTTCTCATTGTTACCATATAGTTATAATATCAATCAATTGGAATATAAATATTGTACTTACATTTCAAAGCATGGTCTATAGAGCAGTATAAAGAAGTCATTGAAACTTTAGTTTGTACTGATTAAGCTGGTGCTTTTTATGTTGCCTGTTGTAAAACTAGGCAAATATCTAGATGAGTTGATTTACCCCCTTGAAGACCTCTGTGTGTCCCCAGGGGTACATACCCCTGGTTGAGAACCACTGTTCTACACCACTCAATGACTACACACATACTAGTGTAAGCTCTGGACCTGGCGCATACTCTGAGCTACCTCTCACTCACAAAAGGGTACGAGGGATGGCAAAACAGCACAAGAAAACTTGCCCTGAGGTAACCCAAGAAGACCCCGTCTCTGGATACAAAGAGAAGATTTCAGTGGTCTCCTCTAACTCAGGCAAGGAGTAGGAGCTGGTGGCTAGCGCAGGGGACAGCACTGGAATTCTGCAGCTCTATTCCCAGCTCTGGCCACGGACTTGCTGTGTCATCTTGAGCAGGTCACTTTGGTGCAGATTTCAAAGGAAGTTAGAAGCCTAGTTAGCTTTGAGGATCTTGGCCATCCCCACTCAGTGTCTGTTTCCGTAAGTGTAAAATGGGGATGGTGATACTCATCTACCCCACTGAGTTAAAGGGAAAATTAATGAATAATTGTTAAAGCTTAATTAATAATGTTTGTAAAATGCTTTGAGATCACGTATGGTGTATCTTAGAATAGTAAGATAACGACCTCAAATGCATGTGATGTGCAATTGTTGCCTGAATTAATAAACTCTCCTGAGTCATTACTCTCGTCAATGTTGCTTTGGAAAGGAAGTTTCTCCCTTGATTAAGACTTGGCAGTTCTGTTATATTGTTTCTAGCTGCATGGCAAGCTCTGTGGTGTCAGGATGAAATATCCATCCCATTGTTACTTTCTTCCTGTGAAACAAGATGGAGCCCAAAGTGGCTTTCGGGATCTTTGGGGTTTTAAAAGCACAGCTTCAAGGATGCAATGAGCTTCAGGGTTAGCCTTTCATTTTTGGAGAACTGGATTCAGAAGTGAGGAGATAGGGGCATCAACAAAGCAGCATGGAGAGCCCAGGGCTGAAATAGCAGGAATCCAGGACTGGGAATGAAGAGGGCTGCAGCTCAGGGGTGAGGGGCACTGGCAGAGCTGTGTGTGCGGAGCCCAGGGCTGGAATAGCAGGCGGCTTCAGATCAGGGGTGAAAAGCATTTGCAGGGTTGGAATAGCAGCAGTATTGCTGGTCTCAGGAGAAACGTTGTGACCAGAATCAACTACAGGAAGGCCCACAACTCCTCATGGGAAGCGGCTGGTCCTTCAATAATGATGGATGTCTGTCTGCATGTCTACTCAGGGGTGTGTTAGTCTAGGGCAGCAAAAACCATGTTAGTCATGGGACAGCTGGCATTAGTCTGAATTGACTGGAGAGCCACGTATTCTTATGCAGGGAACTAAAGCTATGCAAATAATGCTTTTTTTCAGTTGGCTGGCAATTCTGAAAAATTGGGGAGAAAAACTTTGTTTTGGGTCAAACTGAAAATGAATATTTGTAAATTTTTGGTGAATCGAAAAGTTTTAAAAAAATGTTTGTTTCAGGTTGAACAAAATGTTCCATTCAGATTTGAAGCTTTCAAAAAATATTTCTGAATTTTTAAAAGATAAAACATAAGGAAATTTCAAACCAAAAAGTTACTTCAAAATGAAAAATTAGAACCTTTAGAAAATGTTGAAATGAAAGGTTTTACCTTTTTTGAAATTTTTTTGTTTTCAACAGAAACAGTTGGGCAAAACAGATATAATTTCGAGAAATAAGGTAGGCAAGGTAATATCTTTTACTGGACCAACTTCTGTTGGGAAGGGAGACAAGCTTTCGAGCCAGATAGAGCTCTTCTTCAACCACAGAAGTTGGTCCAATAAAAGATATTATCTCACACGTCTTGTCTCTCTGCCGTCCTGGGTGCGACATGGCTACAACAAATTCAAGAAGCATTTTGGTGTTGCTAAATCTGCATTTTTTGCTGAGAAAAGTTGTGGCCAAAAAATTTCACCTTGCTCTACTTCCACCCCATTAGAATATGTTACACCAGCTTAGACTAATTCACTTGCACATAACTTACCAATGTATAACCTACACCTCCGCCACTTACACATCACCTCTGCATTTGGCAGATGTAAAGTGTGTGTCTTACACATTGAGGGGTCAGAAAAGAAGATTGAAGTAAGAAAAATAATGAACAGGAGGCTGTAATATACAGTGTTCTTGTAGCCGTGTGTTGGTCCCAGGATATCAGAGCAATAAGGTAGGTGAGGTGGTAGCTTTTAGAGGACCCAACTTCTGTTGGGGAGAGAGACCAGCTTTTGAGCTACGCAGAGCTCTTCTCCAGGTCTGGGATAGGAACTCCCAGTGTCACAGCTAAATGCAAGGTGGAACAGATAGTTTAGCATAATCTAAGGGACCATTCAAAGAGAAGTGACCTGTTAACACCCATGTAGTCATAGGATAAAAAGTGGGGCTAGAGGATTACAGGAGGCTGCAAGGAAGTGTAATCTGAAGTAGGCCAGGCCCTACTGTAACCTACATTTTCTTCCAGGTCCTTGAGGTGCAAGCTACACCATCTTAGAGACTCTATTATAGATCAGTAAGTGGGTCTGAGGCTTGGTCTGCACAAGCAACTTATCTCGATATCACTATGTTGCTCAGGGGTGTGGAAAATCCATACTCCTAAGCAACGCAGTTATACCGACCTAACCCCTAGTGTGTACAGTGTTATGTCTACAGGAAAGCTTCTCCTGCCACCATCACTACTGTCTCTCGGTGAGGTGGGTACCTATACCAATGGGAGAAGTCCTCCCACCAGCATAGATAGCGTCTTCATTGAAGCGCTGCAGTGGTGCAGCTGCAGCATTTTCAGTGTAGACGAGCCCTGAGAGGGTCTGGAAAGCTACTTGAGGAGGTAGGAATGTAAGTTAGTGTGGAGGAGTCTAACCAACGTACACCTCTGAATTTGGCTTTGGCACAGTATAAATCACGGTGCTCATGGGTGGCTCCTGTGCTCCGGGGCTGGGAGTGTGGCTCCTGGGGAATCTGATGATCTCAGCAACAAGCAGTGTGACTCTAAGTGCTAGTGCTCTATATTCCCAGGCTGAGCTTGGGAATTTAGTCGCTTGCACCCCTCATTGCAACCAACACAGCTCTTGGATAGAGATTTACAGAGGGAGGAAAGGCAAGACAGTGATAAGATGGCAAATGGGCAGAAAAACCCATTGATTAGGTCCTCTTCTGGTAAATGGGTCAGATATTGCATGAAAGGCATGCTGCTGGCACTTGTGTTACCCCAGTCACCTGATGCTGAATTACCAGAGGGCAGATCAAAAGCCGCCCACAAAGGCAGTTAGAGATTTTATAAGTGGAAGCCCTGGCCAGCATGACTCAACAGTCATGAGTGGTGGCACACCTATTCAGGAGCCTGGCAGAGCAGAAGGGAAGAAGCTTGAGCACCTTAATCTCTCCTTGATTTCAATTGTCTCCCCTTTCCCAGAGCCACAGCCAAAATGCCACTTGAAGGATGGAGTGAACTGTGTCTGCAGACATTAACTGCTGCTCCTCTGTAGGATGGGAGCAGGGGGAGATGCCTGGATGGGGAGCTGTGCCGCTCTAGAGGGATTTCTTTTCAGTTATATGTATATATTATTGGCAATCAGGGTGGAGGCCCCATTGTTCTGGTTGCTGCACATTTATGCAGACATGGTCCCTGCTCCAAAGAGCTTACAATATAATCTGAGTCAAAACACCATAAATGAGAGGGAAGGAAGGAGAATGAAGATCACAGTGATATGAAACACCACATCCCCAACTCCCCTCAGCTCTCCCCCCTCCCCCCCAGCTCTGCTCATGCCCCTCACGACCAGTGAATCTGACTTGTCCTCTCTCCGGGTGTATGGAGCTGCCTGTGCTCCAAAGCTAGCTGCTCAGAGGAACGCTCTCTCTTTCTTTCCTTTGGCTCCTGCAGTTGGATGTGGACTATTCTCAGACATTCAACATGGAGGCATGGTTGGGTCTATTTATTTACACACCTGGGTTCACCAGGCATGTTATGGATCACCCCTTCCTTAGTCATGGTTTCCACACAAAGTCTCTTGGAGAGGAATTCTCTCTCAAAAATACCTTGTAGGCACAGTTTCTTTACCTGGTTCAGATTAGATTTCCCACAGTATTTCTTTTCTATCTTTTGACAAAAGAAGAATGATAACCCCCATGGGGGGAGAAACCGGACATGCTTTGATTTAGTGTTTAATATTCTGTTGCTTATTGTTGCTGTTGCAAGTGTTTGTTTAATTTGGGGAAGATCAGCCATCCCTGGATGGGATATCATGAGGCAGCTGACCTGGGAATTCCTTTGGGCAGACAATTAAAAAATATCTATCTCTCTATCTACCTATCTATCCATCTAGGAAGGCAAGTCCTTTTTCAAAGCTTTACATGCTTGGCAAAAACAAGAGTGAGAGAAAGGAGTACACAGTCTACAGGAATAGAGATTCCTCAGCTCTCCCCCTTCCCAGCCTCTTTCCACTCCTTCCATTGCTCCACAGAAATTCCCAGGTTGGATCAGGACAGCGGACCATCCTGTTCAATGTCCTCTCTCTCTGACAGTAGTCAGTACCAGTTACTTCTGAGGAAGGTTGCATGAAACCCAGTTGTAGGCACTTCGTGAATAATCTGCCCATAAGGGAAGTTTCTGCTTAATCCCTGTCAGTCTGTGGCTGGTTTGTGTCCCGAAGCATAAGAGTTTACACCTCTTGTTTTTTTACCCTATCTACTGTAATGCTTGATGTTCTTGCAATACAGCTAAATGTCTGCTCCCTTTGTGAATCCCACACAGTTCTTGGCCTCACTAATACCTTGTGGCACTGAGTTCCAGCTGGGCTTTTCCTCAGACAATTTCCAGTCTCTTTTGGTGAGTGTATTGGGGAGGGGAGGGGGTTCTGGAAACTGAACCATGTGTGTGTGTGTGTGTGTGTGCGTGCAAGAGCTGTCCCAGTCACCCTTTTCAGGGTAGTACTGACTCTATTCTGAACACACCAGCCCCCCCTGCTCCACGATGGGCCAGATTCTGCACTGAAGTCCACCGGATAGCTTGGTCTCCGCCTCAGTGCAGAGTAGGTTCCGTTGCATCTTCTGCCAGTGCATGTGCCCATGGCCTCTCACCAGTGGGCAGCAAAAGGCTTTAGGATGAGGACGTTTATCCAGGACCCAAGCGTACTGTTCATCTTTCATTTCGCTCCCAGCAGACCCGGAGCCTGGCACACACCCTGCTTTCAATGGGTTTGCTCTGCAGATGGTGGATGTTACTTCTGAGGCCACCAACAGCTGTAGCATCAAACTCTCAAAAGTCAAAACCCTGCTACTTTTTCTGATAGTTTATTTTGTTTGGCCTAAGTCCCAGAGGACATAACTGTGGGTTTCCAAATATTTAAGGCCAATGAGTTATGTTGGAAACACCCTGGGTGTGTGCATTTTACCAGGGAGTGGCTGGGTCTGGTAGGTCCTCGCACCTTGATTTTGGAGTTCTGCAGAACAAGGCAGGGCTGCGTGCTGCACCCTGCTGGGGCTGCATTTCAAGTAGGCGTGGTCTGTGATGGCTTCAGCCTCAAGATGTTCTGGGCGCGATGGCTTCAGAGCCACACTCAGAAAGGTGGAGAAACCATTAAAGGGTTATGAGGGTAGCAAAGGACGGGAGAGGGTCCTCTGTGTCAGTCGGGAGCCCTTGGGGTCCCTCTTTTGCACCCTTGACATCAGCAAGGCCCCTTATCTCTAGGGCCCATGTTTTGGCCAAGGACACCCTGCAGAGCTCAGCCCCTCTCTAAGGATGGGCAGGAATAGGTGCCCCCTTTCCCCTGAGAAGCTGAACGTAGGCTGCCCCTGCAGCACTGCCAGCCCACTTCCACTCCTCCCTGCCAAAGGGAGCAAGAGACCTAGGGCAGATATGGAAAACCAAGGGCCGTTACATCCATCAGACCCCCTAGTACATACACTGTGCCTGTCACCGTGGGTAGCTGAGCTCCTGTGGCGGCTTCAGAAGCCTGTGAGGCTGTGAGACTGGCTGGCATAGTGGAGCTGATACCAGTGAAACAGTGTCCCCGCCCTGCATCGATCCCTCAGCTGCCCAGAGAGTAGCTGAAAGGGGGAAGCTACTCCCGGGGTCCAGCTTCTCCTCTGCCTGCAGGAGTGATTAGGCTGCTGTAAGGCCATCTCCAACAGACTGATGTTATCTCCATAGTGACGCAGGCAAGTGGCCCTCACCCCTGTTTAGAACCATGTCAGGGTCACTCTCTGTCTGTTTCTCCTGCGCCACTACCTGAATGATAGGGCTGGAGCCAGAAGTCTTTCACTGATCTTCTGGGAAATTACCAGGCATTTGTGTTATTGACAGAGCATCTCAGCTCTGCGCTCTCAGGCAAGTCCACAGAACTCAGCGCGGAGCTGCTTATTTCATGGGCAGCATTCGCGGCTGCACCCTGCAGCTCCTGAGAAAGCAAAGCTTTGATGTCCTGCTTTCATAGTGCTAAATTTAGAAAATCCCTAAGCTGGAAACTCTTCAGAGGCGAGACTGGGCTTTTAAACCAGAATATGAAAGTTTTTAACTTTTGCACCATAACAAGACAAAAGATCATCACAGGACTGTCTGCTCTCACTGAGGCCATCTTTTTCCTGTCGGGCCTCTTTGATTGAATATTCATTACTCGTATTGCAGTCTTGGCTAGCAGACCCAGTCAAGACTGGGACCCCACTGTACTAGGCACTGTACAAATGTATAGTGAAAGACAGTCCTTGCCCAGCAAAGCTTACAGTCGAAATAAACCAGACAGACAAATGATAGAAAGGGAAACGGAAAGGCGAGGTGAAATCACTGTCCAATGTCACAGAGCAGTCAGCGGCAGAGTTGGAAATAGACCCCAGGTGGTCAGAGTGCTGGTTTGGGACCCTAGCCACTGGCCCACACTGCCTCCTTGGGATGCTTGCCTCATATTCCAGTGATAGCTTGCCATTGAGCCAGCCTTCCAGCACCCCACTCCCCAAACGGGAGATCAATTTCCTGGAACTGTGCAGAAGGAACAGTAGAAGGGGAAGCCTGGTCCATTTGTGATGGTAATGCTTTGGGGAAGGTTGTGCTGGAAGGCTGCCATCCTGACTAGGGCAGAGTTAAGGTTATGGCTCATTGTCTGTAGTCTATCAATAGCTGTGCAAGTGCAAAAGAATGTGTCTCTGGATAGAGGAGTTGAGGGTATGATCCTTGCTTTTGAGATTTGTGTTGAATATGTGATGTGTGCAGCAACTTTAACTGATACAAAATGTAGTGTTACTGTGTATGAAGGTTCCACCTCCCATAAAACCAAAACAGACCACTGTGTTGTCAAAACTTGTATTAATTGCTTAGATACTATAGTGATTGGGGCTATAGATGTGCCTAGATAGACAGGGACCAAGGGCCAGACCCTCTGTTATAATCCAGCTCCTTTGTGCTGCTCGGCCCTGGCAGAGAGGAGCTCCCACTAACGTAACAGTGGCTGAGCTGACTCCTGCAGCAAGAGCGCCCCCGCTGAAGGGGCTGTGTTGGGAGAAGGAGCGGTATGGAGGGGGTGGGCTCACGGGGATCTCTGCTTGCTCTGCTGGTCCTCTCCTAGCATAAGGTCCCCTAGGGGCTGCTGCCAGTGGCATAAATTAGAGCAGGCCCCACACTGCTCTAATGGATGCCAGGCCTGAGCTTGTGCAGTAACACAGCCCTGACAACCCCCCTCCATCCCTGGGGTATGTTTTTTTAAAAATAAAAACTATGAAGCTTAATATGTTCTCCTCTCATTTCTCTTCAGTGAATAGGCCACATCCTCCTAAATCAGCGTCATTACATCTATCTCAGCAGAGCGGCCTTGATTATAGTAGCTGGAAATGTCGCCCGTGGATTTCAATGGAGCTGCACTGATTTATACCAGCTGAGGACCCAGCCCTATATCATCAGACTTCTTCACATAGGTTAGTAAGTGAGAATGAGAGCCCATGGACAAAGACTCTTCCAGTACAGACTACTACTATTCTATTCCTCTCCTTTGCCCCATTATTATGTATTTATGATACATAGAGACCTCTACTTATACACCCTGGCCAAACAGTTTACATGTTATTGTCATTTCAAGTTCTTTAAACAGGGATCCAAGGTCCTGGGAGGAAGGGGAAGCAGCAAAGAACACGGCACTGACCTTTGAGACAGAGGGAAAAGCCCGAATAAGCATTCATTCATTATTTCACGCAAACGGGGCATTTGCTCTAGATACTGGCAATTAACTGGCAGCTGCCAGGTTTGCCTCTCTTGAAAGTCCCGAAGTATGAGCAGAGTAGGAATTCAGGATGCAAAATGAACCACTTTCCCTGAGCTGGGGAGCCACAACTCCATAGACATCATTACATAGTTAAGCCAATTGGAATAAAGAAGGTAATGAAAGGGAGAAAATGTCCCCCATAAAATGTACTTTGTCAGGAGGATCTTTGTGATCTAGTCCTCTGATTCTAGAGTAGCAGCCGTGTTAGTCTGTATTCGCAAAAAGAAAAGGAGTACTTGTGGCACCTTAGAGACTAACAAATTTATCTGAGCATAAGCTTTCGTGAGCTACAGCTCACTTCATCGGATGCATCCGATGAAGGGAGCTGTAGCACACGAAAGCTTATGCTCAAATAAATTTGTTAGTCTTTAAGGTGCCACAAGTACTCCTTTCCTCTGATTCTGTTTCCCCTGGTGCATGTTGTGTCCTTCCGTCTCTCTCTGTCATAGGTATGCCCATGTGTTCAGACTCTCACATGTACTTGCATTCAGCACACATGTGAAAACAAGTCACAACAAGGACATGCCATACACACAGTAAGCTGTCACTCAGTGCATACACAGGCATGCCAGAGCTTCATTAACTACTCAGCCCAAACCCTGAAAGCACTTCAGTCAGCCTTGGTTCAAATTTGACCCACATCTGCGAAGCAGCTAGATGTGTATGTATTTGTAAGCTGGCTGCAGTAGCATTTAGTGAACTCTTTTTGCCCAGTCTACATATTTATTAAATTGCTGTTCACCTTGCATTTTGCAGTCAAGCCTTGTTTACTGGAGTATGTCATCAGGGGCAAGGAACATGGTATTTTACTTTTGTCCCTCATTGGATGAGGGTACACCAGGTGATTAAGCAGCTCAGCTGAAATTAGCAGATGACAATTTCACTTGGTTTCTCTATTCTAGCTGAACTTTCTGATGTAGCTACAAATCTCAGAAAAATTAAACATCTCCTCTTGGCCCCTGTGTCTCTTTGGCCCTGGCCCACAGTTGAATTGCAGGTGCCCAACAACCTGCTTCCAACTCTTGTCATTCCATCCTGCCTAATTTTGGTGGGGGTCGGAGCCAGTCTTGCAGTGATGCGAGAAGCTCCAGCCCTCCAGGGAATTTTAGCCCTACCTGGGGAAAGCTCTCTGTGATTGGCTGTCTTTCTCACTTTCCCAGCTCTGGGGAAGAGCAGCCAATCAGAGCTGCTGCAAGAATCAGGCAGAGCTCTTCCCCTGGAAGAAAAAAAAGCTCCTCTCCCCACTCCCCTCTTGTGAATAATAATGGATCAGTCTGATCCTTCCCCCGCCCCTCTCCATCTCAGCAACGCCAGGCCTGGGAAGGAGGAGAGGAGAGTGAAGAGTCCCCAGACCTGTCCCCTGCCCCAGGCATGAGAAGGGGGAGAGGGGACCCTGCTGCAGCTGCCCACCAGGCCTGGCAGAGGGGGGTGAAGAGCCCTGGAGCTGCAGGAGGAGCAGAGGTGGGACTGGAGGGATAAACTGTTGGGCCAGGGGATGTTGGGGTTTGGGGAGAAGCTGGAAGCCCTGCACCACCAGGCAGCCTGCAGCCGGGGCCCAAATCACCATAGTGTGTATCTTTGGGAGAATGGCAACATGAACTGTGTCTCACACACACTGGGGGTGTGTAGGGGGAGCTCAAAAATCAAAAGACGGAGCAAAACCCACAATATAATCTTTAAAACAATTTCATGCTTTTTGGCACTGATGATACTAAGGTACAAAAAGGGAGACCCCCTAATGTACCCCTAAGTGTTTGCAGTAGCGAGCCACCCCGATGGTTATGTACAAGTTACACATGGTCCATTGGGTTTAGACTACAAGCTTCTAAGGCAGGTTATTCCATTTTGTTTTGTGCAGCACTAAGTGCCCTGATGGCACTCAGTACATAACACTGCCATCCCCTTCATGATATAACACTTTGGTGTCATGGCCAGTTCACTAGAGAGCCATGAAAACAACTCACAAGAGGCACTGTTGAAATGATTCTGGCAGAATGTGATTGGATGAAGGATAGTCACATGGCTTTTTTCACCCCGAAAGTTATGATTCTGCGCCCAGGCTGTATTTCACATTAGGAAGAGACTTTTCAGGTGACCATTAATATTGCAAACATTGTTCACTTGTGACTATTACTGTTTACTCTGTGTGCAGCTTGTGGGTCCCATGCTTCCCTTGATCTATACAAACACATCACACACATGGGGTTAGCCATGCACAGAGGTTCATACTTACGCACATCATGTACAGAAACGCTCACACTCATATGCACACTGACAATTAGTCGTTGAGTGAAGGGTACATTTACACTAGTACAGTGGCTCTCAACCTTTCCAGACTACTGGACCCCTTGCAGAAATCTGATTTGTCTTGTGTACCCCTGCAGGTTTCACCTCACTTAAAAACTATTTGCTTACAAAATCAGACATCAAAATACAAAAATATCGCAGCACACTATTACTGAAAAATGTCTTACTTTCTAATTTTTACCATATAATTATAAAATAAATCAATTGAAATATAAACATTACACTTACGTTTCAGCGTATAATATCTTGAACAGTATAAACAAGTCATTGTCGGTATGAAATTGTAGTTTGTACTGAATTTGCTAGTGCTTTTTCTGTAGCCCCTTGTAAAACTAGGCAAATATCTAGATGAGTTGATGTACCCTCCGGAAGACCTCTGTGTGCCCTCCAGTGGTACGCATACCTTTGGTTGAGAACCACTGCACTAGTACATTAACCAAAAAATAGAGAGTTCATTGGCCTTCCCAGCTGTTGTACCCAGTCAGTTTCCTACATATTGGGCCAGATCCGCAGCGGGTGTACATTGGCATAGCTATGTTAACCAGCTGAGGAGTTGGCCCATAATTGATAACCACAGCGCTACATTAACTGCATGGGTATCTGTGTCATGCCTGGTTGTGTTTTCCTATTTCCCACATATATTTCAAATAAAACCACCCAATCATATATTTATAGGGAGAGGGTTCATTCCTTTTAGGAACCTCTAATTGAACTTTGCTCTTGTTGTTTATAAAGTTCCCAGAGGCCATCGGTGGAGTAACAGCTATGTTAATATGTACTGGGGTCTGCTTCCAACTGCATAGCATAAGAAAGAACCTAGGTCTGCCTGGACTTCTCATCACACCATATCCCAGCACTTACCTCTGGGTACCCAGTCGAGGTCCCAGTTACCCACTATGTTCTGACATCTTTCCTGGGAAAGCCAATGTTAGGAACAGGCTCTTTTAGGAATGACATCATAGTTCTAGCACATCAATTATTTAGATATTGCAACGTTATCACTAGAAGCCCCATTTCCCCAAGGCAGCACTGCAGGAAGTGAGGATGATTTATTATTGTTTAGTGCTGGCAATTATTCCAAGCAATTATTTTGTATTCCAGTAGCACCTAGAGGCCCCAGATGAGAGCAGGGCATCACTGTGCTAGATGCTGTGCAAACACATGGTAAGAGACAGTCCCTACCCCAAAGAGTTTTATACAGACAGAGAAGATGATGACTCTCCTTTTCCCAAGGGAGGCTCAGCTTCTTCCAGTGGATCTCAAGCACGATTCTTGCTGTTGACTAGGAAGTAGCACTGTAGCAGCCTTTAGTGACCCCACATGTCAGCTGGTATTCACAATGTTAAGTAATGCTTACTCCTAGGGGTATTTTGCGCCACTGCGCAATGCAGAATTTTGCAGAAATTAACATTGTGCACGCAGAATTTCCTTTCCCCACACAGAAATGGGCTGCAGTGCTGCTGGCTGCCACTAGGGGCTGCTGGGCCCAGCAGGGCCCAGCTCGCACATAGAAGACACTGTCGGGGGGAGGGAACTAAATGGTTCCTGACAGCTGCAGTTCCCAGCACACCCTGAGGGTAGGCGAGGGCGGTGTTCAGGAAACTCCTTGCAAGCCTGGGACGGAGCATCAGGCTGTTTCTCCCTCTGGATCCCTGGGCCCTGGGAGGGAGGGGAGTGGGTGTCTGGTGCTGGGAGGAGGGGGGGCATGGCTGGGCTATGAGAGGAAAGGGGGGGTTGATATCTGAGCAAGGGAAGGCCCTGCAGCTGAGCTCTGAGTCGGGAGGGGTTGTGTGTGTTTGACCCCACGGCTGGGCTCGGGGGTGGGGAGAGGTAAGAAGGGGGCAGAGAAACAGGAACTGGGTTGTCATAGGCGTTTCCTCAACTCTCTACTCTTGGGGGAATTTTTATGTGTGTCTGTATTGTTACAGATGTACTTGCTGACAAGTATTTTGAAATAAATTACCAAAATAATTGAAACTGGTGTGATTATATAGTGTTATTTTGACAAATAAGATTTGCAGAATTTTAAAATATTGTGCACAGAATTTTAAATTTTTGGTGCAGAATGCTCCCAGGAGTAGTAATGCGCAATGGACAGTGCTCATATCCCACAGTGATGAGTGTCGTGAAGATAAACCTTAGGAAACGTCAACTAGCACAGTATGCTGCAGTACATCTCCTCAGCAACATGGGCTACTGTGAGTACATCACACCTGTCCTCCACTTTCTACACTGGCTTCCTATACAATATTGAGTCCAGTCGCTATCTTCAGTCTGTCTCTATCTTCAAGGTGTTCAAGGCCAGAGCCCAGGATACCTGAAAGATCACCTGAAACTCCTGGATAGGACCGCGGTCACCATCTCCACTCCTCAGGACCCAGGGAACTTTCTACCACAAGAGGAAAGCTCGTCTGTGCAGGAGACAGAACTCTCCTGGGGGCTGGTCCTAGACAGTGGAACAAACTCCCCCAGAAGCTCAGGGCCATCACAAACCTCTGTACCTTCCGCTCCAAGTGCAAGGGGCACTGCTTCAACCTGCCTTCTCCAGCACAAACACAGAGCAATGTGTACATGTAGAGAACCCACCACCCAGAACAAACCTCTCCATGGCGACCCAATTCTGCTCCAGGGGAGAGGATGAGAGAGAGAGAACAAGTCACCCATGATGGATGTTAGTCATGTTGCTTAGTGTGCTGCTGGAAGGTGCTCAGGTACTGTGGAGATGAAGGCGGTACAAGAACCTAGCATAGAATAGACTAGACTAGAATAGATACATGGTTGTGTTAGTGTGGGCAGGGGGCTTCAGAGTGACCCAAGAAAAAGGAAGTAATCCCTGCTTCTAGGAGGTGATAAGTGGGGAGGATCAGAAACATTAAATCCCCTCTATGTAAAGAGTTATCAAAGACATTGGAATTGCAGTTTACCAGGTGACCTGCAGTGCAAAGAACAAGACAAAGTCCTGGTTTTCCACTGTAAAAAAAAGCCAGGGAGGATTTCAGTGAGGGAAATCCAGACCAATGAGCTGTCAGAGCAAGGTCACATGGGTATAAACCACCATCAGATACAACTCCTTACTCCTGTATAGAGATACTCAGGCTGTTTACTTACCCTCACTGGTGACTCGCAGCAATGGCCACGCCTCCGGTTTCCAAACCACCTGTCCATGTGTCTCTGCAGACACAAACATCCCCCCCCACACACAACACTTTTACAGCACAGTGAGGAAAGTAACATTCCATTTCTGACTCTTTCTCTGGCTTGCACTTTCTAAAGATAGAGCTAAAAATCAGAAAGCACCAGGAGAATTATGGGTTTCTACAGCCTATTGTACTTTATGATAGTTATAATTATTGTAAACACAGCCCCAGACACTGTAATTTTCTGCTCTCCATCGGGTCTTTCTTTTTCATTTGCTTCTTCCTTTTATGACTGTTTTCTAAGAAAGCTTTTGTCTGTCACCTTATAGATGGGAAACGGCAGAGTCAACTCTTAAAATAAAAGAAGAGAGGAGGGCAGTGGCTGGGGGGGGAAAAAGAGCAAGAGGTGGGAGTTTTCATGGTGTAGTAGCTAGGGCACTGGTGTAGGAGTTAGGGGACCTAGGCTCTATTTCTAGCTCTGCCATGTGATTTTGGGCAAGACTCTGTGCCTACCGGGTGTAAGTAGAGTGCATGCTCTCCGGGGCAGGGACTTTTTCTTACTGTATTCAGCACCGAGCTCAATAGCTCAGCTGCTGTCTCTAGGCACGTCTATAACATAAATAGTAACGATGTAAAGACATTGGAAAGAGGACAAATATTTACAGACAAGCTAAAGAAAAGGAGGGAATTCCACTCCTCATGGCATCGTTCATGTGTGACCCGGAAGCCACCTGGAATTTCATACCCAAACTGTGAGGAAGGAGTGAGGAGACGCGGTAAACATAGATAGAGAGAACTGGGGACAAAAGGTCATTGAAGTCCGTGGGAGTCCTTTCAATGACCTCAGTGAACACTGGATTGGACTCGAAGAAAGAAAGAGGTGGAGTAGGGAGAGATAAGGATGGAGAGGGACTAGGAGAGTCACAGAAAAGAAAGAAAAAGGGAAAAAGAGAAGAGTTTGGCCAGAGCTGATGCATAACTTGTGAGTGTGGGGGCACAATGTAAAGGTTGGGGCGGGGGGGGGGGGCATGTGACCACCCCATGTGTCAGCTCTGCAGGATGGGAGTGACTGAGGGGCAGGAAAGGATGAACGTGTTCCCATGCATTTGCCCTGCTCTCCCCCTCACTCTTTAGTATCCCTGGCAAGTCCCCATTCTCTCTCCCCCACCTTTGCTCCCCATGGCTCCTCTGCTCCCAGCCAGCTCCGCAGCGGCTCGTGTGCCACATCCCAAACCCCACCCCAGCACTGACCAAGCGTTTGCGTCAAGCGGAAAAACTGTGACCAAGTTTAGGAAAGCGCTGATGTTGCAAAATCCCTGCATGTGCGCTGCCGGCCCCTGGCTGCAGGCACTGCCCCTCTCCTGGAGAGGCGAGGAGGGCAGGGGCTGGAGCAGTGGGTGAGAGGCACTGCACAGCAGGTGACAGTGTTTGCCACTAATAACCAAGATGGATCCCAGCTCTCGGAGCTTAGGGGTTGCCGGCTGACAAGCGGGGCTCGCTGCTGAGGTGTGTCAGGGCCAGGGGTGAAGGTGGCGCTGCCTTCACGAGCCGAGCCATGCAGGGCTGGCATCGCCACTCACTCACAACCCCCAAATATGAGCATGGCTATGAATGTGTCTGGCACAGTCCCTGCAGGATATGGTGCTATATACATGAGAAATAAAACATGACAAAAATATTAATGAAAACTAGGAGTGAGGAAGAGAGGGAGAGGGAGGGACGGGGAGAGGAGGTAAAAGACAAAGGGAGAGAATGAGAGAAGGAAAAAGAAAGTAGGATCAAGAGATGCCAATGGGGTGGGAATGATCATTTTCTTCAAAGAGGGAGAGCTGGGTTGAAATGCCCTAGTCAAATGCCCATCAGGGATTGTGATTTCATTGTGACTAGTATGTGGTTCAACACAGACGTTGGTTTGGGCAGGCAATTTTAGCAAGCCCTCATTGAAAGGCCTGAGTTCCTCCTCTCCTGGGTATCCCTTCCAAAACAAATTAAAGCAGAAGAAATGGGTGAAAGAAACAGGGCCTCCAGTTTACCATATTGTCTTAAAACAAACGGAGTCTTAGATTTTTTAACAGTTACAAACAAATGGATGGCTCTTTTATAAAGCTTAAAAGGGAACAAGTCTATTGGTTTGGAGGATGGGCCTGGGAATGAAGAATCTTGGGTTCTATTCCTGGCTCTGGGAGGGAGTGTGGTCTAGTAATTATAGCTGGTGCTTGGAATCAGGACTCCTGGGTTCTATTGCCAGCTCTGGGAGAGGAGTGTTGCATAAAGAGTAGAAGTGGGGCTTGAGAATCAGGAGTTCTGGGTTTTATTCCTGCCCCCCCATTGACTTGCGGTGTGACCTGAAACAAGTCACTTAACCTCTCTTTTGCTACAATAACACTAGCTGCCTCACAAGGATGTTTTGAGCCTTAAATAATTGTGTGTAAAGTGTTCTGAGATCCTTGGAGGAAAGATGCTTTACAAGAATGAATTACTGCTGTTTTACTTTAAGGTATAAGAAGCCCCAGATCTTTCTAGCCCTCCTTTCCCTGAACTCCCCATTGCTCCGTACACATACATCTACTGGTACAGTAGGTATCAAGCCCTGCAATTGGCCGAGCAGGTCATATGAATTAGGAGAATAGTTGCTGAAGTATTTGGAAGTAACTCAAAGACTCTGCTATCTGCATTTCTCACAAATACCACGGATTCTTTAGGTTCATGCCTCCACCATTCCAAGCTGTTGCTTTGACTTGCTAATGGGTCTCTGTTGTGAAAACATGTGTGCTTCTTTTATTTATGGGGTTAACACTGAGATGTTATGTCATGCACAACAAGTGAGTGAGAATATGGCGTTTGTTGGATTCCAAGAGGAGGTATGTGCAGGGAATCTGGCTTGAAAAAAAAAAAATGCCAGCCAGGTATTTGTAGAAAACAGACAAACTGGCTGGATTCAAGAATGTAGAGTGGGACATATCCTGAGCTGGTGTTTAAATTGGCATAGCTTCATTGAATTCATTGGAGCTATGCGGATTACTAACAATGGGAAGATCCGGCCAAGTAAATCTAAACAACTCTGTTTAGCTCTCTTATCAATCTAGTAGGCATACATATCAGGGGACAGACCTAGCTGAGCGATATGGTCATATTCTGCATACCTAGCACTTGACGCTCAGGTCCTTGCAAATTATCATCCAATCTCTAATTGAGAAGATTGTACCAAACCATCATGTGCCTAGTTAAGAGGTTCCAAAGGTTTATTACCCTCACTGTTAAAACTTTGCCTATTATTTCTAGTGTGAATTGAGCTTCTAATCATTGAATCAAATTATTTCTTTTTCTTTTTAGTGCAGAACCACTGGTTGGACACTCAAGCTAGATCAGTGGTTTTCAATCTCGGCCCACAAACCACTTGCGGCCCAATCAGCACAGAGCTGCAGTCCATGTGACAGCCTCAGGGCCATACAGGTAGTATTGGATGCTGCCCACAATGATAAATAGGTTGAGAACCACTGAGCTATAAAAATGCAGACTAGAAATAAGGCACACACTTTAGCAGTGAGGGTAATTACTTTGTGTGCTCATTGTGTGGAAAAAGGCAAGAACATGTGGTATGCGTATTAACAAGGCTGCAACTTTATACAGCAAATTGCAAGGTTCCCATCAGGGGCCAGCCAGTGCAGTCACTCACATCTCACTGATCCTTTACCAATTCTTGGGAGCTCCCACTGCGGGGGGAGCCAACGAACACACTAGGAGGGTCTCTGGGCACCCCCAAGAGGGGGAGAATTCCAGCTCTCTGGTTGCCAAATATCCAACCCCTAGATTTCACTGTGAGGAAGGTGAAAAAATCCAACCATCCTTCACCAATATGGTGGTATGGGGAAAAATTCCTTCCCAGCCTCAAAGTGGTGACTAACTCAGCCCACAGTGACCTAGATAACTCGGGGAGGGTGGGTTGACTGTTGCAAACCGGCAAATGGGAAGTGACTCTTATCATGGCTCCAAATCATGGTCCAAATCCCATGAGACCTCAAGAGTATTCTGGGAGTCCTATGGAGGCTGGAAATCTTTTGTGATCCAGCCTGTCATGTCCTTTTGCCTTTTCCCATTGCAGGAGCAACCAAAACACACCCCTCACTAGGCTCGGTGCCCTTTCATTGGAACAATTACTTATAGATATGATGGATTCTATATATCTTGCAGTCTTTAAGTCAAGACTGGATATCTTTCCAAATGATACAGTGTAGCTCAATAGTCTTGATACAGAGATTGCTAGGTGATAATCTTTGGCCTGTGTTATGCAGATTAGATTAGATTATGCTAATGATCCCTTCTGGCCTTAAAATCTATGAATCTAAGAACTCTAATAGCAATTAATGTTCTCCAATTTTTGGATCCATGTCACTCAGCCTTGAAGCTTGTTTGTGGCATAGAGACAGAACTGAACAATGATCTCCTCAGCAATGGATGGAGGTCAACTGTCCTTCCTGAGAATACTAGCTCTTCCAAGCCACCTTCATAGCATGAGAGATGTTGCCATGATTTTGCAGTGGGTCCAGAGGGTTGTGTTGACATCTGTTCTTCCTCATCAAAAGGCTCCGAGATGTGCATTCCCACAGGACTCCATATCAATTAACCCTCTTATTCAGTGTTTAATTACATTGTTTAGATTAGTCAAGAGTGGAGGAAATTGTGAGAAAGACTCACTAAAAGGCAGGCAACTGGCAGTTTAATTTCAGCATGGACAAGTACAAGGTGACGCATATTGGAAGGATCAAATTGAACTACTCATGCAAAATGATGGGTCCTGAAATAACTATTTTTATGATGGAAAATACTTAGGCCTCTTTTAGGCTGAATTTAGATCTCTGCTCAGTGTGGTTAAAAAGCAAACAAAATGTCAAGGTGCATAAAGGATGGAAAAGAAAATAATACTGAACATATAATACCTTTCTATAAATCAAAGGTGCAGCCTCATCTGGAATTCTGTGTTCAAGTTTAGTCACCCTATCTGAAGGACATAAAGGAAATAGAAAAGATCTAAAGATAAGTGATGAAAAAGATTAGACTCTGGAAGGGCTTAATTGAAAAAGATTAGGATCATTTAGTTTGGAGATGCGGGGGCCTAATAGGGGTATACAAAATAATGAATGATCTAGAAAAGACGAATCAGACTCTACTAAAAAGAAAAGTAGTACTTGTGGCACCTTAGAGACTAACGAATTTATTTGAGCATAACGATGAAGTGAGCTGTAGCTCACGAAAGCTTATGCTCAAATAAATTTGTTAGTCTCTAAGGTGCCACAAGTACTCCTTTTCTTTTTGTGAATACAGACTAACACGGCTGCTACTCTGAAACCTGTCAGACTCTACTACTTACCCTTTGAAAAAAACAAAGGTACATATAATGAAATTAAAAGACAACAGGCTTAATACTGATAATGGAACATTTTATATACTGTGAAGCCCATGGAACTCATTGCCTTAAATATCATTGAGGCAACAAGCTTTGCGGGGCTAAAAACAGCGTGGACATTTGCCTTATAGGAATAACAAAAATATCATCCATCCTTAGATCAGGTAGCTGAAAATGTACAAGAAAGATAAATCTTCCTTCTTCAGGACATAAACCACACAGTCAAGAGCTAGGAGAAATCTTCCCTCTGGGCAGGTTATTACATAATTGTCCATTATGGGGGTTTCACACATTCTTCTGAAGCTTCTGGTACTGGCCACTGGGACAGGATAGTGGGCTAGATGAACTTCTGATCTGATCCACTTTTTTTCACTCCCTGTTTACCTATCTATCCGTGTTCTTTTAAAATTCCTGCCACCATGGTATCTTGTGCCTCTAAAATGATGGTGTCCACATGAGCTATACCTTCTTTCTCTTTCTCTTCCATCTCAGCAGCAGGGACTGGACTTTGGGGCCATATTTGGTGTGGGTGTAGTGTTACGGTAGGGTGAGGAGGGAGGTGGCTGACTGAAGGAGTGAGATTTGCACTTGGCTTTGAAGGTGCTAAGACGGTCATCCTTATCTCTTACAGATGTGTGAGCCAATTGCAGAGAAGACTCCCATCTGCTGCATGCAAGTTTCTTCCCCTTGAGCTGACACATTTTCCAGTGGACCGTGGTTGTTATAGGAGGTATTGATTATAGAGGGTGAGGTGGTTTCCCCAGGTAGCCAGAGCCAATCCTGTGGATGGGTTTGAAAATGAGGTCAAAAACCTTGAGTTTGACCAGGAGCCAGTGGTGACAATGGAGCACTGGGCTGATGAGTTCTAGGGGGCCTGTGTTGTTCTGAAGCAAGTGGGGATATTTAAGATCAGTGTTTTCATACCTAGGTACAGATTTACTATATGCAAGCCTGGAGGTGATAAATGCTGGGAGTGTTGTATCTAAGCCTGAATCTGACAAGAGGGTATATCTAGCAGATGTGGCTATTTGGGTCTCCAGAAGCAATGAGATGTCCAGGTGAACACCAAGGCTGTGGCTGTCTTAGTCATCTGAGGAAGCAGGATTGCTCTGGAAGGTGATGATACAGAGATGGTGAGTTCTTCCAAACACCTCTGCCTTTCCAGGATTTAGCTTCAGTCGATTCTCCCTCAGTCGCTGCTTTTAGCCAGTCGCTTGGAGGACTGGTAGATGTGATGTGAAGATGACACAGTGCTGATTGTCAGAGGTGTATTGTTGCCTCTGAGGAGAAGTTGATGTAGAACTTTGCATATCACAGGCACTTTAGACAAGGCTGTTTCACAGTTTCCCCTAGTGCTTTCATCCAAGGTAGAAGTTGGAAGAACATGGATCCCTGTGGGCTCCATGGATGACAGCTCTGGAGGCTGAGCAGCAGACAGCCATCTGCGAGCAGCCTATGAGAAATGACGGAAGCCATCTCAGTGCAATCTGCTAACCCCTCCCAGGTCCCCAAGACAGGATAACAGGGATCTATTGTCAACTGTATCAAATGCTGTCAAGAGCAGCAAACTGTGCAGAAGTCTATGTTCAGAAATACGAGTATTTATTATTATATATATCCAGTGGCTCCCACAGTGTACTGAAAGCTATGCAAATACAGAAGGTACAGCCCCTGTCCCAAAGAGCTTATAATATAAAAGAGGCAGACAAAGGGTAAACAAAAGGGGTTCAACATACAGGTTAAGTGGCCAGGGTGACAACTGGCCATGCATTTAACATAAAATAAATACTATTATTAACTATCTAAATTATTTCCCATTCCCAACCTTGCTGTTCCTAGTCAGTCAATTTCCTATAGACTTCATAGTAGGAGTGGATCTTCAAAACAAACAGTGTTTTAGGATCCTAGGGGCAAGCAAATGTCAGTTTCAGTCTAGTTCTTGGACTTCTGCTCTGTCTCCTGTTCCTGGATCGTTGTGAGCTGCTGGGATATGTTGCTTGCTTTTCACAGCCTCATGTTTGTCTCACCTTTGGTCTTCTCTTGCCTTATGTTTACAGTTCAGCTGTTCAGGCAAGTGCCATATAGTTTGTAAGGATTTGCTGAGGGGGCAAAGGTGAGCTCAAGCAGAAGACTAGCGCAGAAGAAAAACAGATTGCTGCTGCTGCTCCACTTATTTGCTGTTTGCTCTAGTGCTGTTGCTCAAGATATGTAGGCAGCTAACATGTACAGGAAAGATAATAGTATTAAGTCCATTCTTATTGTTGCTGCTCATGGATAAAGAAATATCTATGTGCACAGTTTAGAGACAACCCTTCTTTATTTCACAGGGGCTTTGCAATCAAGTAGTGATCTCAGCATGTCTTTCCGGCATTTCTTAAGAAATGTTTCCAGAACTGGAAACTAATTTTCCAGGGAAGGATAGATGGAGTAACTGCTTCTGTCTAAGCTCTATAGTTCTTCATATTGACATTCTCTTGTTGTAGTATAATTCACCATGGCAGAATGCTGGAATTCTTCATGTAATGAAATGAACACTAGTTGGCTGTCCCTTAGATTGGATCCCAGTTACCCCAGTGAGACAGGACGGATCCCTGTCTTTCATGAATTCATGTGTCATTTGGCATTATTGAGAAATAGGGAATTATTGGAAATACAGGAACTTCAGGGTGCTGACTGAAGGGCAATAACCAGTAACAATTAAACAAGAGGTGATCTGGGGACTGTAGGAGGGAAATGATGCTAATTTAGGCTGGGACATGAAGAGCTGTCCACATATTAAAGCCCAATATTTAGAAGGGTAGGAGTTGGGGCGGGAAATCCTCGTGTAGGGGAAAGACAGAAGACCATATGTACAAATTCAAAGGAACTTCTGAAACAATATTTGTTAATGACAGGTTTCAGAGTAGCAGCCGTGTTAGTCTGTATTTGCAAAGAGAAAAGGAGTACTTGTGGCACCTTAGAGACTAACAAATTTATTTGAGCATAAGCTCACGAAAGCTTATGCTCAAATAAATTTGTTAGTCTCTAAGGTGCCACAAGTACTCCTTTTCTTTTTGCGAATACAGACTAACACGGCTGCTGCTCTGAAACCTGTCAATATTTGTTAAGGCTCAGAAGGTGAAAAACCAGTATGTTTGTCTGATGAAGTGAGCTGTAACTCACGAAAAGCTTATGCTCAAATAAATTTGTTAGTCTCTAAGGTGCCACAAGTACTCCTTTTCTTTTTATGTTTGTCCAGGGAATCATATGAAATAAAACCAAAACATGCAATGGGTACTGTGCTTGGACTCAAGAACATGGATAGGTTTGGGACCTGAACAGCCTCTGTCAATGTGAAAATGCGTCAAGGCAAGAATGTCCATGCCAGAGGCTCCCAGCTCAAGTTCCAAGAGGAGACTCTTGGGGTACAGGAGGAATGACAAAAAGCAGAGATTCTAGAAAGACTGAGGACAAGTCCCTTTGCTAGAGTGTATGTCACAGGCAGAGGGACTGGAGCTTGGAGAGGGTAAGATGAGGAGAAGGCTCAAGGACCTGATCAGTGCTGTCACACTGCTTCCAGAACACCACTCTTGGCCAGGGGAGCTCCCGCAGTGCTCTATCTGTCTCTTGCCCTTCTTTGGGGCTTCCCAGACAAACTCTACACAGCCCAAACGAAATTAAACATTAATTTATTCAGCCCGCAGGTCCACTGGTCCTCCAGCTCTAAGCCTAGTTCAGCATCTTTCCTGATAATCCAAAGTAACACAAAGTCTTTCAAACCAGAACACAAGCTCACACAGTTCTCATCCCAGTTTCATCTGGGCACAGCCTCCTCTCCCTGAGGGTCTGTCTTTCTGCCTCCCAGCACCTGTGGAGGGTGAGGAATCCCAGTGGGCCAGCCTCTATTCCACCTTGGTCCCATGGCCTGCTGGAGATATTGGTTGGCACTCCTTCATGGAACCGTGAGCATGGGTATGTACCTGGCGGGGTTCACTCCCATCCCCAACGCCTGCTCCTTTTGCAGCATGAGGGAGAACCTGGTGCATACTTATCTCGAAAGTGCCAGGTTGCAGCCACTATTCCGGCTCCTACAGAGCCTCCTGTTGAGGTCCTGGCTACACTTTTCGCTACACCTGTTTATATTCTTACACCCTGTCTGTGGCCCCACAAAGTCACGAGACCTCCTTGTCAAACTCCTTCTGGCCCTGGCCAAAGTGGCCATCTTGAACACCAGGAGGAGGATGCTAGATGAAGGAGTGCTCTGTGACTGTGGGGCCTATTTCCACTCCTCCCTGGTCTCACACATCCGGGCAGAGTTCCTCTGGGTGGCATCCGCTGGCTCCCTGGACAGCTTTGAGGAGCAGTGGGCACTGTTCGGGGTTCTCTGCTTGGTGTCCCCTCTGGATCCCTCGTTTTGAACCTGTGACCTTCACTCCTGACCCTGTTAATCATTAGTTGTCCTCTGCATTCAGTTCATTCCCGGGTCCAGTGTACCTCCCACAAGGCCAGGGGAGGGGCCTTTAGATGTGGTCGGGCTTGTGCCCACCCACCTGTCAGGATTTCGAATAAGGCCTCTCAGCACTTCCCACCTGGAGTTTGTTCTCCCACATAATGACTCAGGGCCCTGAAGTGCCATCTTACTCTTTACAGGCATAGCTCCAGTTTCCTGGACTTCCTCCTTTCCCTAAGGATTTCTGCTGCGTTTATACTGGAATCACCTCCTTCCTCTCAGTGGGGCTCATTCTGTAATCAGAGTTGACTAGCCCCAGCCTTTCACCTATTAAGGAGCAAGCCACACTGTTACAGGTGCAAACATGTTAAAGGTGGGAGCATCCTACCTGTTGAACCTTCAAGATGGGTCTAACTAAGACAACTGAGGAGTTGGTTCTGTTTATTTTATATTTATTCTCTCTACTTGCTAACTGACCAAAGCAGAGCTACTCATGGAAATAAGCTGCAGGACTGGGCTGCAGAGGGCCCATACAAGGCCTATGAACCACATAGATCCTGTGTCAAGTCTGTAAGTGACTCATAGGCCTTGTATAAATAATGGACAACACCCTTTCCTGTGAAAATTGTCAGTGAAATATCCTCTTGTGTGAACACTGGTAAAGGCACTGGGAACTGTGAATATTTTCGCAAATTGGTGGTTTTCTAAATACCTTTGAAAAATGAATAATGTGACCTGAAAAAGGAAGCTGTGGTTGGGCAGCTGCCCCACACAGGTAGATGGAGGGTTAAAGCAGCCCTCAGGGAGGCTGCACAAAACCCAACCACTGGGAGGAGGGCTTGTAGAAAGCCAATCAGGAGAAGGTTTGTTGGAGCAGCCAATCAGGGCCAGTGGAGGGTCCATATAAGAAGGGCTGCTCAACACAGCAGGGGTAGTCTCTTTCTGGAGTGTAAGGAAGAAGGACTGGATGCCTTAGAGGAGTACCATAGATAGAGCAGTAGGGAGCTCTTGTCTGAGGATGGCCTGACAGAGGTCCCTGATACAAAGGGCTGGGAAGGGACTAGGGCTATGGGGAAGTGGCCCAGGCAACTAGGTGGTGGGAGCTGGAGGAGCAGCAGCATGTGGCTACTGGCTATGGGGTCCCTGGGGTGAGGCCCAGAGTAGCAGGTGGGCTCAGCTCTCCCTTTTCCCCCCACTTGCCACAGGGATGGTGGCCAGTATTTGGACTGCAGTTGACCTCTAGAAGTGAGGGGCTAGACCGAAGGCTGCAGTAGGCCACAACAGCAAGTGGATGAACTAGAGACAGCTGGTTTCTCCAGAATGGGGGAGAAAGTGGAGTGGGGGCACAGCTTGAGGCCATGCCCAGAAGAGGACACTGGGGAGTGGTGTGGGTCTTAGAGGTGGAGCAGAAGTGATGGCGGTGAGACACCACTCAAAGAAAGAGCAATGGCATCCAAGAGCTAATTCCCAGCATAGCCAGCAGCAGGCACTGAAGTGGTGAGTCCTGCCCTGCCACGGAAGCCCATAGAGTTAAGGCACTGGACTGGGACTCAGATATGGTTTTAGTTTGTCACAGACAGGAATTTTCTGTGTGATCTTTGGAAAGTCATTTCACCTTTCTGCACCTCAATTTCCCTATCTGTAAAATAAGGATAACTATCCTTCCCTGTCTTACAAGATGTTGAGAAGATGAAGTCACTGATGTCTAAGAGATGCTTGTATACTGGGGGGGGCTGTACAGCACTCCAATCATGTGCTCTCACATTGGAGAGTGCAACCCACAAGGGAGTTCTGAACAGGTTTCAGGGGTCATGAGCATCCTCTTTATGGCTATATGGGAGGGACATATTAGAATTCATGGGAGAAGAGTCCTTAAATTTCCTTCTTTTGTAGCATGGGGTCACAGTATGAAAAGGTTGAGAACCACTGGCCTTGCTAGTTTAAAATTTTGTCACCAGCTTGTTCACAAACATACTGTGAATTACTTTTTGGATTATTTGATCAGCACCACTAAACCACTTGCCGTGAACAATCTGAAGAGCCCTGGCCTGTGAAAATGAAGCCTGTATGCCTTCCCTTTGCCTGTTTTTCAATCGGCTCATGCTCTTTGTGTGGTCCAGGGTGCAGAACATTGGACTTTGCTCTGCAATTCTGCTAATACTTTGCTCTGGTCAACCTACTGTCACTGATCCTCCTCCCCTGCCCCCATCCAACACACACACTTTTCTTCTACCTGGAAATAGTATAGGTGAGAGGTCAGTTTCTTTTTATAACCATCACTCTAACTTTACAGGATAAACTTTAAATTACCACATTTCCCTTTATTGCCCCTTTATTACACCGTGTCTGTGTGTGCAGAACCAAACATGTGAGCTGGGATCTTTACCACAGATTCACATGGTTATTTTAAAAAGGAATCATGGAAGAGAAAATGTGCAGTTAATACATTTAACTATCTGCTTCTCCCTTGGAAATTAGTATGAATCTAGTGCTCCTGGAAGTGAGGCATTTAGATCAGACCCAGGGAATGGTAGGCATCTAGTCATCCTGGCCTGTTTGCTCTCTGACTCTCCAAGGGCTGAACACATCCATCCCACAGGTTTTGAATCAGGTTCCCCTCTTCTTGTGGCCTAGTTTATTGAAACATAACATGAAATAATTCACTTGGTCCCATGAAGTCCTCCTCTCTCTGGTGAGCAGGGTTTCACAGTTAATCTCCTCTGGGTTTAATCCTTTCAGGGTCACAGGAGCTAGGTTTGCAGGTTCCTTCCTCCCTTCCTGTCACCACTCAGCTCTCCTTGGTCCGAACAAAGTCCTCACCCTTGATTCTATGGCCGGACAGCTTCCCAGCACTTTCTGCGGGTCTCTCTCCATATGAGGGGGGCAGCCTCTCATAGTCAGTGTTACTTCTGGGCTGCCATCACACATGCACCCTTGGTCACCTGATTCAGGCACAGATGAGAGCTGGGACCTTAACCTCTTACAGGCCCAGCTCACCCTGTGATGCTAATCTCCAGTATGAGCAATTCTTTTGCCCCCTTTACATTATCACCCTATATTTCCACAGCATCATTGTTCTCCTCTTATGTGATGTCTTTCCAGGCTATCTAAGTTCCCTCAGTCCTCCTTCCAGGCCCTATTTTCAAGTCCCTGTGTCAGTTGAGTAGTTGAATTTTTCTGTCAGACCATTTTTCTGTCAGAAAATGCCCATTTCTCAAAATCAAAATGTTTCACAGGAGTGTGTCGATTTTTGTCACATCTTCTGATGGAAACCAGGCAGGTTTCAAAGGGAAAAATGCCTGGTTGCCTGCCAGCTCACCCATCTCATGGGCTGCTGAAGAAATGGGACCCTGGTTGCCCTGGCTTTAAGATGGATCCCTCAGGGCTTTTAGGCTCCCTTCTAGGAAGCCTGCCCGCTCTGGATGTCCTTGGAGCCCTGGCTTCATTCTGAATGTGGAAGAGCAGGGGTAAACCCTTTTAAGGCCCTGCCAAAATCTGGCTGCTCTCTGGCCAGGAGGCCAGGGGTAGAGACACAGGTACTCAGCAGGGAGCCCAGATGCAAGCCCTAATGAGGGCTGGCTCAGAGGAACATGCTGAGCTAAGTAGTGACAGCTGGGCTGAGGCCTGAGAGGGCAATAAAAGCCCTGGGCAAACCTCAGTGAGGAGGCTGGCCTGGGAGGAGACAGGAGGGTGGTATCACTGTCGCCTAACCAAAGAGGGAAGCCTCAAGAGTCAGGAGACTCTGGGGAGAGTTTGTGGGGCACTAGCTCTTGGGGGATCTGGGAACTGCATGAACACTGTAAATAAAGACACTGGGGTGATCCAGCAAAAGAGGGTGTGGAAGATTCTTTATTATACCAGCCTAAACACAGGGTGCAGGCTCAAGAGGAAGAAAGCCTGCAGAAACCTTGTGACACTGATGCAGAATGATTGATTTTTTTTTTTTTAATTCTCAGACTTTGCCAGAGGATGGGAAACCAGGTTCCGACAAGCCCTATTGTTGAGTCCCAGTGTCTTTGAATTTTTTCCTAGTCCTTGTTCAGCCTTGAAAAAATCTCTCAAACTATGAATATTTTATTCAGCTACTTAAAGACTATTCACTTTTGATTAGGAGAGTTTTTAGGGGTGCCCCTTGTTGGGACCGGTGCATCTCTAGTCAGAGTTTAGATGTATGTGCAAGTTGCTATCTTTGGTGTGTTTGCCTAGATTCCACTCCCTCTCCTCTTTGGCCATTGTTGTCACTCTAGAAGCAACAAAAACCCCTCATATTTAGGCTTGGAAGGATCAGATTTTTATCAGTAAATATCAATAAAAGATCAATTTTATTGTACACTCTCAAACCAATGAAAACATTTCCATCAATAATCAATTTACAGATTTGTACAGTAATAAAAATGCTACTTGAGATCTTATTAGAATTTGATTTAAGACTAACATTTTGTCATGATGTTGACATGTCTTTTAATGGTTATAAAGCTCTAACATTTTCAATCTCAATGTCTAATGTCATTAAATAATTGTCTGGCTCTTCTCCCCCCCCCCCACAACTGTGAAAATTTAAATTGATAAAATTTGAAAAAATGCTTAAATAAACCTAGATATTAGCCATTTAAATTATATATTAAAACAAAATCAAATTCTGCCCACCCTACCCATATTGTGGCTCTCGCTCATCCGTGCTAGCCTGGGGACAGCTGCTCATAGTGACAACTTGGGTTACAGCTCATCCCCACTGTACACTTTAAAAAAATTTTGGATTTGTGTTCTAATCCCACCACTCTGAGGCACCAGGTATTGCTGCTACTGGATGTTGCTGTGAAACACTAGGAGGCCTTAGGGTTGTGGTTCTTACCTTGAAGGGGTTTAGGGGGAGATTTTTAAAACCATCTAAGAGATTTGAATGCATAGGCATCCAAATATCTCCGGCGACTAAAAATCTCAGTGTCACAGTCTGAGGGTAGACTGAAGACACAAGGAAAGGATGACAGGCACGGAGGGTGCAGGGAAGATAGTGGTGTCATGGGGTGGCACTTCTGTTTCCCTACAGAGAGTGAAAGGTAAAAGTGGTGTGTGTGTATATATATATATATATATATATATATATATGCAATACACATGAGTAATAATAACCAATGCTTTATTCCCAAATGGCCTGCCTTTTAAAGAGACAGGAAAGCCTGTTGGACTGATAAGTCTGTCCGAGGAGAGCAGGTGATTAGAACATAATGGAGAGCATGGCATAATTGCCAGGCAGATGCCAGGAGTCCATAGTCAGCCTTACTCATGTGCTGAGTCATCTGTGGGACCCAGACAGTTCTCTTGCGGTACAGGAGATGATGGGGGCTTTCTTTGGTGAACTTTATTTTCATGTGTAAAGTGCTATTGTAATCTCCAGGTACACAGACATCAATTATAAAACCACATAGATTAATGCCTAGCTGTTCTGACAAAGTGCCAGCTCAGGAGAATTCACAGGAAACTCCCTGAGCCACGAGAAATTCAAAGCCACTCAAGTGGTTTCCACAAGCCGAACCCAGCCTGTATAGGTAGGCCTTGCAACATGTGCTGGGCACAATGAGTAGTACTAAGCCACAAGGCTAGCCCATTAGCTAATACTTTACCTATTTTTCAGAGCATCCCTTGGGATTCTGTTTCTTCCCAGGCCCTTTGAAGACCATACGTCACACTGCCCTTCCCTGTGAAGCTAGTCAGTGCTGCTGCTTTATTTGATTGTAGGGGGCTGCTAAAAAGCAGTGGGGGTGCTGTTCCCCAGGGGGCCCAATATGCCATTTTAGCTACATGTCCCAACCCCTGCCAGCGCTAAAGACTGAGGGACTGAGCTCAGAACTTGGATCCCACACACAACAGGGAGTAAACGAATGGGTCAGCCCACTTAAAACATTGGTGTACATGTATAATATAGCTCAGCATACAGATGCTAACATATAGGGCACGATTCTGCTTCTCTCTATACCGGCTCTCCATGGTTGTATCTCCATTGGATTCCTTGGAGTGACTCCTGCTTTAGCCTGATGCAAGGGAAATTAGAATTAGGTCTATATTGTAAGATGTGCATGGTCAGATATAAGGTACATCTTCTTCTGTCAAAGCAAAAATAACAGAAGCATAGATCAGTGTAACAGTTCTGATCCTGTCTGCAAATGACAGGATATCTACCCCTGGGGTTTAAGGTGCTTTGCAGCATTTTTCAAGGCTGTGTGCAGATGTCGTCATTCCTGCAGCTATGCCAAGTGCAATGCTTTCAGTGATATCAGGGAAAGAGTTACTAGATCATTGAATCAAGCAGGCTGTAATGATAAGTGAGCTGCTTGAGGGATGGCCTGACTTTGCAAGCTGGCGTGATTTTATCTGGCAGCTGGTACCACAGGTGGCTCACAACAGCATGTTTGCTTCTCAGGTGTGGCTCCACAAAAAGCAGCCTGTGCCAACACATAACTAGGAAGCACTTTCCAGACTGAGTCCATAGGGCAATGTGTGTGCATGCTCCCCAGGTGAGCTCTGTGATATTACATGTGTGCAAGCAATGCTGCATTTCCAAATGGAGCAGAGCTGATATGTGTGGTTGCGTGAATCTTACCAAAGAGGGGGGAAAAAGAGAGAGGAAGAGTGACGACTGGTAGGATTATGAGGTGAGAGAGGAGTATTGAATACATGTTGGATAGCTTACTGGACTCTGAATGGAATATACTATTCCTGCTTATTGACTTAGCAGTATTATAGAAGATGAAGTCACAGTGTCACTCATGATTGACTAATATAAGAACACTTCAGAGTCAAGCTGCACAAGTGTTTAATGCACAAGGTATTTTGTCCTGGGAGATCAGATGACAAGTGAAATGAGTTCCGGGTAAACTTGTGTTCCCTTTTTTTAAAAAAAACAAAAAACAAAAAAACAAACCCCCCCCACAAACCATGAAATAATTCCCCATGGTTATTATTGTCTGCTCCAAAGACGCACCAAGAATCCTGCTGGTCGGGACTGAGGGGTATTGCTAGAGCTGGATGGCAACTTTGGAAGTGGAATAGCAGGAGGTGCTGTGGGTCAGGAGTGAGAGGCATCAGCAGAGCTGGAGGGGGAGACTTGAACAGGACTAACGAGGTGGGTATGGCTATAGGTTAGGAATGAGATGCGTCAGTTGAGCCAGAGTGAGAAGCTTGTTGCCCATCACTATCTGTGACGTTAGCCTATACATTTAGTCACTCAGTTAATAAAAAAGAAAGAAAGAAAAAGATTCCCATACAGACAGAATTTTTTTTTTAAAGCTAAAATCTGGCAGGAGCTCAGGGAAGCTGAGATACCTCTTGAGCATTCAAGACTTGTATGCTTTTTATTACTGCATGACTTGGATAGCTTGACACAAGGAGGAAATTCTAGCCAACAGCTGGTCTGTTGGGGAGATTAAATAGAATCATGATGTGTGACAATAGGAACAAGGATAGCAAATATTTGATTTTGCCTTGTAATATCTCAGTCTGCTCCTGATTAACAAGGGGAATTTTATCAGGCGTATAAAGTGACTAAGATAAGGCAGATAACTTCAACTCTCACCGCTTAACTGTCTGCCGTGACTTAGAGAGAGAAGGTGGGTGAGGTAATATCTTTTATTGGACCAACTTCTGTTTGGGAGAGCTGTTTTCTGACACGCTTGAAAGCGTGTCCCTCTCACAAACAGAAGTTGGTCCAATAAAAAAATATCACCTTATTCACCTTATCTGTCTAATATCCTTTGACTGACATGGCTACAACTACGCTACCCTGCCTTACGAAGAAATCAAAATGCTTTTTGAAAGAAATGTGTTTATGCAGTAGAAATCAATCAATAAATTATATAAATTTCCTGTTTATAGATGGGATGGCCCAGATACTGCCTGCTGGGATCTTGGGAGGAGCTGAGAAGTTACCTGGACTTTTAAAAATCACAATTTTTTTTAATGATTTGTCAGTAATAAAAAAGGTGTATTCCTCATATTTCAGAGAGATTTTTACCTTGACCAGGAAATATACTGACCATCCAAAGCTGTGTTGATTTGACAAATCTGTCTTGAGCTGCACCCTGAAATTGATCTAGGACTAATAATCCATGCACTGATGCTGTTCTCACTGTTGTTGGATGGGTATGCAAAAAGTTCCCTTTCCAGCAGGGTAGACTTGAATCTAGGAAAAGTCAGGTTCCCAAGACATTCTGCTGACACAGACCTTGCTCGCAGCCATCCTCTCACTGAAGCCCTTGGAAACTCCAAACTTATTTTAAATATGTTATGCTCCAAGAAGTTAGTGGCTGTCATCAATCACAGACCTGGGTAAAGTCAATGGGTGTACTAAGCACTCTTCATTCAGGCTAACTGAAAGAGCAATTAAATGTCCCTTTGTGTAGTGAGATCTGAAACAATAGAAACTACCACACAAGGCACTGGGTAGCATGGCAAGGCTTTAGCAGGAACTAAAGGCAGGTCTACACTTAAAATGCTGCATGGGTGCAGCTGCGCTGCTGTAGCGCTTAAGTGAAGACATTTCTACGTCGACAGAAGATAGGTCTCCCTCTGGCACAGTTAATCCACCTTGCCGAGAGGTGGTAGCTATGTCGATGGGTGAGCTCTCCCACCAACGTAGCTCTGTCTACACAGAGGGTTAAGGTCAGTGTAACTACGTCACTCTGGTTTCAGAGTAGCAGCCGTGTTAGTCTGTATTCGCAAAAAGAAAAGGAGTACTTGTGGCACCTTAGAGACTAACAATAATAATATTGCATTAATAAATTTGTTAGTCTCTAAGGTGCCACAAGTACTCCTTTTCTTTTTACATCATTCTGGGGTATGGATATTTCACGCACCTGAACAACATAGTTATACCGAGGTAGGTTCTGTAGTACAAACCTGGCCCAATCCACGTGGGCCAGAGTGCTTCCTGGGTACTAGTTGCAAACAAAGGGGGTAGGGCACCGACTGGTTGCAGCTGTGTGTGGGTCTGAGCAAAAATGACCAGAAAGCCAAGTGAGAGCAAGCAGATAGCGAGAGACACAGTTGTGAGCTTGGTCCTGAATGGGGGCAGAGTCAAATGTCCATGGGGCACAGCGCTGGCTGGAAAGGCAGGTTTGGAAATTGTGAGCAAGGAAACTGCCTGCGGTTGTTTGATTCTACTGTGTTGAGTACGTTATTTGTAAATAAACAGGACTGTACCAAAGACATACCTGACCCCCATCATCAATTTCTCTTTCATGGAAACAACCCAACAAGGCCCCAGAAATTGGCTAACCACTCAGGCCAACAATATATCCTGGGGCACCGGTGTCCTGAGCTCTCTGCTCCATCCTGGTAATTCCTTCCCCAGATTTTAGAGAGTGCTGTCTCTCTGATCCCCTAGCTTCCTGCTACAGGAAGCCACCGTGGTCATGGCTACTAGCCCCTCTAATCCAGGAAGTTCTTTGCAGGAAGGAAGAAGCCAGATCTCCATATGGCAGCAGAGGTGGGGGAACTTCCTCTCTTGCTGCAGTGGTTGCTATGCTAAATAGCAAGGGCACAGATGTCACAGGAGCTTTAACATGGTCACTAACCAGCGTCATCTTCTGTAATATCCAGCAATGCCAACCCATGCAAACAGACTCAGCAGGATTTGTTCAGACCTGACTGCTGCAGCCTTCTGTGAAAGCCATATGCACAAAGGTCAGGCGGAACAGATTCCCTATGCCTTTCACGGTGCTCTGAAGGCCCCGCCCCCAAGCCCTTGCTCTGGCAAACCAACAGTGGCAGTGAGTTCCATTGGTGAGGTGCCTAGGCTGGGAATTCAGTCATGCTGCCAGTCCCAAGAAGTTCAGTCCTAGGAGCTGTCAGCAGTAACATCCAAGCTGATCTCAACCACTGTGACAGGACATAGGAAAACAGGCTATTTTTTAAGCAGCCAAATCCCAGACCAGTTATGGCTATATGGATCAGAGCCTGCACTTTGACTTATACTCTGAAGTAAGTGGGTAAGCCGTGTGGGGCATGGTGCTCGGGACTTATATTGCTCATGGCAGCCTGTCTCTTTCAGGGAAGTATGGAGATAATGCATCCGGATGATCTTCAAGGGTAGACCCAAATAAGAACACATTTCATCAATCCATCCTGGAGATGCTACAGATCTGGATATCTGTGGCAATGTCTGGAACAGAGAAGACCCTTAAAGCACAGATTGGAGAGGCACCTGTTCCCTCACCTTTACCCATTTCAGTCTCCTGGCCACCAGTTTAGTTAGCAATCATCCTCCACCCACTGGAACTGGCTACACTCAGCATGCGCAGTGAGCATATCAGCCTGAGACCCAGGCTGCTCCTTATCCAGTATTTGCCCCAGTTGCTATAAAATAGAGAACAACTCATTTGAAACTGAATAAGACCCAGCTTCAGTGAGTCCCTCTGGCAGGAATCCAAGTCACTGAGCCAATGGCACACTCCAGAATCAGGGGAATCTTTGAAAGGCAAAAACATGTGTTGACAACACTGCTTGATCCTTGTGTCAAGGGTAGAATTAGCACCATACTTCTGCCCCAAGTAGGCATAGATCACTGGAAGGATGTTGTCATTAATGAAGTGCTGGAGGCTATGTCTTTGTCTTTCCCTCCTTCCTTTCCAGGCCAATTATACCTGCTAACACACAGTCTCTCCTAGGAACAAGTAGGCCCTGCAAAAGAGATACTGCAGCTTCCTTCTCTGTTCATTTTGGTCCTGATTTTGTTCTGGAGTCGGGGATAATTTCACTTAAGACAATGGAGTTGCACTGATGCAATACTAGTGTAAGCGAGAGGAGAATCAGATCCTCTGTCTAGTAGATGCTGAGGTGAAGGAGCGAAGATTGATCACTCCAACATTAGTGAAAATGTAAGGCCTGATTCAGAGGCCACTTATACCATTTATACACCGATGTGACTCTACTGACTTCAGTGGAATATAGAGAACTGGCTTGGTTTATTTCTCAGCAAATCAGAAACCAACTTACTTATGAAAATACCATTTAAAAAAAATGCACTGCACTTTTACAAATGAGCTGGCCTCTGATTGCTTACCAGTGTTAACATTCTTTGTGCATAGTGTGATTGGGTGGCACCAGTTCTGTTTGCCAAGTGGAGCAACGTTTTTATCCCTTGGTTTTTTTTCACATTGTCTGCAGTATTTTCCCAGCTCATTTTCATAGGTGAAATGATCAGGTTTCTGCAATTTCTTTGTTAGAATGCATGAAATGGCCACAAATCACCAGTTCTAACTAAGTCATTCCCATTCTCTTCCACTTTGGGTACAGAAAGGACTAAGACTCCATGAAAGATATAGGAGTCAAAGGAACAATGAAGTCTTAACTGATGTTTGAAATTCTCAGGATGCCAGATCAGACTCCTGGGTGTGAAAAGTGGCAAACGCAGCACTGAGATTTCTAAACAGTGAGAAGTCACAGACCACACCACGACCTGCTTCACACCCAGATGTGGAGAGAGGAGAAACAACAGGGCTAATTCTGGTCCCAGTGACACTGATGTGATGTCAATCCAAAGTAACTTGAAGTCGGCAGAGTGACTCTGGGTCTACACCAGAGACACTGAGAGCAGAATACCGGCCAGTGGCAGAGGATGTAGTAAAGGAACCACTTGGCAAAGCAGGATTCAAAGACACACACACAGCATGGATTTTACAAGAGGTGTTGCTAGTTAGCATAACAACTTGGAGCTTCTTCAAATATGTCTCCTTCAGAAGTTCCCAATAGTGGTGGGTGAGGTGACAGGTAAAGGCAACAGAGTGCAGGTTGTGGAAACACAGGGTTCAGCAATCATTCTATGTCTAGAAAACTCTGCCAGGAGGAGTAAATTGCATGACTGTCGACGGGAATTTCTCTAGAGAGATGCACTGCTAACATAGCAACTTATTCTCTCTAATAGACAACAGTGAAATAATAGGAGATAGCAAGACGAAAAGACTGTGAGGGAGAAGCGGATGTACAGAGGAGTGACCTATTCTTCAGGTTCTTAACCTAAGAGTCACTTCTCTAGGCTTTTTTAGGCTTGGAATTTTGTTTTACTAATGGTGCAGACAACCAAAGAGACAAAAGAAGAGAGACAATGGGCTCATCCCTGCCCTTGGAGATGCAGGTGAAATGCTCGTTGACTTAAAAGCTTTTCCCATGTCTCTGAATTTGGCCCAGTGATTTTAGTGACAGGAGCATGTGTTTTCCTTTCCCTCTCCTGGTCACTTTCCTCAGACATTGTCTTGCCACTGCTCTCTGACAGCAGCTCAGGAGCAGAAGTGTGCCCTTCTAGTTACTTTATGTGAGATTGCTAGGCTGGTGCTGAGAGACCACTGATAAAATCCATTATTAATGACATGGTGGGATTGAGAACCTCCCACTGCCGATTACTCACTTGGTATCAGGTTGAGCTTTCCTCCCCTCTGAACACTGTACTTCTTCTTACTCCTGTGACTGCATTACAGGCTGACTTACTGAGAGGGAGGGGAGGGCCAGCAGAATTTCAAAGTCTAAAAGAGTAGCAGAAATATTAGCTTTCCCTTGTGGCTTTTCCAATCAGGCTGTGTTATGAGTCTTGTCCCCTGGATACATACATACATACATATTTGGCATCTTTGAGGAGCTCAGTGAATTAACTGAGGCTTTGTAGTCACAGAGAAGGATCTATAGAGGTAGAAACTTACTTTGTCCTCCCCTTCTGCAGACACTGTCACCCAAGGGGCAGAATAAAGGCATCTTTGTCCTGCACATCCATGAAGATTGCCTGGCAATGCAGTGTGTGCAACATAACCTTTGCATAGGGTGTTGCAATTTCAGAAGTGATATGTGATTGCTCCTTATCCTGATCTCAACAGACAGATATTTACTATCTCTATACTGATAGACATTTTCAGAGGAAATTCTAGCGTGTGGTGAAGAGAAATTGGACTGAGCTGTAACATCTAAGCTTCTAGAATCATTTGCTTTGATAAATTCTCTCAAATGCAGTGCATTTGTATCATATGGGCCCATTGCAGAGATAGGATGTCCACCTGTCCCTTATTTTAAGATATATTAAAGCTTATAAATAAGCACTATTTTAAACATTAAATTGAAGTTTATGATGATTGCACTGTATACTTGAGAGAAAAAAATGCTAAGGGAAATCGTGTTTCCCTAAAATATCCCTTCAAATAAAGTGGTGTCCCTTATTTTTCATGTGGCTTTCCCTTATTTCCATCCAACAAATGCAGAGACTACCTTTAAAGAACCCAGTACCAACTCAAGAAGCATTCCTGCCTGACCCAAACTAGTTCCATAACATTGCCTCAAAAATGCACTTATCCCTCTGATCAAGGCGGCTCACAGCCAAAGGAGTTAAACCAACCATCTGGCTAGGAAAATTCAGATATGCAGTAGCTGGCTGAATGTGCACACACACAGCACGCTGGCTGGCACATGACACTCTGAATAGATCAAATAATGCAGCCTTGAAGCCAAGAGAAATCTCCAGTACCTGCTGCCGTGCTGTGACCTCTTCTGGGTCTCCCCTCGCTTCTTCCTTTTATGGCCTGAACAGAATAATTTTCTATTATGTTTCTACAGTGCCATTCACCTAGATCCAGAGACATGAATCTCACAAGTTTACCGTCATTTACAGTCAGGCAATACTCTGAGCTGCTCATGCCAGTAAAGTGTTTTTTTTTCAATGGGACAGATCCTCAGCTGGGGTTAATCAGTGCTGTATCTTCAGAGGCCACCTTGTAATGAGGTGCTTTACCTGACACAGAACAGACTTGAAGTGGAGCAAAGGCAAGGGGACCAGATTCTCCTCTTATTTACGCTGGTGAAAATCAGGAGCAAGACTACTGAAACACTGGAGTTACACCCAGGTAAAGTTAGCCTGACAGGATAAGGATGAATAAATGATCTCTTCTGAAGCAGGTTTCTTCAATATGGCAGAGTTAATGTTGTTTGGAGGGACCTTCTGGGCCTTCTCTGGTTTCCCATGCCACCCCCACCATCAGAAGCCTTGCATTGGACATAGCTTCCTTTGGTGTCTGACACTTGTGCTCGTTGGTGAGATGAAGTGACTTGAGCACAACTCTGTGCTCTGCACCCTCTCCCTGGAGTTGGACATGCTGCTGTAAAGTTGCCTGCCACTGGCAATCTGTGAGTGCAGGACCAGAACACAAATTCCCCATATGGCAATGAATTGTGTGTAAAGTTGCTTCACTTATTTAATAAGGTGCACTTTTTTAAAAAAGGAAACAGGGCTGCTACCCACAGAAATGAGGCACATGGTGAGTTTCAGCTGGTGGAAGTGAGCGTGATAACAAAGCAAGCACCCAAAGCCCACCTAACAATAGGACCTCATGCTCTTATTCCAGTGTGTTCTCTAACACTATTGTGTGTTCTGCCAGCCTGTGTGCAGACCACTGGCTTGTGTTTCCATAAGCAGAACCTAAAGGAATCGTGAGAGCAGATGGTGCCTTTCTGTGTTAGGGACTGATCTGAAGCCTGAAGCCATGTCTACACTACAAGTTTTGCCGACATAAGTTATGTCAGCATATAGCTGCCACAGTTAGTATATCTCTTGTGTGTGTGCATACTTGGATCCTTGTGTCGGTGTGGCATGTACTCACCAGGAATGCTGGTGTTGCACAGTGCAGTGCACCATGGGTAGGTATCCTAGTGTGCAACCTGCTACCATCTAGCATGTTGTCTTTTGGACAGTTTTGGTGGGGCAGGAATGGCTCGCACAGGGGTGATAGGCAGCAAGAGGTCAACTTCCCATAATGCAATTTCTCCCTCCCATACGACCATCTCTATCCCATAGTCTTTCCATTGACTTTGGCTCATGCCTTGAGTTAGTTGGAGCAACTGTGGTACTGAAGCTACCAGTGACACACTCTGTAGCACTTTTCAGAGCAGCAGCCGTGTTAGTCTGTATTCGCAAAAAAGAAAAGGAGTACTTGTGGCACCTTAGAGACTAACAAATTTATTTGAGCATAAGCTTTCGTGAGCTACAGCTCACGAAAGCTTATCCTCAAATCCTTTTCTTTTTTTTCTGTAGCACTTGTAAGTCAAACATAGGCCCCTCTACACAGACACATGGTGTGACAGGATGTCTGAAAACTGAGCTGCTAGGTGGGGATTCAGAGGCTTTGAGCACCAAATTCTGCTCTCAGCTACACCCTTTATTTCATCAGCCTTCCATGGATGACTGAGAAATCAGGAGCAGGGCAGTCACAAGTATCTCTCCCCTAGGGTGACCAGACAGCAAGTGTGAAAAATCAGGGTGGGGGTAATAGTAGCCTATATAAGAAAAAGACCCCAAAATCGGGACTGTCCCTATAAAATCGAAACATCTGGTCACCCTATTCTCCCCTCACTCTTCCACTGTCAGGTTCTTGTAGTACAAGGAGTGGAACTGGAGAAAGTGGATCAGGTTCTAGGAGGGACCTAAATTGGTATGGGACTAGAGGCTCAGGAATATAAGCCTGGGGTTGGCTACTGGGAGACGCATAGCAGAGCCTCAGCATTAACACTGGCCTCTCAGAGGGTGAAGTAAATGGAAATTTTGCTATTGACTTCAATGGGGCCACTATTCACCCCACATGTCTAATAAGCTCTCTATCTTACAATTCTGCCTGCTTGCCATGGCACTTATTGCTAATGAAACAGCAGTGTCCCATGCTCCACTTGTTTCTATCTCCCCCCTCCCATTCTAGTCTGATCACAGATTCATTCTTCTTCCTCTGTTTCCTTCTCTCTTTTTCTCTCCACACACACACGTACGTACGTACCCTGGGAGGAATGTGTCCACAAAGAGTATTTTTATTTGGCCCAGGTAAACTTTCCGTTTTGGCTGCAGCCAGTGGAGCAGAGATCTCCTGTGTCACATTTTAGCTCTTTCCATCTGATCGAGAAGATTACCTCACCCCCGAATGAGTCTGAGAAGCATGATTACAGGGCCAAGGAATCAAGTTAACCTTGAAAGAAGAAATACCAAGATAGACTGTTGTCTTTGCGCTGAGTTCCTGTACCTTAGGCCCATCAGTTTGGATTCAAATGTTAGCTCTATACAAAGGACAAACAAAGAAAGTGAGGAATCAAGATACTATAGTAGCAAAGGTTTAGGTCCAGATTCTCTCTTGCCATAAGGCCCCTTTATGTTATTTTGGCAACTTTAAGGGGCTGTAAAGGAGGCTTACCTGGCCCCCACAGAATATCTCAATTGTAGCAGGTGCTTCTGTGAGCAGCGCAGAGCTGTCATAATAGCTCTGCGTGGACCCTCCCCTTCCCCACAAAGAAAGAAGAGTGAGGGTGAGCTAGCAGCCTTGCTGGAGTGCAATACGGTCTGGTTATTCTGTGCCACCATAACAGCCTGTAGAGGACCACTACAAGCCAGCATAATTTACAGAGATCCAGGGAAAGCTCTAAATTGTGTCAGGGGCTGGCTGAGTCTCCAGCATGGCCCAGAAGTAAAGAGGCACAAAGGTGGCTTAATGACGCTTCTCCACTCTTTCCTGCATTAAGGGAAAGAATGAAGGAATGCAGGATCTGGGCCTCGCTGCTTAGACCTGCTTCTGCCTTGAGGCTTTAAAAGACCTGGCAATCTGTATGGAAGAAATACATCATGTTTTCAAGACATGTTCTAAATCTTTACTGTTGCAAGTTCGTGTTTTGGATAATTGAGAGGAGGTTGTGCACAGGGCTGTGATAAAGATGTGACCCAGGAGGCACTGGGGAAGAGACTGATATTTATTGCTTGGAAACCAGTCACGTGACGTGCATGAGTGTTATGAAAAGTTATTCCCAGACACATGGCAAAGGATGATATCCAGATTGCAGTGGCTATTGCTGAAAGAGCATCAGGTGTTCTGGAACTTTGCTTGTTTAACTATTCCATAGCCTTCACGCAGTATTGCATCTGTATCAGGCCAGGGAGAAGAAAGGGCTAACACCTAGGTTGAACTTTGGTGCTCTATGTACTGTAGTCGCATGATGGGGACCTGCAATTTGTATATTTCTTGGTTCACAAAGGTCTCTCTTTTTCTCCTTTTGACACATTGTGTGTGTCCAGTAAGAGGTATTAACTCATTCTTTACTCTTGATGTGGAAACAAGGGAAACCTCTATTCCTTCCCAATGACATGTTTGTGTGTGTGCGTATGCCTAAGAGACTGTTTCTGGTTTTTGGTGGTGCTAAATATGTTTGTGCATCTTGCACGTACTAGCGGGTGGAATGTGTGCTAACACAGCCTAACCACCACACACTGACAACTAGGTTGTACATGTTAAAATAACACTCCCCGCTCTTGCTGTCTCCCTTCTTCTACTCTCTCTCCCCTCGCTTGACAAAGTTTAAAGGGAACAAGCTCCAGTTATTAAAATAGCTCCAGTCTAGCTTCCTTGGTCTATTTCAGGAATCCTGAGGGCTAGTTCCATCTTGAAAGAGATGAAATACAGAGTCCTTGCAGAAACTGCAGCCACAAGGGGCTGTCATCCAAAACAAAACCAGTTCCCTGCTAACCCAGAGCGGCTCATTTTCACCCCTTCCCCTCTCACTACTTAAAATAAAGTGTAGCTGTTGGGGTTTTTTTGTGTGTTACATTCTTTTGCTTGTCATACTAAGTCGAACGGTATTCCATGGTGAAACTGCTGACAGTATTATGATCCCACAGATCCATGACATACTATCTGGAACTACCATCAGAATGACACCACTGCACAGCTTGTGCCTGGATTGATTTTAACAGGCCAGGTCCTCAGCTGGTGTAAATTAGCATAGCTTCATTGAAGTCAATGGTCCACATCTGCAGCTAGTATAAATCAGTGTAGCTTCACTGATGTCCATGGCGTGAAGCCAATTTATACAGCTGAGGGTCTGGCCATTGACTTTAGTGCAGCTGTTCTGATGTACACCAGCTGAGTTTCTGGCCCATAATGTTGAAATCAAAACACCCAGCATCCCAGTAACTGAACCCCGACTAGCTATCTGCTTCCAGTGTGCCTTCCCTTTCTTAGCCTTAATTTCCTAAGCCCTGTTTCAATTGCTGCTTTTACCTGGATCTGTCTACTTTTCTGGAGAGGACAACAAGGAACACCAGACCTGTTCACATTGGTAGTGTAGTTAAACCCTCATGTTTGGCCTACGCTGTGTCTGTTTTTGTAAGTATGTCCAAAAATCTCCATCCAGCCGATGAGAATGAACTCTTAACCCTTAAGAAAGAGATTCAGTTGTAAATATTAAAGGTTTTTTAACTCTCAACCCCCTGAAAAAATACTAGTCCCCTTTCCTCAAGAAAAATTTGATTGCAGATTGCAAACTGCCTGTTCTCCCAGTACAGTGAAAAGTGCCTTTAAGGCCAGATCATTCAGCTGCAAGAAAGATATGCAGACTGATTGCCCATGTGTCTGAACCTTGCTAGTTTGCATGTGAGCTCCCAGGCCATGACTTGAATTGTATCATGACAGAAATGCTATGATCTGATGTTGTAATGTTCCAGTTTAATGTCGCTGTGGGTGGTTTGTTTGTTATAAAGAGACAAGCAGGATTAAGAGAGTGAAATGTGTCATGATGCAGCAAATTATGTGCTTTGAACTTTCTAAGCAGAAATATCAAATGTGTGGATTTCTTAACATAAAGCCTACAAACCTTTCAAGAATGATTTAAGGGTATCTTAAATTACATAAATATCTAAATTGTGAGCCCTCTGCATCAGGGACGGCATTTGTTTTACTGGTCTGTATAATGCCAAGAACAATGGGGCCCTGATCCCCAGTGAGACAGCTACTGCAATATATCTATAGTAATACTACTATTGTCTGAGAACTTGAGGGGGTAAGAAAATATTATTTTTGTAAGTTGGTTGCTGTGCAACAGTAGAGCTGAGTGAAAATTGGAATTTCTATTCCATGGATGGTTCCGGTATTTCAACATTTGTTTTAGTCCTGGATTGGGAGGAAAAGCTGAAATGTCAAACCTTTTTGAAGAATGGGACATTCTGAAAAAATTCAGTTTTAGAATGATGAAATAGTTTATTAGAGAGACAAGGTGGGTGAGGTCGTAACTTTTAGTGGACCAACTTCTGTGAGCAAGAGAGACAAGCTTACGCAGTTCTGTGTAAGCTTGAAAGCTTGTCTCTCTCACCAACAGAAGTTGCTCCACTAAAAGATATCACCTCACTCACCTTGTTTCTCTCTCTCTCTCATCAGACCAACATGGCTACCACACTGCCTGAAGCAGTTTGTTAGCATTTTTTAATTGAAACTTACTGTCAGTGTTCCTGAATTGAAGTGTTTTGGTTTGGTTTAAATTTGAACTGAATTGAAATGCTTCATTTTGAGTCAGTTCACCATTAAACTGCATTTCTCTGTGGTGGCACACTGCCTTATTGTAGTGTGGGTTGTCTCACACCCCCATACTTCCTATGAGCCAGACTGCCTGGCTGGACTACATCTCACATGATGTACTTGCAACCACGTGACTCCCATGAAGTACTATGCCACTCAGTCGGAGGAAGACTGCCATGCATTAAAGATGTAATATAGCTAGAGAGCCTAACCCATAGGTGAGAGTAGGGGCCTGGAATACAACATCCATGAGGCATTGTGCCTTAGTAGGAAATACAAGTTAATGATGAGCCGACTCAGAGCATATTGAGTCAGTTCAACTACCCAAAATATTTAGATTCAAGTCAAACTGATCAGGAATGACCCATTTATTTGGGATTTTCCAATGGAAAATTGAAAAATGTAGGTGCAAAATTGAAATTTTCCTGTAGAAAAATTTGATTTTGTGGAAAGTGTATTTTCCATCGGAGAATCATTATGGTGGAAAATTCCCAACCAGCTCGATGCAACCATGTGTTAAAAGGTTCATTTCTAAGTAAGAGGTAATGCAAGTTTAATCAAATGCACAAAGGGGCCTGATCCAAAGACCATTGATGTCAGAGGAAGTCATTCCATTGACCTCAATAGGCTTAGGATCACAGCCTAAAGTTACTTGCATGTTCAACATGCAAGTACAGTATATATTGTGTCCCCCCTCTAGTGGCTAAGCCACATAGAAGATAAAAGCCTGCTACTTTTTCACACTGTTTCTTCATACAACTCATCAAACTTGTTGCCAGGGGATGTTATGAAGGCCAAAAGTATAACTGGGTTAAAAAAAGAACTAGATAAATTCATGGATGATACGTCCATCAATGGCTAGAAGCCAAGATGGTCAGAGATGCAACCCCATGCTCTGGGTGTCCCTAAACCTCTGACTGCCAGAAGCTGGGACTGGATGACAGGGCATGGATCACTCAATAATTGCCCTGTTCTGTTCATGCCCTCTGAAGCATCTGGCATTGGCCACTGTCAGAGACAGGATATAGGGCTAGTGGGACCATTGGTCAAACCCGATATGGCTGTTCCTATGTTCTGCTGACAGCTCAAGTAATAAACATCAGGGCTTTGGTGCTGGAAGTCTGGTGTTCCAATCTGGCTGATGATTTTACATTTCTAACTCGGCATCCTAGTCATGGCCCAAAGGTACCCAGGATCATGTAATGACTGACATACTTGCACAGTGTGGCCTGGGCAGATTTCTTTGAAACTGACTGCTTCTTGGGAGATTATCCATAGAGCTAATCAATCCACATATGTTGAGAGAGGTGAGAAAATATCATTCTTCTGATTTCTGTTTTTCAGGGGACATGATTTACTCCTGTTCTGCAACCTAAATTTCTGGCAGAAGTAAATTATAATAAGGCAACAGATGATTAATTGACATGACTTTTTGGCATCTTAAAAATGCACTGTAGATGTCCAGATAAATTAGGTGTGCCACTGCTAAGGTATGTAAATTAGTCCTGGCATCTTGGGATCTCTCAGTGTTGTCATTGCACATGATGTATACTTATTACTCAGAGAGGCTGGGTTGGAATTGCCAAAGGAAAATAAGCCAGTATGAGGATTTGAGAAGAGACACTTGCAAAATAACTCTAATTCTCCATCTGAGAGAGCCAGAAACATGAATGAGCACAAGATTTTTGGAACAGGATCAGACCATTGTCACCAATGGGGTAATGGCATGGAAAGCAGAAGGAGCAGGTGAGGAAGCCACTGGAGGGTGAATAAGATTGTGACACTCTACACCCCAGGGGAGCACCCTGTAACCCCCATATTCATCATTTGTTTATAAATGTGATATTGCATAAAAAGCATGCCTTCTTAAGGTATCATTGGAAAGGTTATGATCTGCTGTAACCCACTGTTCCATCTAAATATGTGTATCATTAAAGCATATAAAGTTATGAGATTGTGTTGTATGGTTGTCAATAAAACATGCTGTAAATTGGGGGAAACAGCCAGATATTAGCTCCCCAGAGACAACAGCAAGGAAAGTAAACAATGCCCGGGCAGCGTGTCAAATAACCATCAACAGCCATTGTCCAGCAAGGGAGTTACAATTCAATGACTCACATGCATAAGGCCACACCAGGGGAATTGCTCAGCATTGCTTGGGGACTCAGCAATGTCCACCAGACATGCCTGGACTTGTGTTCTCCAAGCACATAGACTGAGGGTATACTCAGTGGCCACATGCTTGGCCTTTCTTCTTCCCCCACCTATGCTGCAAGCAACAAGGACACTCAGAAGACTGAAGACTCCAACAGAGGAGACTGGCCCAGGTTTCAAGGATTAAACCTGTGTACCATGATCTGAAATATCCAGTGGGATGAGAAAAACTGCTAAATCAAGATGTGGCCCAGTCTAATAAGGTTGAGAGTTTAGATTGCATGCTTATATTTTCTTTTCGTTTGGCAACTAACTTATTTTGGTAATTAACTTTTTGCCTGTCACTTATAATCACTTAAAATCTATCTTTAGCCAATAAATTTGTTTAACTGTTTATCTTTACCAGTGAGGTTGCCTGAAATGTTTGGTAAATCTGCTCAGGTTTACAAAGGTTGGTGTATATCCACTTTCCATTGATGAAGTGGTGAACCAATTAATACATTTGCACTGCTCAAGAAAGGGTCTTGAGAAGTGCAAGATGGTATATCCCTGAGGTGCAAGGCTGGGAGCTGGGGGGATTTGGCTGGTGCCTTTCTCTCTGTATTCATTAGTGGCTCTGGGAGCATTCATGCAATCTAGCTAGGTGTGGGGCTCCACATGCAGTTGTGCTGAGTGATAACAGCACCTGGAGGGGGTTGCTGCTTCTCACTAGCAAAGCATTGTGAGAGACAGCCCAGGCTGGAGAGTTATGGGGGCACAGCAGTCCCATAGTTCCAGGCTGAACTCTGGGGATCCCATCACAAAGGTGACCTAGGTTCTATTCTCCGCTCTGCCACTGACCTGCTGTGTGACTTGGAGCACATCGCTGCTCCTCTGTTTCCCTTCACATTATTTGTGTATTTAGGCTCTAAGCTCTTTGGGGGCAAGGACTGACTCTTCCTGTGTGTTTTCACATTAGGGAGGCTGACCACAAAGTGTTCTAGGTTCTATTGTAATACAAATAACAGTCATGATTTTATTCTGATAGTGCCCCGTGTCTTAATCAATATAAGGTTGAGTGAAGTGAGGGTGTTTACTCCTCTGAGAGTTTTTCCCCTTAAGGTCAGGAGAGTGGAGCAGGAACTCTAGGGTCTCCTCTATTTTCTCCTCCTTTACCTTGTCAACCCTCAAAGGCCTTGTGCTGTTGAAACCCTCCTTCAGAAAGATTCAGCTGAACATTGTGGTAACCACAAAGAATTAAATATGCTGATCTAAACTGATCGATTTCCAGGCTACAGGCCTGCCTTGTAATCTGTAGAGCTATTTATATCTGGGCAAAAGGAGACTTCACTTGGCATGTGGGTACATGAGTGGACCAGGTAACAGACAGTGGGGTATCAGATGGGGAAGGGAGAAGGAAATGCAGACATTTCAAACTGTGGGAGAAGCAGTGAGGATGCCAACTTCATGAATTATATGGAAGACTGTCAGGTGCCTTCTCTGAAATGCTGCCTGTAAAGGAGATGCCATTTCCTGCATAGATTTTAGATTTCAATCCAAGAGAAATATTTATTTTAAAAGATAACAAAAGAATCCTAGTTGCATTATTGATAGTAACCTGGGCGCACACAGAGCCATGCAGGAAAAGTGTGGCCCATACCCACATGTATGCTGATTCGTGAGCGGTGTCTTCAGGGGAGATATACACTGAGTGGATAACTTGCTTGATTCAGGGGAGAAATATAGACAGCAATACAGGCATCAATCTCTCCATAGGCTGCCACTAAGATATAGGGCCAGATTTCCAAATGTCCTCAGCATCTACAATCGAGTGAGATCCTCATTCTGCATCTCATAGACGCCTTTTTTGAAAACATACTGAGCTGAGAAATGCTCCTTTCCTGGCATGAGCCACATGATGGATATTTGGTTTGTCACTGGCCATGACTGGAGATACAGGCACAGCAGATGGCATGGGGCCAGTCAGAAACCAGAGGTCAAATCCCTGTTGTGCCACAGAGTCTCTCAGTGACCTTGGGCAAGTCACTTAGTATCTCTGTACCTCAGTTCCTGTCTGTAAAATGGGGCTATAAGGGGGTGGAGGGAATAGACAGCAGTGTAAGTTAGAATTGCTTCTGAGTTTACACTGGTGCCCGGCAACATGGGATCAGGGAGCCAACAATTGACTCTTTGTGGCTTGCCATAGTACCTGTGTTGGGTGCTTGCATGGACTGAAAAAATCTAGCTCAGGATCTTCAGTAGGAGTTAAACAGCCTAAAGATCCAACAGGCAACTGTACTGCTGCTGTCCTCATTGCCCTTTTGGTTCTGAATGTAGCTTCTCAGGGCAGGTGTGGGAGCTGTTGTGGCTTGCTCTGATGAGTCAGGGGTTCAGGCTTTGCTCTTCGCAAGTTCTGAAACAAGAACTCTGCCACCTTAGCAACTTTGTTCCAGGTCCTGGGGTGAATAGGGATGCTCCATAGCCCAGCTGCTTTGTTTTGTGAATGGTGCTGAGTGAGTTTAGCATGTACTTTATATTCCTGTCATAACCCTGGTGTCTCATTCGCTGTTTGCCACACACCTTTCTAGCAGCACCGGAGGCTTTGACTGAAGTCAATGGGAGCTGTGGATGCTCAGCACCTGTGAAAATTGGACCCTTAGATTCCAGTCCAGCAAAGCACTCAAGCGTGTGAGTAATCCCGTTGACTTGAAACAAGATAAGCACATGTTTACATGTGTGGCTGGATCGGGGCCTTAGTGATCAGGGTGCTGAACTGCATTCCCTTTAGTGTTCTGTAGATGGCATCAGTTCCTCCCTACCTTTCACCATTCCATTTTTGTCGGAGAAAAACGTAGCTCAACAGGTTTTGACTTCACCTGCCTGATAACTTCCAAACCAAATCAATTGAAACGAAAAGGAATTCAATGAAAACAGCATCTCTTAAAAATATTTTAAAAAATGCTTTAAAGGTTGTTTGTGTGTTAGATGCCTTTATCATTATGATATTTCATGTAGTCCACATTGCTACAATATAATCTTTAAGAATTCTCTTATGAAAACACTTTTATTTTTCCTTTAGGGTGAGATTCTGATACACTTATGGTATGTCTGCACTACAATAAAGCACCCATGGCTGGCCCGTGTCAGCTGACTTGGGCTCGGGCTGAGGTGCTATAAAATTAGTTACACTGCAATTTTTTACCCACACAGCCTGTGCCCTGTAGAGTCAGCTGAGTTGTTGCAGTGTAGACATACTATTCAGTGTGACTAAGGGTATCTTACTCATTGAGTATTCCTATCAAAGTCAGTGGGACCATTTGAGGAGTAGGCTGCTACTCAACATGAATAAGGGTATCTGAATCTGACATATATTGACTAGATCATTTCCCAAGAGGGAATTGTATTTGTGTGTGAGAACAGCATATGCGCGCAATGAAGAGTTTTGTAATACTTTATAATATATAACAAGTTGCATGCTCCAGCAGTCTCACCTGCTCTTATACTAAGCTAATACAAAATAGGAAACAAAAGAAAGGAAGTATGGCTAGACGTGTTTTAAGTATATTTATAGTAAAATTTTGTGACTTAGAAGCCTACATCCAATTTTCAAGAGTCACTTAGGCTCCTTGGGCCTGTCTCATTGAAAGTCAATGACATGTAGGCTCCTAAATCTCTTAGGCACTTTTGAAAAGTGTTACCCTTCATCTGTAAGGACCACATTAAGGAATCATACTTCTATGTAAAGGTGTTTAGATATCAGGAACAGGAAGGAGTCATGCCAGGTTGTTAAAATAAAACTCCTATTTTATTATGGCTCCTACCTTGTGGAGTTTGATCAAAGACAAGTTTTGAGTACTGTAGATTCTGCTTAATAGGAATCCCGATATTAACAACTTTTGGTCAATAGCAACATTTTTCCAGGAGCCAAACCCGACCCATTGACTTTAGTGTTAGTGGAATTTGGACATTTGGCAGCAGGCACGACACTTATCAAGTCTTGTTGGAAGAAAGACCCCGGCGGCAGGTGGGTTTGCGGGGCTGCAGGCAGGCAAAGAAGTGCTGGTGCTGCATAGTATCTCTCCCTGTGCTCTGTGGGTTGGGTCCTGCCCTGGCACCAGGGTCCAGGCTCAGCATGTCCTAGCACTTCCTTCCCTGGCTGCAGCAAACCTGCCTGTGGTCAGGGACCCGCCGCCCACACAGGAGGTAACAAGCTAGGGTCTCAATGGTGTGGACTGGGCACCAGCAGGGAGTGGGGCTGCTGCCTGGATGCTAGGGCTTTCCACAGGGAGCAGGGACATGGCGGGGGTGGGGGGGTGACTACAGAGCTGCGTGGTCTCCAGGTTGCATCCTGCCCTGACATTGGTGGCCCAGGTTGGCATTTCCCAGTGCTTCCTTCCTTGGCTGCAGGCCTGCAAACTACCTGCCAGGGAAGGAAGCACTGGGACGTTGTAAACAGGCCACAGGCATTTTTGCAGGGCTGCAGCCAAGGAAAGCACAGCCCGGCGCTTCCCTCCCTGGCTGCAGCCCCACAACCTGCTTTCCTCTTGTTAGCAACTTCCAGATAATGGCAACTTTTGCTGGGAACCGAGAGGTTACTAATAAGCGGAAGCCACTGTAGTGCAATACAAGTCTATATGGAGAAAGCACAATTTATAGTTACATTTTCTAAGCATGTTATTTCTTCTGCCTGAAGTCTGCAGAAGCAGGGCTCCCAAAAGGAAAAGGGAAAAATATTCATCAGTTTGGGGGAGAATGTGATTGTAACCTACTGTTCAGTGTATTATGTATCCACCTCTGTGCCAGTCCACACAATATGAATTGGCTACAGTTGCCAGTGAATGGACTTAGGACCTGACCCTAAGCCCGCTGAAGACAATGGGAGGCTTTCTATGGATTTCAATAAGTTTTGAGTGAAGCCTTTAGACCAAAGTATACAGGCTCATCATGCTCTCAGGTCCCAGGTTCAATCCCCAGTGATGACCAAGACGACCTGACATAAACTCTGTCTCTTCCTCCATGATTGACTGTATCAAGGCAGGGGTATATTCTTTCCCAACTGGCTTGTTCTTAGAGGTGGCAAGTCTGGCTGGGTTAATCTGGAATGGGTATACTCTACTGGATTTGCCCCAGTGGTGCAAAGATAAGTGAAATGCATTGCAGTTAAGATACAAAAGAGTGTGAAATAGAAATGGAGACAGCTGAATCACTCTGAGTGGAAAACAAATATTTTTCTCTCTAGTACAAAGCAGTCAACTTGGGAGTTATTTTCAGTGTTCTCCGGGGCCTTGAGAGGAATAATGAGCCAAGTCATAGTTGTTAATGTCACAACCCTCTCTGCTCGCCATAATTCCCATGGATTAATCTCACACTTCCATGAATGAAGAGTCTCCTCGCTCTGTTCACAGACCAACTGACAGGTTAGGCTCAACTGCCTATATCTGCACTGACTGAAGGTCGTGATGGTAAACACGACTCCTTGAGGTTGTGTTCTGGCACTGCTGGTTTCCTAGAGAAGAGAAGCACTTAGTAGCTCCTGCCCCGAAGAGGACTAAGTGTTTGTACAGTGCCTAGCACAATAGGGCCCCGACCTGATTGGCCTCTAGGTGTTACTGCAGTATAAATAATGAATATCCGTCTGCTGCTAGCTCTTTTACGTCTCCTTATCCAATTCAAAGCCTCTTCACTCTGATGCTAAGTGCCGGACATGCCATCCAAGAGTCAAGATTTTCTTCCCCCGCCCCCCGTTAACCTTATTTTTCAAAATCTGTGAAAAGCCACACTTTGCCATTGAGTCTTTACATGTAAACTCTACTACCAAACAGTAATGTATAGAAGGCTTGTCTCTGTGATTCTAGCGTATCCCTCACCATGGTTTCTGGGCATCAACATAGTTACAGTAAATGACATTCAGTCTGAGGGATGGGTTTGAATGCATATGTTGTTTAATTACCAAGGCTATTAAGCAACCTAAACAGCAACTCAAGCCAGTGGGGGGGGGGGGGGGAAATCAATATTCCAAGCCTGGAAAACTGTAACAAACAATTGGAATCCCATCAGAACCTCATGAAAGCATTTTCCTCAGTTACAGAAGCCTCAGATGATGAGACAGCTTGGACACATACTTGGGGGATGACATCAGGACTGGTTTGATGAGTATGGCCCTAAAATATGTTGGCTCTTGAACTCACTGCATACTCCCCATCAAGCCTACACAGCAGACAAGGATTTGGCAACTAGGAAGTCTGAATGTCATCAGGCAAAACAGATGGTTCATGCCAGACTTCAGAAAATGAAAACCCAGTGATGGGAAAAGAAAGTGGAAGTATTACAATGGGGGGTAGACCGTAAAGACACCATAAACTTTTTTTGCTGGACCTTCATGCTGTGTCTGGCCCCAGATGCAATGGGATAATTCCTGTATGCATACTGGATGGTATCTGACAAAGAGAAATACTTGACCAATGGATGGAACATTTCAGTTCGCTTCTCAATCACCACCCCCCACCTCCCTTTCCCTCTCACCATATGAGACCATAACAGCAATCAAGTAGATGTCACAAGGGAAAGCACCTGAAGTGGATGGCATTCCAGTGGAGATCTATAAGCAGAGTGGCTGCCACTCTGCAAGGAACCTCACATGGTGGTTCTGTGGTATTGGGAGCAAGAGTTGGTGCCACAAGATTTCAAGGATGCCGATGTTGTCCCCCTCTATGAACAGAAGGGTGATAGGGCAAACTTTGATCATCACTGCAGCATTTCTGTACTCTCTGTTGCTGGGACCATTCTCACACAGGTCATGTTGACTAGACTTAACACCTGCCTTGAGGAACTCATACTGCCCAAGTTTCAATGTGGATTTTGATTTGGGCGGGGCACTACAGACATGATCTTCACAGCCTGTCAGCTTCAGGAAAAGTGCTGGGAGCCAAACCATAGTCTTTATATGGTGTTTGTCAACTTTGCTAAAGCTTTTGATTCTGTAAATCATGAGGAGCTCCGGAAATGTGTGTTCCTCTTTGGACGCCTTGCTTAGTTTATTTCTGTCATTCTTTCCTTCTGTGATGGGATGATGGCCAAAGTGGTGGGAAACCGTGAGATATCAGACCTCTTTCCGGTCACCCATGGCATCAAGCAAGGCTGCATGCTGGCTCCCACATTCTTCCGTCCTTTTCCAGATATGCTTATGGATGCATTTCATAACATCGACAGAGGAGTATTTATCCAGTTCTGCAGGGATGAGAAGCTGCACAATCGGCAACACTTCTGTGTTTGCATGAAAGTGGCAGGTTTACTCACTAAAGAGTTTTTATTTGCTGATGACTGTGCACCTGCTCTCACTTGATTGATGATATTCAGTTTATAACTGATCACTTCACTCACACAATCATTTTGGTTTCACAATCAGCCTAAAGGAAACTGAAGTACCATACCAATCTGTGCTGGGGGATATGAATGTGTACCCAGTTAAGATCAACAATGCTCCTCTCAAGTCCATGAAGAAGTTTTGCCACCGAGGGAGTGTGGTGTCCCAGAATGCCACAATAATGATGAGATTACCCATCACATAGCCAAGGCCAGCTCTCCATTTTGAATGCTGTCACATCACCTGTGGAACGCTAGGGGTATCAAAATAAGCGCTAAGCTAAATGTCTATTGGGCAGTCATGCGTCCAGTGCTTCTATATGGTTGTGAGACATGGACAACTGGGACATTAGGAACCTTGATCAGTTCCACATATGCTATCTTTGGTCTGTGTGCAGGGTCAAATGGGGGGACAAGATTCTCAATATTGAAATCCTTAATCATGGTCAGAGGTCTTGCATTCCAAGCATGCTCATAAAAGCTCATCTTCATTAGTCAGGGCATCTTGTGGGTGTGGCCAACTCGAGAATACCTAACACTGTATTTTATGGTCAGCTAAAGCATGCACCCTTTCTCATGGTGGCCAGTACAAATTATATAAAGACAAATTGAAGTCAATCTTGAAAACCTGTTGGGTTGATCCCAGCAACTGGGAAGCAACATCTATGACAGAGCAAGGTGGTGGCAGACTTGTCATTTCTTCATTAACTGCTTTGAAGCAAGATGAATTAACACCTAGTGTGGAAAATGTATCCTTGCTTCTCACTGTTCATAACAGCCCGCAATGGTCATGGGCAATCTTGTCTGTCCCATATATAACCATGTTCATGGTTCTCACATTGGTCTGATCTTGCATATACATTTTCACCTAGAGTGTTTGCTGAACCATCCTACTCAGCATTGATATGAAACTCCATCATCATCCTGTGTTGTTTAGTCCACATGTGTATTACAGTGCCCACTGATTGTACCCACCCAGCGGTTAACAGGATGTCGGCTGCAATTGTTTCATTCAACTCTCAAGAATGATCCTTGGGTAAACAGTCCCATGATCAGGCACAGCTTGTTGAATTTCCTGGTGCACTGCGCTGTGTAAACTACCTGGGATTTCTGATCAATAAGGAAATATTGTGCTGGGAAGTTGCAAGGCTTAGCTGTATTTCATTTATCTCTTATTTACATCAAAATTATCTTGGACCAAATCCCAGGTGCCTTATTCAATATTTTTCTTAGCCTTACTCAGGCAAAACACCTGCTGACTTAAATTTGGTCTTGGTCTTACCATGGGGATAGACACCTGAAGTGGTCAGGTAGGATGCTGTTATGATGATGACATCCTTGTATTATAGGCAGAGCTGTTAGCTATATCTGTAGAAAAGGTTGTCTAACACTTATGTCTCTTTTTTCAATTGCTTATAACTTTGCCAAACTTTAACCATTTAGGCTAAAATTCTCCATGCCGGGTGTCTGCCTTAGGCTGATATACACGTTTCAGTTAAAATGATTCAGCTGTTTCTGAGAATGAGGTTAGGGAAATTGTTTTTGTTTTACCATGTTAAATTTTGGTTTACAACATTTTTCTTGAGAAGCTCCAGCACCCACGCTTTGGAACAGGACTTCAAATTTAGCAGAGGGCTCACCCTAGTGTCCCGGATATGCCCTTTGCTGCCCTCAGGAAAACCGGCACAAATTTGGCCAAGTTAAAATAAACCTCTGAAAAATCTCAGTTGGCACATGCTCAGTGGAGAATTGTTAGAGTTTGACTCCGAAATACTCTGAACATTCCACTGGCACTGAGCATGCTCCATCCCCTCACAGCTCGTATATGGGACTAAACTGGGCATGCACTATCCCCACACAGCAGCTGAGCATGCGCCAGTTCACGGCTCTGAGGCTGAGCAGGACTAGTTCTGGGTATTTAGTTTAAGAGATTTGGGGTCTGCTTTGCAGAAGTGCTTGGAACTCATTGCTTCAGCTGAAGTCAACTGGAGCTGTATTTTGAACATATCAAGTGTTATATAATGCCAAGTGCTCTGAAAAATCAGACCCTGGGTATCTAAACTGGACATCCAAAATTAGTGGTCTCTTATGACAACTTTTGTTAGCTTTAATCTCTCTGTGTCTTGGTTTATCTGTCTGTAAAACAGGGATACTAATACCACCCTACTTCACAGAAGTCTTATGAAGATAAATTCATTAATGTTTGTGGAGCACTCCAGGCACGTCTACACTTAAGAGGTTGCAGCTTTGCAGCTGTAGCGCTTTAGTGAAGACGGTACTATGCCAATGCAAGAGCTTCTCTGGTCAGTGTAGTTAATCCACCTCCTCAAGAGGAAGTAGCTATGTCAATGGGAGAAGTCCTCCTATTAACCGAATGCTATCTACACCAGGACTGATATAACTGCATTGCTCAGGGGTGTGAATTTTATACACCCCGGAGCAACCTAGTATGAATGTATGTTTGTAGTGTAAACCTGGCCTCAGATACTATGTTGAGAGCATGTGATGGGGGGCACTCACCTCCTGAGTGCCTCCTGTCAGGTGGGTGTGGTGCTGCAATCTTTCATTCCTGCTCCTGGTGCCCCCGGTAGGTTGCTGACCTCGCTAGGCAGGTCTTCAGTGACTCAGCCCTCTGACCAAGTCACACAGTCAAAGCGGATGGGGTTGCAAAAGTCCATCAAAACTATCTGCCCTTGCCAGGTTCTTCAGCCCTGTCTCTGGTGCCTTTAAATCCTGCCCTTCACTTGGTCTTCTAAACAAGCTTAGTCCCCTTCTTGGGGCTTATGCCAACGGACCTTATAAACAGCAGCCATATGCCTCTGCCTCCAGTTCACTACTGCTTCCCTGGTCCTTTTCCCATGTAGCCCTTTTCTCTTCACCCATACCTCAGGGCTGAAGTTCTCAGAGCCTCTTCCTCCTCACTGAATGCAACTACCACCAGAACTCATTTTCTGCTTCTCTCTCAAGCTCCTGTGAGAGCTTCCTCTCCCTTCCCTACTCCTCTGATCCCAGCCAGAAACTGATGTGGGCATTTCACAGAGCTGCCATTTAGCAATATTGCTGGAGCACCGCTTTCTTTGGAAGATGTTTCTTCTAGGAATGAGCTCAAGAAACGGAGGTATGCAGCCCACCAACTGGCCAACCTGTGAGTCCGCAGGTAGCTTCATGTTCCCTTGTGCCCAGTTCTTCCTGATGAGCTTTGTATCTGAGTTCTCTCTTTGATCACGTTGGGATGAGGCTAAGGAAATTAATACAAAGAGTTTTACCCAGAAGTTGGAGATAAATATACATGTCTGGGTACCTTACCTTTTCTTTGAATTCCACAAGAAATGTCTGAGAAAGACATTTCCCCTTCTCCTCCCAGAGCATGACTGAGCATTAATACACAGCTTTTCCAGAAACAGGCATCATCCCACTATAGCTTCCTAGTATCAGAGGGGTAGCTGTGTTAGTCTGTATCCATGAAAACAAGAAGGAGTCCGGTGGCAACTTACATGCACTCCGTGCATCTGAAGAAGTGGGTTTTTTACCCACGAAAGCTTATGCCCAAATAAATCTGTTAGTTTTTAAGGTGGCACTGGACTCCTTGTTTTTATCACTTCCTAGAATGCCCTGGAGACATCATGCTTTCTCAAGCTACATTAGCTCTGCACTGAGTGGATGAAATTCGCCCTATGCAGGAGATCAGCACAAGACCTATGGATTTCTTAAGTCCCACTTAAGCTCTGTAATGGAAAACTGGAGTAAGGGAATGGAGAATGAAGCCCAATATCTGCAATTAAGAATGTGATTTGATTTTGAGCATCCCTGATAATTTTTATTTAATTTACTATGAACTCTCTCTAATAGCTTTTCTCCACTAGAAAGATTTTTCAGATTAACTTTCGTTTTTTGGGGATAAACTGCCCGAACCAGTGTGGAGCCACACACAGAAAAGTCCTTTTCTCAGATGATCTGGTGTCTCATTCCACATTTAATTAATTCTCTTTGGAAGTGAATTAATTATTTCAGACTGAGTTATCCTGGCACAAGGTTCATGCGGATGCATCCCCCCTTTTTGAATTAACTATTCTACTTCTGGCAGTTGTCCCATTGCTATCCCACACTGCATTGCTGCACACCGGGCTCAGTCAATCTGTTTATCTGCATGCTCTCTCTTGCTCTGGGGTCATCTTGATCGGATGTCATCTCCCCTTTTAATGCTGGTGTACAGTCAGGTGCATCCCTTTGTGATTCCAGCTCTTGGTGAGTTCACACACCTGGAATCACATGCCAATTATACAACCACGGCCCATGCTTCCATCTGGCCCTGTACTAAGGCCTGGACTTCCTTGTCATCTGGAGAGAAGACCACATCCATCTCATCTGAACAGCAGTCACCAGAATGCCTGATCTACAAACAGCTGTCAGACCAAATGAAGGAGTGGGGGCAAAAAACAAAGTTGCTCCAGCAGGTGGTAAAAACCCCCAGGACAAAGACAAAACCTTCGGCAATGGTTCCAATACCTGCACCTACTGTGAGGTGTGTATGATAAAACCCATTGTTTCATGTTCTCTGTGTGTATATATAAATCTCCCCACTGTATTTTCCTCCAAATGCATCTGATGAAGTGAGCTGTAGCTCACGAAAGCTTATGCTCAAATAAATGTGTTAGTTTCTAAGGTGCCGCAAGTACTCCTTTTCTTTTTGCGAATACAGACTAACACGGCTGCTACTCTGAAACCTGCTACTGTGAGGAGTTGGACCAGATTTTTGCCCACCAGGCCAACACCAAACCTGGAATGTTCTCAGTAGCACCAAAGGCACCCAAGCAACCCTGGTCTTTGAGCAGTACCCCAAGGCTTCCCAGACAGCCAGGATCTCTTTGGCATGCAAAACCCTGCAGCAGATGCTGAGGCAGAGGTAGCACTGGAGATGGCCCTGAAACCGAGATGGAGGCCCAGCCTGGCAGTGCTGGAAAGGAGCCCTTTGTCAGGAAGTATTATGTGCTGTTTTACAGAACAACTTAGGGGGATTTAAACAATTTTGTTTAGGATAATGTCTAGGCCCCGCCATGTTGGGTTGATGTGAGCTAGGACCCTCTCTCTGCCGGCTTGGCTTTTACTGCCACCCCTCCTGTAACATATTCCAAATGGCATCTGTGCACAAGGATATAAGCTCTCAAGCATTTATTTCTCTGAGATCTGCCACAACCATTGGCCAAATGTGCCCCCACTCTCTGCATCTTAATGCTCCTTTTCCCTCCCCGTGCCCCTCCACTCCCACTCAAGATGGTGGCAACGTGGGAGTTCAAAAAAAAAATCAAACACATTGCAAGGCAGACATGTTTACTTTAGTGGCAGAGGCAGAAAGAGAAAAAGTTCTTTGGCTCTCACTATCTGATCTGTACCCTAAGTTTTTAGTTCCCTTTACTTTATATGCATGGTAAATTGCCAAGACTAGGCTACAGAGACATTTCAAAAGGCATAGTGATGATAAAAAGAAAAGGAGTACTTGTGGCACATTAGAGACTAACAAATTTATTTGAGCATAAGCTTTCGTGAGCTACAGCTTACTTCATCGGATGCATTCGGTGGAAAATACAATGGGGAGACCGAATGCATCCGATGAAGTGAGCTGTAGCTCACGAAAGCTTATGCTCAAATAAATTTGTTAGTCTCTAAGGTGCCACAAGTACTTCTTTTCTTTTTTGCGAATACAGACTAACATGGCTGCTACTCTGAAACCTGTCATAGTGATGATAAGGCATTCATGAATATTTGTAATCACACCCTCAGCATTGTTGGTGCCTGGGTGGGCCAGTGACTGCAGAAGTCTATGTTGCCATGCACTTCGTACTGATCCGCAGGAGTTCTAAAAAAGAACGTCCGACTACTATATTGCTTTATTTTAGCATGCACATTGCAAGGCAATGCAGCTTTCTCAGGGCTGCCCAGAGAGGTTGTGGTTTCCTTTCACTCCTCCAGCTGGAGGGGGGCACTGTCCTGGTGAATAGCAGTGCTGCAGATCTTCCCAATGCCTTTTTTAACCAGACTTTCCCTTCCTTTTGGCGTTATGCCTCGGGGCAATATCCTGCAATGTTAAGACAGCCTGCAGAGTGCGTGGGCAATGATTAATCTGCCCCCTGCTGCCCACCCAACCCTTACCCATCCCCCAGGCCACTACTAGCCCAGCATTGGTCCAGGGGTCCATATATATAATATATATATATATATATATATATACACACACAAGGGGGTAGTAAAGTGGGAAATGTCTGACCATCTCCAAGATCACCTTAGACTGGGAAGAGCACATAGGAACAGCATCTCAAACTAGGAAAAAGCAACACTTCATCATTATTGACATGGAGACTAGAACTGGGACCATCGCTACTTGTGATCTTTAGCCCGCCCCCCAGCACTTGACCTGCCATGGCCCAAATTGACAGGAGTGCTATCATTTTCTGAACAGTGGGCACATCTCTGGCAGAAGTGGACAAGGGAGGACAATGTTCAGCGAGGTCAAGGCTGCGTCCCAGCAGAGGGAGAAGATGATGGAAGAGTGGCAGGAAGGTTTCATTCCATGTGATACGAAGGAAAGCAGGAAGGACAGGGGACGGTCGGAGAGGCTGTTAAGGGCGCGCACTGACCAAGAAAAGGACATGCTGGCACAACTGCTGGAGATGGTGCAGAGGCAAACAGCCTTGCTGGAGAACTTTGTGGCTCTATGTTCACAGCCAGCACCAACTTGCCATGTCCTGAAGCCCTTTGAGAGCACTGCATGCCGGGAGCACCCCTTTACTTCACCAGCTACAAGGGGCTGGCTCTTCCCTCACCATTCGACACCCTAAACCCTGGAGAACAGTCACGGACCCCCCACCTTCACTGTGCTGTGACCTCCTCCATGCACAAACATGGGCATACTCAGCACTTCAGACATGTCTGCCACAGAGGCACCTTGAGCGTCCCTTCTGTCTTCCGAATGCACACTCCATTGTTGTTCTGCCGCTGCTCAGGGTGTATTTAAAGAGCTAAGTGTCCAGTAAAAGCCAGGGAAACAGTGGATAAGCTGGGCATCCTGGAACCACAGTAGGAATCACAGTGCCACTGATAGAAAAGGAGGACTTGTGGCACCTTGGAGACTAACAAATTTATTTGAGCATAAGCTTTCGTGAGCTACAGCTCACTTCATCGGCTGTCCACACTGGTCCTGGGAGCAAAAGTTCCATTTCTCATTGCAGAAAACAGGCCAGAGTCTCTAAAGCTTCTGTCATCATTAACCTTTCCAGACCATCCCACATTCATATCGGTGAACCCACAGGCCTTGCGGCACCCTGGACAAATACCCCTTTCTGTAGATTAACTCCAACGCCTGGTGTGAAGGGCAAATAACAGGCACATGGGTTCCATCTGTGGCCTCCTCACAACCGTGTAAATTCACCAATAACCTTTTTGTGTATTGCCAAGGTTTCTGACCCAAGGCAGCAGCCCTCATTTGACAGCAGTGCATATCTCCATGACAACAGCCCTGACTGTGGATCTACCCACATGAGACAGGTTAGTGACAGACTGGTAGCAATTGGGGGGCAGTGAGCTTCCAGACGGTGATGGCCACTCGGAGGGGAGTTTTCAGGTTGGGGTGCTGCTGCTGCCACCTCTCTGGGGTGAGCTCCACACAGGTTTCTATGAAAGACTTTTGTCAGCTTGAAGTTCTGCTGCCATTGCTGATCAGCCCTGGCCTGCAGCACTAGCCTGTCCCTCTTCAGCACTCCACCGAGTGACACTGTTCAAGGAAAAGTTCATCCCCAAGTAGCTGCTCGATTTCAGCCTTCTGCGCCTCCCCTACCTGAATCTCTGTTGCACTGCTGTGCAAAGGCACCCAAAGGCATCCAGCTGAGCAATTGCCAATACTGTGAATCAGCCTATTTGTATTAATGGCTGTCGGGATCAGAGTCCTCTCTGCTGTGGTCCCCTTGGCTGCCTGACAGCACTTTGAAAATGGTGCTGCTCACAAAAACCAGAAGAATTATGGGATGCAAATCATGGGAATTTGTGAGTTGATTACCCCCACATTCTAAGTCCCAGAATCCCAGTGGCATCTAGTAGGTTCCCACAATGCACTGCAAGAAAAATCCCAGAATTCATAAAACCTAGTGGCATAACATTGCACCCTGGGCTGTCTTCCCAGAACATCCTGTGCTTATTTAATAAAAGCACAGGGCTGTGTGGACGCAATGATTCAAAAGGGAAGTAAGGTAGCTGGCACAAAGCAGGGTGGCCGCACTCCTTCAGAATAGTTATATCTGAATAGTTTAAGCAGAAAAAATTTACGAAAACTGAAACCAAAACCAAAAAGCCTTCTATGTAGCCTTCTATGCAGGTGCAATGGAACCATGATTCTGGTTATCCAGCCAATAATACAGACAAGCATGCTGTGGGAAAGCCTGAGCTGGGAATATGATGCTGTACCTGCCCTGCACACCAGTTTGTTACCGGGACCCAGCACCCCTGCTGCTTGGGAGGCTGAGCTGAGACTACAGTACCCTTCCTGTCTGCTCCGTGACCTTTCCGTAGCCTTTTCAGGCCCATCTTGAGTCCTTTCTGGTTGACTTTTGACTCTGTCCCTAGTTAATCTCTGACAGTGCCCTTTTTCCCCCCCACCCCACATTTTTAGCGTGTTTGCTATTCAGCAGGTTCACACAGTGATAAATAATTAACTAGCATAGCCATTTCTCAATGCGTTATTTAAATACTCTGCGGTTCCTTACTAACCCTTCTACATGCTGTGGAACATACACACAGGGCTTTTGCAAAAGGGCAGAACAAGTCTCAGCCTTGAGCTGAATGCATAGAAAATATCACAGTGGCTTTAGATAAGAGTTGACACAAACCTTTCCCTGGTGTAACGAGCTCCCTTGATCCGACAGGCTGAGGATTTGCTTGGTGTCCATTCAGGCCCTCTCTCAGAAATCAGACACAACGATAAGTCTGGCAAACTCTCCAGAGCTATACCGCTGGGGTGACAGACCCTGGAAAGCTTGTTCACATACCTTGCCACTAAGAAGAGACAGAGCTGACTCACAGCCCCACTCTTGCTCCCATTCCACACTGGCTAAGCGGGTTGAGGTTCTGACCATACCTTGCACAATGGACAGGAATGGTATTGCAGTTTACACTGCAGGAAGTGGAGAATAACTGATGTGGAAGGGCTCAACACTGAAGAGGCTCCAGAATGCTGAGAACAGCTGATGATGGATACTGAAGAACATCTCTGAAAAGACTTTCTCCCTACAGTAGCCTGGTAGCAGCTGGCCTGGATAGATGGGAAGGAGTAATGCTGATGGTGCCATTGTATCACAGTGGGCTAGGAAGAGATAATAGACTAGAGAAATTCTCCCTGCAGTATTTTCCTCCCTTTAGCAAGGTAAGCATGACGACTCAATTACATAAATAATTGCAACTGAATCCTGTTTAAACAGGATTTATACATTTAAATTCCAAGGATTATTAAATCAAAAGTGGAAGACAACTCAAGATTCTTTTGTGCCCCACCCAGGCAATGCTTAAACTGCAGTATGGCTTCCGGAGAGCTGCGCTTCTTCTTGGAGCAGCATTCCCAAAAATCACAAGTGTACATTTCTCATTAACATTTTTTCCTGATTGTTTTCCAGTGAAAGTTTGTCAGCTTCCTCAAGAGTGAGTGGGAATTCTAGCAAAGCCTAGCAGTATTGCATGTTAAATCATACAAGGATTTTCAGACACTAACTAATTCGTGCATGGGCCCTCTTTTTGGGTTATGGAGGTATATATTCAGCACGCTATGTTGAGGGGTTATGCATAAAATTCCTATTTGTGGGTGCTAGTCACGCTCTGTGCAGAAAGACAACACAAGGTCTGTGCGCTACTTAAGTGTCAACCTTAGGCATTCAAAAAAACATGAGTCAGACCCCCAAAGTCATGAGTTTGTCTTAAAAATCATGAGAATTAAAACAACATTTTTTTTTTAGATTCTTTGTCTTCTTTTTTTTTGAGCATTTTGCTTTCATGTTTTCAAGCATTTCTCTGCAGTTGTTTGCAGTGTTGCTGTATCCATGTTGGTCCCAGGATATGAGAGTGACAAGATGGGTGAAGTAATATCTTTTATTGGACCAGCTTTTGTTGCTGAAAGAGACAAGTTTACAAGCTTCATGGAGCTCTTTTTCAGGTCTGGGAAAGGCAACCAGAATGTCATAGCTAAATACAATGTGAGAGATTATTAAACATAAGGGTTAACACATGTTGCAGGAGACCACTTAAAATGAAGCGGGCAGTTAACACCTTTGCAGTCATAGGACAAAGCAGGGTTAGTAGGTTACAAATTGTTGTAATGAGCCATAAAACCAGTGTGTCTGTTGCTAGACACTAAAAATCATGATCTCAATAGAGACACTGATTTTATGGTTCATTATGACAATTTGTAATCCACTAACTCTCCTTTGTCCTATGACTGCAGAGGTGTTAACTGCCCGCTTCATTTTAAGTGGTCTCCTGCAACGTGTTAACCCTTATGTTTAACAATTTGTCTCATCTCCTATTTAGCTGAGACACCCTGATTACCCTTCCCAGACCTGAAGAACAGCTCTGTGTAAGCTCAAAAGTATGTCTCTTTCTCCAACAGAAGCTGGTCCAATAAAAAATATACCTCCCCCATCTAGTCTCCTAAGAAATGGGAACTGAATTTTCCATATAATGATGACTTAAGGAGCTGCGGCTTGAAGACAAACCACCAAATATTGTGAGAGTTGGAATTTGGCAATTCTATTTACATCACACTTAAGCCCTTAAGTGGTGCATTGGCCTTGTACTGGAAAGTCATCCTCTGTGTGCAGAAATCCCGTAAGTCACATATCAGAACAGATTACTACCCTGCCTATGTTCTGGCATCTTTAGCAGGTGGCTAGAATCCTGTCCCAGAGCATCTGCTGTTGCCAGACAAAACATCTGTTTGAAAAGTTTCTAGGAACGAAAGTGAGCAGCACAACTGCCCTTTCCTTAGAGATGCACCATGGTAGTTGCTTTTCGTTCTGAAGATCTTCCTGTTTTCCCAAGTGGATTTTCTGGGTCAGGCAACTCCCATAGAGACTCACGAAATGGGTGCGAAACAGTGGGTAAGAGACAATATCATGCATTGGGAGGAATTATCTTATGGGGCCCAAATAGCTGGGAGCGAGAACATGATCCAAGCAGAACAGGGTATACTGGGGGAGGGCCAACATGTGACCAGACTGGCCTTTGTCAGTGGCTTGGTTAAGGTGTACATCCTACTGCCATGGCTTTGGTGCTCTTGGTGTTTGTTGGTCTCAGGCTGTCAGTGGCTGAACAGGTTGGAGAGGTGGCAGGCTTGGGCAGGTGCGTATTGCAGCACTTCTTCCCCCACTCCCTCTAGTGGCTGGTTGTGTAGAAGCAGCGCAGCCTGGGAGAGTTTTGTTTGCCCTAATATAAAGAGGGTTTTTTCTTAAATCCCTGGGATGATCTGGTGCACTCTTCCAGTGAGCTCCTCAGGAGGGAGACGGCCTCCTATCGGGAATCCGAGTTGAAACTATCCAGAGGATGAGGACAGCAGCATAGCATGAACCTTGGAGCTGGAATGGACCTGTTGTTTACATTGTTGCTATAATTACCCATTGTGCATTTCTAATAAGTTAGGAATGAAACACAAGGGCATGGAGATTGTTACAACTGCCATGCCCAGCCCACTTAGCCAACTCAGCCGGAGATGGGAATGATTCCTTCTTCTGTTAAATATTCTGTTGCTTTTTTCATTTGGTCTGGTTCACTTAACATCAGGCACTTCCACTAAGCTTTAGGTGACTGGTTCAGAGGGAATAATTCTTATTTATTTTGCTTCTGTTCAGTTTGATGAAAATTCAAGATCACGAGTCCCACACTGTGGGATAATTAAAGACTTTGGATAAGATTCACTGGTACACTCCAGTGGCTTGCCCTGCTTCTATGGTGCAAAGCTCTCTCTGCCTCCCCTTTTATACCCTTGGGTTGACTAACTAAAAGTTCTTACTTGATCTGGTATCAGAGTAACTCAACAAAAATAACTGCATAGCTATGCATGATACTATGCCCTGATGACTCAGCAGGAGAGTCGTGCATTCCTGTTCAGTGTCCTGGAACTTACAGTCCCTTTAGCCATGTTCTGCTCTCTGCTGAGCACTTGGCAAGTGAAACAAGTATCCTGTTAGGTATATTCCTGGCTTACTGGGCTCTTCATAGGAGAGGCGAGAGGAGGACTACCTCAGTGTATTCATGAGTTCAGGATGGGGCATGCAAGAGTCACTCCTTTGGCATGATGGGGTTAGTGTTGGGGCATGGAGTACCCTCTTGATGCAGATGCCGGAGAAAGAACACAAGTGTACTCAAAGCAGCTTGAGTGATGGGGCTGATAAGCTCAAGTGCACAGTAATCTGGGGACCTGAAATGAGGACAAGCTCTCCAGAGATGGAGATTTCATCATCTCAGAAATAGTCCTGGCAGAGTACCCAGTGGATGTTGTAGCCAAGTTATTCTGTGGCCTTTGTGTGCTTTCATGTGGCTCCTGGATCACTAAAGTCTAACCACGATTATAGCCATCTTATTTTAGGGATGCACACAATGCCGTGGCCATCCACAGAGACATTTTGGGTGGCCCTTAGAGGGACAAATTGGCAGCATTTTTGGTCTCTGGCGTCGTGAGATGGCAAGCTTCCCGCAGACCCATTGGCTACAGAGCCATCACTTTTTGAAAATTTATATCCCCTACTACAGATTCCTGGCCAATGGTTTGATGAACTGAGGCTAAAGAACACTTTGGCTGCCAGGAGAAGGTTTCAAGAGATTTCTCGATAACTCTGCAAATCTGGGAGGATCAGGTCCCTGGCAGAAGCAGGAATGTGTTGAAGAATTTGTCTTTCAGAATGCCCGCAAATGGCGCCAGACACACAGAATGTTTTCACTTTGCAACATTTCCCCCAGTTATGCAAACCTGACATCTCTCTGGCCAGTGTCACATTCTCTGCTGTCAAGATTTGCGAAACAGCCTGTATTTCTTATCAAAACAACAACAAATACTCTTTTTGCTTATGGTAAAAGTTCACACAACTGAACCAGCAAAGACATAATTTGGAGCAGATCCTCAGCTTTTGTAAATTGGCATAACGCCATTGATTTTAATGGTGTTGCACCAATTTACACTAGGTAGGGATCTGGCCCATGGACTTCAATGGAGCTGTGCTGATTTACACCACCTACCTCCCTCACCTCTCAATTCCACCACGCCCATGAACTGAATCATAATTACATTGCCCCTGTTTATGTTGCTGCGGAACGCTGTGCATCAGTGCATTCCTAATGACCAGCCCAACTCATAACTTACCAACCTCAAGAGTGTTGATCAAAGAGCAAGATATGTGATTTTTAAAGTCTCTCATTTGATTGGTCAGATTTATTTTTTGCACATGCTGGCTGACATCATTCTGGAAAAGCCTGTCAGTGAGGCTAGCAACAAATATATTATTGAACAGCCTTGCATGTAAAAGTGGAGAGACGCAGCGTGGGTGTCAGTCTCGTACACTCTCCATTGTACCAAGTTCCATTTGTGGCTTTGCCACTGCCCTGCTGGGTGACCTTGGGCAAGTCCCATCACCTCTCTGTGCCTCTATCAGGTAGGTGGGCTTGTTAGCCAGGGCAGACAGTCCACCCAGGGGAAGGAAAATTCCAGTTTCAAACCAAGAACATCAGGCTTGGCCAGATGGTCTGCAATAGTTGTGCCAATCACACATGCTCTGTAGGTCTGCAGTGCCCACTCCTGCCAATGGGACAAGGTGAAGGCAAAAACCTGCAAGTGAAAGTGGAGTCTGGTAGCTATCCATCCAGCTGGAACTCTGATCTCTAACCATCAGTCCCATTAGAAACTGGCAGGGGAGACGGGGGAGAGAAATGATAGGGCCAAAATAAGTGAAATGAACCCTGTGCAGAGGGACAGCACAAGGACTATGTACCATTTAAGGCTGGTGACTACTGAGGCCACTGTTGCAGCTAATTTATGCATACACACCTGTCACCGTTATAACCTTGTCCGACTACTCCTTCCCTTATCCCGTTTTCCTGTTTTTTCACCTGTTGCATTTTGTCTAAATCCTAGACTCTGAGCTCTCTGAGGCAGAGACTGTGTTGTTGTCAGTGCCAGGCTTTGGGCAGCCTGTGTACACTGGTCAGTGACCATGTTGCATCCAGGAGGTGAGTAGCAGGGGTCAGGGCCAAGCTGGGTCAGGACACAAGGAAGTCAGGGTCAGGTACCAAATTGCAGGCAGAAAGCAAGTAGTGAAGATGGAATCAAGCCAGGTCAGGAGACCAGGAAGTCAGGGTCAGGAATTAAATTACAGACAGCGGGTAAATAGAAGAGTTGAAGCCCAACCAGGATCAGGAGCCAATTTCCAGGGTCCACAGCAAAGGAAGGTTTGGAGCAGAAGCAAGTAGACAGACAACTCCCCATGATGGCTTCGTGGATTATATACTGGCAAGAGCCAATCAGTGGGCTGTGAGGAACCGTCATTCAGGCCTTGCTGGGCCCTCCTTCTTGCAGTGCCTAATGTCCCAGGGTCCTCCAGCGGGAACCCAGCCTAAGCTTCCAGTGGCGATGCAGACGTGTGAGCAGCCCTGAACCCCCACGGTCCCAGCTTCTAGTCCTACAGGTTCTTAAAGTTTTTGGTTTGTACAGTGCCTAGCACAATGGAGCCCTACTCTGAGTGGGATCCCCAATTGGTACCACCTCAGAAATGATGATTACTATTAAAGTCCCATTTAAATTCTTAATGGTCTAAAGGGGATTGCATTAGTATGAAGGGGTGAAATTCACTTCAGTGGTGCATAGGCCGTGAGCTAGTGCATAGGGCTCTGCACATGGATGCATTGCACTCCATTATACCTGTACAATCCATTTCAGTTACCATGGGTGACATTTTGCCATTTCCATTCGTGACCAGGACTTTTGCAGGGAAAATGGGTAACATTTTGCCCTTTGGGTAGAACTGAATGTTTGTCTCGAGCAAAAACTGGCCAATTTAAAAAAAAGGATGTTGACATTTTTGCAGCAACACCAGTGTTATTTCTTGGTGAATCAGGCACCAAAATCTCCATCTCCCCTTGCACGGTGGAATTCTGAAGGATCTGTGGGTGAGCTCACATGAGAATCCTGTCTCCTAGAGAAGTGGCCCCAGAGGCAATGGGTGGGAATGTTTCGACTTCAAGAAGGGCCTGTGGTATATGAGTAAACCCATTAAAAGAAAACAGAGGATTTCAATCACATTTGTTTCAGTTTTTTAAAGACGTTTCAAAGTTTTTGCTTTATTAAAGACACATTCGCAGTGGGGTTCTGAGATAGGGCAGCGCTAAGCTTAACATTTCCACAGTGGAAAACACGGTTCACTCCAATAGTATTTCTTCTCTGCTACGTTTTGTAGCTCACCATCATGGTTTATTTTAGAAACTTATTGAAAGCACTTTTTGCTCTCCCACTAACCATGACTGTATCTGCTCTGGGGCAAGAGAACCAGAATCAGAAACAGCTGATGACCATGAACCTTTTGTGTATACAGAATCATAGACATGTAGGGCTGGAAGGGACCTCGAGAACTCATCAAATCCAGCCCCTTGTGCTGAGGTAGGATCAAATAAACCTAGATGGTCCCTGACAGGTGTTTGTGCAACTTATTCTTAAAAACCTCAAATGATGGGGATTCCACAATCTCTCTTGGAAGCCTGTTCCAGAGATTATTACCATTATATTTAGAGAGTTTCTCCTAATATCTAACCTAAAGCTTCCTTTCTACAGATTAAGCCCATTACTTCTTGTTCTACCTTGAGAGGACATGGAGAATAATTGATCACTGTCCTCTTTATAACTGTCCTCAATGTATTTGAAGACTGTTCTGAGGTCTGGTTCTCAGGTCCCTCAGTCTTCTTTTTTCAAAACTGAACACCCTCAGTTTTTTTTAACCTTTCCTCATAGGTCATGTATTCTAAACCTTTTATCATTTTTGTTGCTGTTCTCTGGACTCTCTCCAATTTATCCATCTCTTTCCTAAAGTGTGGTGCCCCGAATTGGACACAGTACTCCAGCTGAGACCTCACCAGTGCTGAGTAGAACAGGACAGTTACCTCCTGTGACCTATGTATGACACGTCTGTTAATACACCCCAGAATAATGTTAGCCTTTTCCACAATTGCATCACATGGTTGACTCATATTCGGTTTCTGATCCACTATAACCCCAGATCCTTTTCAGCAGTACTAGCACCTAGCCAGTTATTCCTCATTTTGTAGTTGTGCATTTGATTTTTCTTTAAGTCCTTCCTTTCACTTGTCCTTATTGAATTTCATCTTGTTGATTTCAGACTAATTCTCCAATTTGTCAAAGTCCTTTTGACCATATAACCCCGCCCTCTGAACATACTGCCTTTCTCCCGGGTCAAATCCACTATGCACTGCTCCCCAAAGCCTATTTAAATCAATGAATTTTCCATGATACAGAACACCTTTTATGTGGCCATCATTCTCCCTCTTCAACTGGCGACATGACATGGCAAGTTCCTCAATCTCATATTTTAGCGTCTCCCATTGCTGCATCCCAGCTTTTGGAGGGAGCTCATCACTGGTTACACAAACTCACAGATTTAGTGGCCCTGCCCCTAACAGCTTTGCTGATGGGTGGGGGAAGAACTGGACCCCGTGGGGCACTATTCCTTTATGTGCAGAGGGTGCTACCTGCTGTGAGGAGAACGGCACCAGTATCACCGCATTCAGTGGGTTTGCCCATTAGCCAGAATCCTGTATCATAGGTGCCAACTGTGTGGGTGCTCTGGGGGGCTGGAGCACCCATGAGAAAAAAATGGTGGGTGCTGAGTAGCCCCCCACCAGAACTTCCCCTTCCCCCAGTGGGCCTCCTGCCCGCCAGTGGGCCCACAGATCAGCATCTCCCCCTCGCTCACAGTGCCTAACGTCTACCACAGACCAGTTGTTTTGTGGCATTAGGCGGCAGGGGGGAGGGAGGAGGAGGAGGGCGCAGTGTGCTTGGGGGAGGGGGCGGAACTGGGTGGGGAAGGGGCGGGGTGGGAAGAGCGGGGAAGAAGTGGGGCTGGGGGCAGAGGGGTGGGAAGAAGCAGGGCGAGGGTGGGGTCTTGGGGGAAGGGGTGGTGTGGGAGTGGGGCCTGGGTAGAGCTGGGGGGGGGGAGCCCCCCGAGCAGATTAGAAACTTGATGCCTAGGTCCTGTATCATAAAAATTGGTCTGCATGAAATAAAGAACCTCAGAGCAAGCTGGCAAGGACATGGACTGAGATTTAGGTGACATCCCTTCACTTTGCACATTGGCATCGTACCAAGAAATGCAATGTCCAAAAGCGATTGCATTTACTTTTAACCATAGACTAACGTCATCTAAGGGTAACACCTTGGCTTGCTTGAACAGCCTGCCTTTCAGTTCAAAGCTGCTACAGTAACTATCTGTGAGTGCTTACACAGTGGATAATCCACTAGCTTCATATCTCTAATCATGTTATTTATGAACATGATGAAATATAACTTGAAAAGGCCCTTGCAGGGATTTCTTGCCTAGGCATCTCAATGAAGAAGCTGAGAAACAGCCTGAATTCCTTCCTTAAAGGGACCTACCCTGTCATGGTGATCTGCAATGATCATGGCAAGTTCTGTGGCAGGGAGTCTTTTGGGGTTGTCTGTGGGTATTCTCTATGAATAAAACAGCTGAAAATGTGGGCCCCGATCGAACCATGAACTCCACACAAGGGTCCGCATGGACAGAATTTACTGCAGGGCTGGGGGCTTTAGATTTTAGAGGGTAAATATTCGGCCCAATGAATGGGATTTATAGATTCATAGATTCATAGATACTAAGGTCAGAAGGGACCATTCTGATCATCTAGTCCGAACTCCTGCACAGCGCAGGCCACAGAACGTCACCCACCCACTCCTATGAAAAACCTCACCCATGTCTGAGCTATTGAAGTCCTTAAATCATGGTTCAAAACTTCAAGGAGCAGAGAAGCCTCCCTCCAGTCAACCATGCCCCATGCTACAGAGGAAGGCAAAAAAACCTCCAGGGCCTCTCCAATCTGCCCTGGAGGAAAATTCCTTCCCGACCCCAAATATGGCAATCAGCTAAACCCTGAGCACATGGGCAAGATTCACCAGCCAGATACCCAGGAAAGAATTATCTATAGTAAATCAGATCCCATCCATCTAATATACCATCTCAGGGGATTTGGCCTATTTACCCTGAATATTTAAAGATCAATTACTTACCAAAATCCCATTATCCCATCATACCATCTCCTCCATAAATTTATCGAGTAGAATCTTAAAACCAGATAGATCCTTTGCCCCCACTGCTTCCCTTGGAAGGTTATTCCAAAACTTCACTCCTCTGATGGTTAAAAACCTTCGTCTGATTTCAAGTCTAAACTTCCTGGTGGCCAGTTTATACCCATTTGTTCTTGTGTCCACATTGGTGCTGAGCTTAAATAATTCCTCTCCCTCTCCTATATTTATCCCTCTGATATATTTATAGAGAGCAATCATATCTCCCCTCAACCTTCTTTTAGTTAGGCTAAACAAGCCAAGCTCCTTAAGTCTCCTTTCATAAGACAAGTTTTCCATTCCTCGGATCATCCTAGTAGCCCTTCTCTGTACCTGCTCCAGTTTGAATTCATCCTTTTTAAACATGGGAGACCAGAACTGCACACAGTATTCTAGGTGAGGTCTCACCAGTGCCTTGTATAACGGTACTAAAACCTCCTTATCCCTACTGGAAATGCCTCTCCTGATGCATCCCAAAACCGCATTAGCTTTTTTCACAGCCATATCACATTGGCAGCTCATAGTCATCCTATGATCAACCAATAAGATTTAACAGTGACCTCCAATTACATCAGCTAGTGCAGCTAACTAACTCTCTTCTACAAAGCTGATTGTGTCCTCCAGGTGCTATATTATCCCATCAGGGAACAGAAGTTATGCATATATATTGAGGAACAGAAAATATATCTCTGACGTATGAGCCTGGGTATAATTTCTCTAGTCTCACTGTTTTCTAAGAATAGGGGTCAAGATAGGAATCTGACCGAAACAAGGATATGGATGAAAGCAAAGTGGCTACCACTCAGACCAGATAAATTGGAAGTGATGATTGTTGGCATGGGGAAGCAATCAGAGGAGTAGAGGAAGCAGATTCACCATCATATCTTGAGGACACTTGTCCATCTCCTGCCTCAATAGATTTATATATTTAGATGTGCTAATATCCATAGCTGTAGGAGGAGGCAACCAAATAAGACAGCTCAGTCATTAAATCCTGCAGGCAAAAGATCCAGGCAGCAAGAACTCAAAAAGAATTACTGCTGCTAACAGGGCTAAGGAGAATGTGAAGGGACTTTAGAAATGTAGTTTGGGGAAAATAGAGTATTGGGAAGATAATCCATTAATAAACGAGGCAGGGCATGAAATTAAGGATGGCTCAAATAATAGTTTCAGATACAGAACTTTCCTTTCAAAATGTGTCTTCAGGGAAACTACAAAGTGAGACAGAACAATTAAGAAGGAAGGAAGAGCCTGTAACGATAACTACTGATAACGGATAGGTCAGGAAAATCGGAACATGTGCAAGTCAACTGGCATGGATGATATACAACCTGATGTACTGTATTAAAGGAGTAAACTATCAAAAAGCCTGATCCTAGGAGAATCTGAGCCTCTCCTGTGAGATGCTGTACATCCTCAATTGGCTACATTTAGAGCTGGTGGCACTCAGCCCCTTGCTGGATCAGTATTAGGTCTGGGGTAAAATATAAAGTTCATTTGCAGAGCTGACTTAGGCACTGAGGAGCCTATGTCTCATTGAAACTCAACAGGCCTTAGGCTCCTGAATCACTCAGGGCCTTTAGACTATGTTACTCCTGTTCTTATTTAATATCTTCATTATTAATCCAGATGAAGGAAGTCAACAGCACCTTAATGGCATTAACATAATATTTAACTGGGTTGAATTGCAAACACAAGTCTGGACAGGGAAATACTACACAGAGACTTAGTAGAATTAGAAACACAGCCAAAAATCCTATAAAATTGCATTTGTCTTGGAAAAACACAAGCTAATAAATCCAAAATACACAGGCTTATGGGAAGGTGAACTCTGCGAAGCTGTAATGCCAAAAGAACATTAGGGTGACAGTAACAGGAGGAGAGCAGTCACAGCAAATGGATGGTAATAAATGGACCAATAAATGGAACGAATTATATATGATCTTGCAATGTGATATAGCTACAAAGAAAGCCCGTGCAATTTTGGATTGTAAACACAAAGACATCACTAGACAGAGCAGGGAAGTAATAGTATTTCTCCAGAACAGTGGAGTCATGCATTCAGTTCTGAGCCTCACACTGGCAAAAAGATATTGAAGGAATTCAGAGAAGAGCAATACCAATGGTCAAGAGGCTGGAAGGACTGATTGATGAGAATGAATAAATGAGCTAGACTTGTCTGGTTTCATGAAATGTTGGCTAGATTGCAGGGGATGGGGGCTGAGAAAGTCTGCAGTTGTTCAGTTTTGAACACCCAAGGTGGAGAGCAGTTATTTCATGTGATGCATAACAAAGCACAATGGGAATGAAATTGTATTAAGTAAAAATTTAGGCTGAATATCATGGGACTTTTAAAAACTAGCCACTAGAATATGTCTTTGTCACATTTTGGGGTGCAATCCAGATGAATAAGGGCCTGCTCAGTAATGCTGGGTGCCTTATATGCTCTGCTGCTGTGGCTCATGGCCCAGACACCAACAGCCAGCAGAGAAGCATTCAGTATCCTGCGTGTCTATGCAGCCCTGGTTCAGCGCTTCTGACCCCCAGCAGCCTGCCACAACACAACTGACACTGCTGGTTTCCACCAGCTTTGATTACACCTGGCGAGATGACCTCAGCATACTTCCAGTCCTGAATTTCCCCCAAACCATCTTCCCTGATGTGTCCAGCCCTCTCGTGGGCCACTGAGAGAAAGAATAAGGTTCATTTGCACCTTTAAAGAGACAATACCCAGCAGTTTGCCACATTAACTGGCAATTACTTCAATTCAATTCAATTCAATTCAAAACAATTACTTCAATTCAAACACAGCACTGGGTTGGTTTAGGTTACAATAAAATACGTCTATTTAACAACAGGACACTGGTTAAATGACACCAAGTAAAAGATATAAAGGTAGCAATGTTTAAAAGCAAATAAAAGTGAAAACATGCATCTAAAAGTCTAAAACTTAACCCAGCAAGGCACAGTCTTTCTTTCAGATGGTTTCCCTCACCAATTACTCTATTGTATTGCTTAGCTGAGTGTCTCTCAGTCAGGACCTTCCTCAGAAGAACAAGGTGCTGGTTTCCCCTGTCTTCTTAGGATGGGTCTGTTGTGGTGTAGGCAGGTTGCTGAGGGTCAGAAGCGCTGAAGCAAGGCTGCACAGCATATAGACCCTCCGGATACCTTGTGCTTGTCTGCTGGCAGTTGGTGGCCGTGCTGTGAGCCACAGCAGCAGAGCATTTAAGACTCTCAGGGTGACAGGGCAGGTGGTAACACAACCCCTTATTGGTCTGGATTGCAGCCCAAAATGTGACAGTTTTTGTGAAGTCCTATCCTGTATTGTCAGGGAGAAGAGCAGGGTGACCCAATAATGCTTTTCCATCACTTACTTTTAGGAGGTGTGCTAGTTGCGTAATATCCTAACAGGAAGTATAATAGCTTTTAAGTTGCTGAAGAATTTACATCTTTATTACATACCAAAAAGTATGTTAAAAGAACATTATGGTTGCACAGTAAAGCATTCAGAAGTGAGGCAATGCCAGCATTAAGACTGTCCTTGCCCCCCTTAAAACTGCCCCTTGGTGCATCTGCATTATGATACAGAGTTTAATTGCACAGTTGCACACTATTCTTTCCACAGGACCCCGCCTCATTGAGTGCGCAGGATAGACAGTGCTTACGGTATGGATTGTTCAATATTTCTTTTTATCCTCATCATTCGAACCCAGCCCTTATGTACCACACACTACTGAAGCCTCGTACGGAATACAGAATTATTAATTTCTGTGGTGCTCTCACTACAGTGTCCAATTGCTTCACAAACATTAATGAATTTATCTTCCCAACCCCCCTGTGAGGAAGGGTAGCGCAATTCTCCCCAATTTACAGGTAGAGAACTGAGGCACCGAGAGATTAAAGCCACGTCTACTAATTCTGGATGCCCAATTTGAGATGCCACAGGCTTGATTTTTTCAAGTACTCAGCATTTTTCTAGCACTTCCTAGCACAGCTCCCTCAGTTCAGGTGTGACAGCTCAAAACTTTTGCAAATCTGGCCCCAGGTATTCTCAAGTTTAGCCTCCAAAAAATGAGGCAGTGGACACCTGTGAAAATTTTGGTTTATGCGGACTTGCTCAGCATCTCATAGGAACTCTGTGGCAGAGGCATTGATAGAATTCAAGTCTCCAGGGCAGCATTCAACTGCCTTAACCATGAGACTGTCCTTTCTCTTCCTGCAATCTCGTGTCTCATTCACTACACACCTTCCAAATTCTGCAACACCTGAGGCAGGGATCCTACTATTTGTTGCCTGGGGCTTCGCTACATAATACTTGTTCCTTCCCAGAGTGCGTCAGCCCTGTGCACTGAAGGAGACCAGGGTGCTGCAGAAAAAGTATCATGTAATCATGTAATTAAACATAGCATCATAACACATGCACGCAAGGGAGCTGAATTAATGTTGCATGGAAGGCCTCCATTATGGCATTTCCTAACTTTGGATACTTCACTTTATGATCTTAAATGTTCTTTTAATGTCAGTTTACATATGTTATTTCCTAAGCTTTGTCAAAAGCCATCTGAAAAAAAATGTAAATTGTATCATGCGGAAATAAACTGACATCAGCATGGGGCATCAGTAGGACTGCAGCAATTAGATCCACAGCTTAGACCTCTTCCACTTGAGCTAACAGAGTAAGGGAGAATGGCAGGTTAGCCTTTATTTGGGTCAGCCATTAAAGGAGGTTGGGGGACACTCCTTGCCAGTGGGTTCCACGGCTATTTGCTAGACAGAAGAGAAATGTTGAGACTGAGAAGCCTGGGTTCCATTCCAGCTTCTGCAAGGAAGTGTGCTCTAAAGTTAGAAATCTTTCTGCTTCTGTCCCCATTGGCTTCTGCTCCTGTTTTCCTTAGCCCCTACTGTCTTTGCTCCTACTTCAATCTCTCCTGGTTCTGTTCTTGTTTCTTCTCTCCAGCCTCTGCCCTCCCCCGCACCATTCTTCCCAATCCTTTTCCCCCCGTCTCTTGCCCCAGCTCTGGCTCCAGCTCCTGTCTCCCCTCATCTTTTTACATTTGCATCGGAGGGCTTTCTTCTTCTCCTCCACGCCGACTAGGTGCCAGCAGGAGGGCACTGGGAACACAGGAGACAGCCTCCCGGCTCTCAGTACCATGCCCAGAATCACAATGGCCCCTCGTAACAGGGAGTGGCCACTTCTGGGAAACTCATGCTCAGTCCTGGGATGCAGCATGGTCGGTCACTCTGTGGGGATGGTGCATGATTAGTCCCTTTGGCACCCAGGAGCGGTGTGGGGATGGAGCACACTCAGTATAGAAGAAATCTCCAGAGAATTTAGCTGGCAGACTCTAATGAACCTTTACTGAAGAAGTGGGAGCTCAAGAGGATGTAATTTCTTAATATGAAAAAACAGTCTGTTTTTCTAGCCTTGCTCTCGGACATGGTTGAACCATTTTAGCTGAAACTTAAAACAAACAAGAATAAAAAAATCATCTGTAGGCAGACTCCCCAGCATGGGAAATGTCAGTCCAAATGGTTGGATGGACAGCTAGAGACAACTGAAATCACTTATAATGAAAAGCTTTAGGCAATGTTAACTATCATGTGTGACATATGGGGTACAATTAAGACAGGGGGTGGAGATACTGTGTCACCCGTGCCCTGCAACCTTAGGTGCTTTACAATGCCTTGCTATAGTAGCTCCCATCTGGGCCACTCAAACAGCCTTCCAGCATGCAAGCTACGCCCTAAGTGTTTGTGTGTAACTGCAGCCTGCCAGCTACACCCTAGCTCTCAGCCTTGGTTATACTGAAGGGTGACCCCAACACCCCCTCCCCCAGTTCCAGATCTTTCCCCAGAAATGTATGATCTGTATTGTATAAAGTCCATTATTCCTTTAAGGGAGTAATATGCCAGCTTATTATCTTAAACAGTTGCCCAGACACTTCAGTTTATATGCACTGGATTAGATAAAACAGTAAAACAAGTTTATTAACTACAAAGAGATAGATTTTAAGTGAGTATGAATAATGAGGCATGAAAGTCAGAAATAGTTACAAGAAAAATAAAGATAAAAAGCTTACTGGTATCTAATACGAAACTATCTTAGTTGCAAAGCAAACTTTCACACCACACTTTTCCAGTAAAGTTACTAACCAAACTCTACAGGTCAGGACCCCTCCCCCAGTGTCCAACACCTGGTTCCTTTCGTCTTCTTGGGTGCAGAGAATGAGGTGGGCGGGGGGAGAGAAGGGTGTCTTCAGGTGTTTGTCCCTCCTTTTAATAGTTTCAGTCCCCCTCCTGAAAAACATTTGCAGCCGAGACCCAGGACCCAAAGAATCTATGTGGAAGGATATTCCTTGCTGATTTTTTCATCTGTTTATCTTCCTTTGTTTTCCTTTTCTGCCCGATGACTATTTTTTTCCCAAATGCAAATTAAGGCATGCCCACATTCCTTTATTTAGGACAGATCTCTTTGGCGATTTCTGTTTGGGCAGGGCTGTGGGGTTTGGAACATGTGTTAATACCACTAGACAGGGAAATCTTGTAACTTCACATGCAGTATTGCCACACATATTTTATCAGGACAGTACTGACCAGCAAATTACGCATTTTCAAATGATATCTTACAAGGCACACCTTGCACAAAGATTATTACAATAATGTGTACGGTATTTCGTCACAGCCTGGCACAACCAGCTCCGCCTTTAATAACACAACTTCCTTTTTTAAAAGTTTCTCATCTAAATTGAAAACACTGATAAATTAGTCGAATAATTACAATGTTTGAACTCCCCTGCAAGACCTGGCATTGCTTTTTTGAATTATGCATATGTTCTCTCCTCTATCTTCATTTCCCTTGATGCATATGCTGAAGGCAACCATTCAATCCGGTGATGCTTCAGCAGTTCTGCTCCAAGCTCTCTATTTGAGGCATCTGTAACAGGTCAAAGAACTGCATAATGGGCTGATGTCAGTACGTATTGCAACTCCTTGAGCTCTCGCTCTTTTCTGCTGTGGCATTCATGACCATTCTGAATGTTTGAGAAGTTGTCTTGCATTCGTTGTTCAAGCAGCGTAATTGAGTATGAACTTACCGAATGCATCCGATGAAGTGAGCTGTAGCTCACGAAAGCTTATGCTCAAATAAATTTGTCTCCAAGGTGCCACAAGTACTCCTTTTCTTTTTGCGAATACAGACTAACACGGCTGCTACTCTGAAACCTGACATAACTGAATGCTTGTTTGCAGTGCTGTAATAGCCATGTTGGCCCCAGGATATTAGAGAGAGACAAGATGGGTGAGGTAATATCTTTTGTTGGACCAACTTCTGCTGGAGAAAGAGACATGAGTTGAGGTTACACAGAGCTCTCCTTCAGGTCTGGGAAAGGTAATCAGAAGGCAAGTCTACACTAGAAGCATTACATTGCGCAGCTGCAGTGATGCAACCATGCTGCTGTAGCACGTCTGGTGAAGGCGCCCTATGCTGATGGGAGAGAACTCTTCCGTTGGCATAATTACTCCAGATCCACAAGAGGCAGAAGCTATGTCGGCGGGACTTGGGAGAGCATCTCTCGTCAACATAGCACTGGTGTGGACAGTGCTTAGGTTGCTGTAACTTCTGTCGCTCAGAAGGATATCTCTTTTGCACCCCGAGCGACGTAAGCTAGAATGACTTAAGTGGTAGTGTAGACCTGTCCTGAGTGTCACAGCTAAATAAGCAGTGGAACAGATTGTTAAACATAAGGAGCTAACACATGATTTAAGAGACCATTCAAGATGAAGTGGGCAATTAACTCCTCTGCAGTCATAGGAGAAAGGAGGGTTAGTGGGTTACAGATTGTTGTAATGAGACATAAAATCAGTGTCTCTACTGAGTCCATGATTTTTAGTTATGAATTTCATCTCCCAGGCTCATCTTTTGAACATGTTTTGCAGGGTTGCTTTTGTGGACAAGGCCTGAGAGGTCAGATATGGAGTAATCATTTCATGAAAAGTGTGTGCCCATGGATGATCATGTGTTTTTGACTTTTATCGTTTTAATGTGTGAGTTCATTTGCAAATGTAGGGATTGTCTGGTTCACCTACATGGTCTCTGTTGCAGCATTTAGTGCACTGGATGAGGTACACCACGTGTTGTACAAAGGCATTTGTAGGAACTGAAAGGTGTATGGGGGGGGTGAAACAGTGGAGATATGTCTGCAGGGTTTGTATCTGTTGTTCTGAAAGAGCGTGGTGCTTCTTTGAGTTGGTGTGTCCTGGGGTCTGTGGGGAGCTTGCTTCTGATGATGAGCTTGTCGAGGCTGGGAAGTTGTTTGAAGCCAGAAGAGAGGGTTCAGGAAAGAATTGTTTCAGGATGCTGTCTCCATCAAGTATGGGCTGTAATTGTTTAAGGATACTCTGTATGGGCTCTAATGTGGGGGTTATTGGTGACAACTAAGGGTGTGCGGTCGGTGGGTTTCTGAAAAGTGGAATGTTTCCCTTTTAATGATTCTGTTCAGCTCCAGGGCTCATTTTCCCTCCTCCTGGTGCAATGGGGAATGAAGGCTGGTTTCAAGATAACCCATTTACTGAGAAATGAGCTCAATGGTTTATTGCCTGCTGTTCTAGGATCTGGCCTAGCTGCTTGAACTGACTCAAATGTTCTATGCCTGAGAAAAAGTGAAAGGCAACAGGAAATGTAGCCCACCTTTTAACTAGATCTTCCTGTGCTTCAATTTAACTCTTGTAGCACATGTCTGTGTGTCTGGCTGTGGCGGGGAGCTGTAGATGTCCCTTGGGTCACCATGAGAGATGAGAGGACCTAGCCAGATTAAAAGGGGAATAGGACCTAGCCAGAATAAAAGCAACCAAGGGGAAAAATGCTGTGTATCAGTTGTGAGTCAGATTCCATTTAAATTCTTGGTAACCTGCCTAGTATTAATACACTCATTGGCCCTTCTTCCCCAGTCTGTAGCAGGTCTGTGCCTTTATAAACCTGGTAAGATAGGCTCATGGACAGATATAGAGTTAGGACACCGAGGCTCAACTTGGAAAGAACTGAAGAAAGGGATGATGCTTAAGCAGATGTCTGTTAAATGCTATGGATATGCCTTCACTGCAGAGTTTGCCTGAGTATGGGCACCTAGGCTAGCCAAGCCTGGGTGTGAGCATCCACACTTCTAATCAACATTTGACTCACTCATGTAGTTGTATCAACACTAGCACTGCATTAACCTGGATTAGGCACTAGGCGTTCCGGGGCATATCCCATGGTTCTTCAAGCTGCAGAGCTTTATTAATCATTTTGCAGTGTACGGTGGGTGAACTTGTCTGTCCTTCCTGGGCCCTGGTGTGGAAGTGCAGAGGCGGGTTTCTATTCCCCTCTGGAAGCCAACTACCCCAACCCAACCTGTTTGGTGTTGGCAAATCAACTGTTGGTATTGTGGTGACGGAGGTTTGCAAGATGTTATGCTGTAGTTTACCCACAGGTGGTGGAGATTGCTAATGCCCCCAAAATAACAGCTGATTTTGAGAGAATGGGGTTCCTGAACTGTGCTGGGTCCATCAATGCCACACGTGCCTTTTGTCTGCCCCCACAAGGTGCACATGAATATGTCAACCAGAAAGGAGAATTACTACTCGCTCATTATGCACGTCTTGGTTGACCACAGAGTTTACAAAAACCAATGTGCAATGCACCAGCACGGTGCATGACACCAGGGTGCTCCAGAGATCTGGCATGTAGCTATTTCAGTGGTTCTCAAAATTTTGTGCTGGTGACCCCTTTCACATAGCAAGCTTCTGAGTGCGACCCCCCCCACCTTGTAAATTAAAAACACTTTAAAATATATTTAACACCATTATAAATGCTGGAGGCAAAGCAGGGTTTGAAGTGGAGGCTGATAGCTCACGACCCCCACATATAATAACTTTGCGACCCTCTGAGGGGTCCCAACTCCCAGTTTGAGAATCCCTGACCTATTTGAATAAGAAGAGCCCAGGTTAACTCTTCCGTGAAGACATATCCTTAGGTTTTAGTTGAAACAATTTCTAAACAAGAAATGTCAACCCATTCCACCTTAAATGTTCATAGTGGGTGAAATTTACCCCCTATGCAGAGGGACAGCACAAAGCTTATGTACAATTGAAGTTTTGTTCTGGCCCTTCACCTAGGGGTGGATTTCACCCAGTCTGCTGAGGATCTCCAATATGCTCTTAGCATACAAAAAGCCAGGGAAGTAAAGAGATGTGCTAGAATTAAAGATACAACAGATTTCAGAGTAGCAGCCATGTTAGTCTGTATTCGCAAAAAGAAAAGGAGTACTTGTGGCACCTTAGAGACTAACAAATTTATTTGTGCATAAGCTTTTGTGAGCTACATCTCACGATGATGCATCCGATGAAGTAAGCTGTAGCTCATGAAAGCTTATGCTCGAAAGATATAACAGAGGAGTTAACATTGCATCCTAACACCACATATTTACCACCCTCTGAATCAACATTCCCCACCCTGGCTCCAAAATTAATCCACAACTTTAGACTCAGAATGTTTAAAGAAACAGGGGGAAAAATAAGTCACTGGTCTATTCTTCAAAATCTCAGTGTAAACATTGGGTGACCTATTCCCTTGTTCTTTTCCTAACCTCACTGAACTCTGGAAGCAAGCAATAAACAGCAAGGTTAATTAAATCTGATTCTAAGTATAACATCCCCACTTCCCTTTTCCATGCTAGCCAGACTTTTAGAGCTATGTGTGATGGGCAAATATAACCCTGTTAGAATTTAAAAACATGATCTTGGGTTCCTTTAGATACCAAGGAATCTGAATTTCTTTGGGCTGAAATGAGTCATTCAAAACACAAAAGCAGCAAGCATTATAATTAGATAGTCCCGATCACTAAAGCAGCTGAGTGCCTCACAAGAACTGATGGCTATACTGTGAAGCATTGTCCCCATTTTACAGATGGGGAATGCAGGCACAGAGAGAGAAATGACTTGCCTAAGATCATGCTGTAAGTCTGTGGCAAAACTGAACTCAGATTTCCAATGTCCCAGTACAATGCAGTGCTTTAACCACACATATTGAGGGACTAGGAACTTGTGGCATCAAATTCAGGCAAATGCAGGTTGGACTAGGTAGATGCAACTACTGTGGCCATCTCTGAAGCTGTAATGTTGGTGTAGGTTACACTTTAAATGCGTACTGGGAATGCTATGTGAATATTTGCCCTTGCAACAGAGCAAGCTATTCCAAAGAACATAGAGGGGTAGGGTTAGGAACAGATTAAAAGGGCAATATATGTTCCCCATATTAAAATTTCTTATTGAATCCCCAAGGGTGTGCACTATAGAGCTGCTTTCTCTTTTCCTCCTTATTACCCTTACCTGAAAAAAACTAGACAACTGAGGTGCTTTTACTTTAGGGTAATGTAGAAGTGACATTTTCTTTGAAGCTGGGAGAAGCCAGTGTTTGCTGCTGTCTGTGAGACTCTATTTTGGATCAGATGAAGAGGCTGATTGGCCAAAACATTTTAGGGGTGGGGCTAAAGGACTATGAAGCTATAAAGGACTCTTGGCCTAACTATTCACTCCAGTTTAGGAGTGTAGTTAATTGGAAGTCTAGTGTAGACTTGGAGTCCTCATTCTTACTAGTACGCTTAGCCTGGCTCAGAAGTTTGCTCTAGTTTAGGAATACACCATAGCTCAAAGGCTTGCTCCAGTCTAGCAGTTTAGTTCTGCTTGGGATCTTATTCCAGTTTCAGTAGCTTAATTTGGGTTAGGAGATCAGGCCAGGCTAGTGATGGTAGGTTTCAGTTAGATGCCTTTTTGCCTCAAAGGGGTGTTTATTGCTTGGGAAGCTGCTACTAGAATCTTGTAAGTCTAAATTAACATGTTTACTACAGATCTTAAGGTAAAAATTCCTAATGTAATGTAATGTAATTTAACATGTGGGCCAGACTCATTGGACCACCAATCTACAGTAATATGACCCAATATCTTGTGACCTTTATTACAGTAAAGGCCCCCTACTGAGATCAGGGGTCCCACTTTTCTAGGCACAGTACAAATTCATAGTAAGAGTTAGTCCCTGACCTAAAGAGCTTAATCCCTAAATAGACAAGCCATCCAAAGGGTGGGTGGGTAAACTGAGGCACCTTGCTCAATAGCAGAGCTAGTAATAGAACTGAGGTCTCCTGACTCTAAGCCTATGCTACCTATTAGCCCATGTTGTCTCTTATAAAGCGCTCTGGTTTCCCTGATTGCCTGGCTTGGTTCTATTTCTAGCTATATGCTGAGACCAGAATCAACAGCAGATGCTAGTAACTTCTCCTAATGGTTCCTAGGTAATGAAGCAGTTTACACCACCTGTAGATAACTAATTGTATCAGTGTATGTGAACTGGATTGGTCCAGCTGAACATTATTGCGGTTTCATGGGAGGGGCGGGGAAGTACGACCTCATCTATCTGTTATTAATAATAATAATAATTAATAATAAATAGGAGCTTATTTTTCAATTCCTCAGCTTGCATGTATCTATGTAACCACAGCAATATAAATTAATAATATAAAACAGGACCAGCCCATCCCCTACATAGAAAATACACCTCAATCATCACATAAGGCGAGCACCTGGTGAGCTTTGCAGGCTGCCCCAAAGCTTAACAGAGTCTGACTCTCTTGCAGTCAAATGTACAGGTACCCATGTTTTAGAGACTGCATTGGCTATAATATGACCCTCCCCCCCCCTTAGACTAACACCATTAAGCAAATAGGCCATTGTACTCTACACTGGGTGCAGCTTGTGGGTGGCTTACAAGTGATTCCCCTAGCCGAGATGGAGTATTATGGTATCCAATCCAGGGGGTCCCTGTGGTTAGGGTTACATCTCAGAGAAAAGATGGCAGCAGCTATGCCAAATGTAGATGAAATAGAGCACCCCCAACCACTTGGTGATCCAGGAATTATTGAGGCCCAGAGGTACCCCTAGATTGCAAATCCTTCTGGTAAGGAATGGGGACAACCTGTCAATAGTATGGCAGATGCAAACAGAACATGGCAGGGTTAGTATCCCCCAACCCGTCAGCATCATAGCTGTGTTAGGTGGAAGGAGCCACAACCAGGGATCCTGTCTTGGCTGGGCACTGGGAGAACACTGACACCACATCATCCTAGTGAGATAGAAAAGTCCTAGAGTTGGGGGTCTGCTCATGTCAAGGCAGCCCAAACAGCCTCGCTATCTCCCCCAAAGGCCTCATAGGGGTCTATAGAACGAAACCCCCCATGTAGAGCCCTCGGGATGGGTGAGGCCAGCCCCGCTCCCACTTGGACTATCTGAAAGCAGAGAGCTTTTGTTTTAGGTGAGGGAAGAGGAAGGGGCAAAGGTCCTTTCCTTCTCCCAGATATGAGTGCAAATCTTGCTTGTTATTTGCTTCCTCATTCTAAAATCATTTTTCTTTGCCCTTCGCTTCCATCTCTAACTCCACAACTCCAATAAATGTCAGGCCAATCTCGCTTAAAATGTATACCTATTTAATGAAAAGTCCATGTTGCTCCCCTGCATTGAAATCCAGCTGTAACACAGACTGATACATTGTTCACCATGCCATTTAGATTATGCATACAAAGTACCCAGGAGACTTCCAATTTTTAAAAAAAAATCCCACTAGAATACTAGCTCATAGCTCCTGACTGGACCCCATATGATGTTATTCAATACTCAGAGCCATTCAGTTTATTTGTGATCCCTAAACACTAGCCAAAGGCAACATAGCATGGTAGGTATTTACAACCTATCCATTATCTTATCAGAGGTTCAGGTACAGCTGTAAATAGCTTGTTCCAGCAGGATGACTTGCTGATTTAAATCTAATTTTAGAAGCAGGAACTGGAGAATATGTCCTAGTTAAATTCACTTGCACCCCAGGGATGGAAACTTAACTGCAGAACCTTGTCATTTAAAAGGTAGAATATTGCGTGAATGTGGCTCCTTCAGTTTGAGGCAGTAGGGCTGGGTACTCAAAAGATCCTGTCGCTAGGATGTTCGCTCTGCACCAAAGTCCACCAGAGGGCTCGTTGAGTGTGATGGGAGTTGTCACCCTTTCTCGCTCTTCCCCCCTTCTCCCCCGCAAGTGGACTGTGATAAAATCAGAAAGGATTACACTGCATGCAGAAAGAAGCAAGGCCGGATTGGAGTTGGTAAGAGAGACATCTGGGATGGGCAGAGAGACTGGTGAAAAGTGAGAGGAAGAAGCTAGCAGACAGCAAGAGAAAGAAGAGTCTGAAGAGGGAGCATGAAGGCAGGGGGAAGGATGTAACTCAGCCTCTGGTGTTTGTGGATGTTGACCCCTGTTTCAAAAAAAAAAAAGACATACTAGTTTGCAGATAACAGAGGGTCTACCCTTTGTAAGCCTGACCCATGTCATGTGACTGGAGCCAGGAAAAAATGGTTGGGCTTTTACCATCCCTCCTGGCTGTCACACCTTTAGTATATGGTGTCAGACCAAATAAGGCCACATGAATCCCTCAGCCTCAAAGGAATCCTGAAAGGGGAATGGAGGAAGTGGGTGTGGTGGTTCTGAGTTTTTCTAGAAGCAAATGGTGTCAGAGAAATAGCAAGGTTGAGGATTTATCCACTAATATGTGTGGCAGACCCACTGGAGATCTACAATGCATTCCGGTGGGGAACGCAAAGGAGACTACAAACCATTAGATAGTCCTTCAGAAACTTCAAGAATTCTATGATCTATTCAAAAATGTCACTTGGGAAATACATGTGTCCTTCACAAGAGACAAGATGCCCGGTGGCACCATTGACCGCTATTTTATAGCCCATGTACTAAAGCTAAGCAGTGTGCATTTGGACAGTTGGCAGTTGATCTATTCGAGACTAAATTATTTCTGCTGCTTAACCAGATCACAGCAAGGTTATTGCTAGAAATAGACTTGACTTTGTAAAAAACAATGGATGTTTGCAGGGCTAGTGAAATCTGTGTTTCCCAAATGGAAGTGTTAAAAAGCAGTGAAGAACTGAAGTGCATCTAATTAAAAAAGCATGCCAAAACATAAAGGCAGAATGCAAGGGGAAACAAAGTGCAGAGACCACTCTTGTTTGCAATAAGTTTGGAAGCAGTTGCAGCAGAAAGCAATAGTCCAACAAAAGAGGTGTGAGGCTGCGAAAAGAGACAAAACCAAAATCTATTCATAAATATACGGCTGGGGGACAAAGTTTTGGTGATGATAATGATGCAAAACCAAAGTTCTTTGTTGGGCCTCTTACTAAATCTAGAAAGGAAGATTCTACCAGATTGGGTTGAGATATTGAAACTAGATGAACAAAAAGTGAATTTGAAGTTAGAGGTTGGTACTGGAGTTAAGAGTCAAAAGTTAAAAATACAAAAGAGCAAGCTTGTTTCATATAGCAGACACAAAAACAGTTCATATGGCAAACCTCCACAGGCATGTTAGTACAAGGACAAAACGTCACTCCAAGCGTTTGAAATAGTGGAACATGAGGTCCTATGTGTGCTTGAGTTGAACTGAAGTCTGCAAATGCAGGCGCATACTTTGTGTAATGAACAAGATGCAAAACATATTCTTAAAGAATTTCTGGAGGTTTTTAATGCACTGGGCTGGATTAAGAATATAATATATCTCATTGATATGAATTCCAGTGTACACTACATATATAAAATTGTGTGTGCATGTGACCAAGTAAAATCCCATTAGCATTGTGAGATAGTCAAAATTGAACTTGACCAGATGGTAAAATTAGATGTTACTGAGTGAATATAGACATCTGGTGCCTGAGTTAACATCAAGCTCACAGTAACCAAACCAACCAGTTAAAGATCTGTATAGATCCAAAAGACTTAGATAAGACCTTCAAATGCTAATGCCTGTCCCCTGAAAAGAGTTGAGGAGGGTGTGTCTAGACTGCAAAATGCAAGAGTATTTTCAGATTCTGAAGCAAGCCAATAGCTTTGTCAAGTCCAGGTTGATACAGAAAAGGCAAATATCTGCACCTTCATGTCCCCTTTTGATAGAAGTAAGTTTAAGTAATTTCCTTTTGGGATTGCCTTGGGGCCTGAGCTGCAGCAAGTATCGTACCCTAATCTTTGTAGATTTGGATGTAGTGGACCTGACTATCGATGGTGTGCTGATTTGGGGTGAAAATGACCAACAGCACAATAAGAGGCTGTGCAATGATCTACTGCTAGCCTAAGAAAACTGAAGAAGGTCTGAGTAAATGAAGAAGCACAGGTAGAACTATCCCCTACAAGATGTAAGTAATTAATGGAATAAGTTACTGCAAGTAGCAATTGAAGAAAAGAGCTCAAGAGATATCTAGATCTATTTCTAGAGGAGGGAAAAGAGGGTTGTCTTTGAAATGCAGAACAATGTGAATAAGAATTTTTTAAAAGAATACATTTAGGGACATTGATTATATAAGGCAGAACAACGAGTACTCCATAGGGACAAGAGCCCATTATTCTTTGAGGCAATATCACTTAAATGGATGGTACCTAGAGCCCACAGCAGACACTGGGGATTTGAATTCATGGCAGCTAGTGAATGGAGAGCATTTAGGATGCTAGTTTTCCAAGCCCCTCTTAGAGAACACATAAAGCTACATCCTTCCCATGACAAAAGTTCTGAGCCAGTGATTTTCCTTTTGCAATGGCTCACATTGGTGATGGGGTCTCCAGGACTGGCCATGGAATGTGGCCAGATGGCCAGAGAGGTGCCTTTATAAATCTCACAGGCACTGCCAGCCCTTCCCTCATTCCCCTTCTGTGGCTGTTTGTAGGGGTCATTGGATACCCTAGATTTTATAAATGGAGCCAAAATCCTAGGCTTGCCACTTTGTAAGAGGTTAAAATAAGGTGCATGTGGGGACATACAGAGAACAGAATCTAGACTATGGGAAATGGCGGTTACTTGGTTGGATAAACAATTTGCTACTGTGAGCATACATTTGAATAGAGGTGCCTTGGGCTGCTGGAGTCAATACTTCATTTTGGAATTGTATTTGGGGTGAAGGTAAACCCCTCTGGAGGAGCCAGAGAACAGTTATATAGGGGGATATGTGGAAAAGGCACGAAGGCACTTCACAAGGGGCGGCCAAAGTATCAAAAGGGAACTGTGTGGAGAAACCAGAGTGAAGTGAGGGTAAACAGCTGACATCAGTATATCAAACAGTCAAGCCCTTCATAGGGTAACACAGGGAGTCCTTTTACCCCCCCACACACAAAGATTGAACAATTTATGGTTGTGTCAGTCACACATCTGGGTGTCTCATTTAAATGAATGAGGTAACGTCTCCAAGGCCTTCTGAAATGGATGGTGCTCCAGAGGGAGAGGCCTCTATCACTTTGAAAATAACACAGCTAAACCAATTGTAATTTTTATACGGTCACCCTCTGTACATCAAATTCATGCTAAGATTGTCAGTTACTGTTAAAACTTCAAGCAAATGCAGTGCACCTTCCTATATTATTGCATAGACTCTCTTGGAACCGCAGAAGATCAGCTGTTGGACCCATGTGGAAAAAGGTGTATAATGTGCCATATTTATGACATTTACCAAACTGATTCCATTTGATATCACTCAAACACATACACAGATGGGATCTCATTCTCCTTTACACTAAGGATCCTTTAAAATGGTCTGGATAGTGGATAGGAGGAGGAGGAGGAGGCAGGAGTTGGGGTGTATTGGAGAAGGAGGAACAGACTGGCTAGGGACACAGGGGCAGAATGATTTATGATCACTAAAGCTTACTCCTTTATAGAATCTGGAATTGAATTCAAGGGTCCTTAGTTTCCATATGCCTGTGCTGTCAGCAAATAGCTGTGAAATCCACTGTCAGTCTCACAGTCCGTTCTTCACCTTACTGCTATTAGTTACTCAATTATCGTAAGAGGCACAGATCTGTACTGTGGCTCTAAGGAACTTATTGATGACTCAAGTTGGGAGTCAATATGATGGAATTTCTATTTTTTCCATTTTTAATTAGTTTTTTTAATGTAATTTCCTATGCTAAATGAATGTTAAGCTTGCAAAGTTAAGCACTGAACAGTTAGGAAATGCAAGAATTAGGTTGTCTGTACAAATAGAGAATAACAACCTTCTACTGCTATCAGTTACTTTTTTAGCTTCAGTGGCAGAGGTCTATGCTGTGGATCTAATGGTTTCAGTCCTGCTGATGACCCATGATATGGTCAATATGTTTCTATATTATACAGTTTGGGTTTTTTTCAGTTTGCTTTTGACAAAATTTAGGAAAGAACATATGAAAAAGCTACATTAAAGGAACATTAAGATTTCAAAGTGACATAGAAAATGCCAAAAGTGCGACTTTCCATTCAACATTAATTCAGCTCCCATGTGTATGCGACACAGTCTTTAGTTACGTTATCATAAATTATATTTTCTGCAGGACCCCTGCTTCATTCAGTGCAGAGGGCAGGCCACACTCTGGGAATGAATCAGGGCTGTGCAGTGAAGAAAGCTATTGTCTGTAGGAGTCCTATTTTGTGTGTTGCAGAAGTTGGAAGGGATGTGCTATTTGTAGTACTGGGATAGGCATGCCTAAGCCCAAGCATAACTGAAGGCCTGTCCCCTCAGTTAAGGGGGAGGAACCCCTAAGCCCAGGCCACAGCTGATTGCAAGGGACAATGAAGGAGAAAACAAGAAGGGGAGTGAGGTTAAAGGTTGAAGATAAGACAGCCAGAAAGGGACGCTGAGCAGAGATCCCTGGACAGCGCCCACTGCCCATCAAAAGTGTCTAGAGAGTCAGTGGACACTGCTGAGAGGAACTGTGCCCAGAGATGTGATTGAACAAGGGAGCAGAAATAGGGCCCACAGTCACAGAGCACTCCTACTGCCCAGCTTTTTTCTCTGGTGTGATGGATACTTCTTGACCAGCACCAGAAGGAGGTTCACAAGGAGGTCTCGCAACTTTGTGGGTCCACAGATGGGGTGTGAGTGGATCAGGAAGTATGGGAAGAAGTGCAACCAGAACCTAAATAGGAGGTTATGGAGAAGCTTGGGAAGAGGGGCTACAACTTGACACACTCCACATAGATGTGTGCCAGGGTCTCCCTCTCACTGCAGAAAGGACAGGTGTCGGGGGAGTTCGTGAACCGTGCCAACTACACGCCCATGCTTATGGCTCCATGAAGAAACTGCCAGCTTATATCCTCAGTGGGCTGTGGGACCAGAGTGAAGTACAAACTAGACCACTGAGGTCAGGGTGTGACACCAGGGTGAGGAAGTGGATGGTATGAAGGATGATCGTATACTGATGTTTCCTGGATGCAGTTTGGAGGCAGACTTGCTGGATGTCATTCAGCCAAGTTAGGTTGCCCGTTATGGGCAGCCAGAGAGGCTTACAGGGCAGGGGACCGATGAAAAGTTCTGGAGGGCCTGGGGTGAGAAGTGAACTGGGAGCACCCTCCTGCAGGACCGGCCCGAAGAAGGCCAGAGAAGCAGGACACAAGGTTGCCCTCACCTCCTGGGCACATTACCGGGAACATGTAGGATGTACAGCCCCATATTCAGGCTTAGTGTCACAGAATTCACTCAGTCCCTCCAACTGTAGTCCAGGAGGTGTCTGACTCTGGTGGTGACAGCCAGACCAACCTGCAGCACACTAAGGGTGACTCCTCCACTTTCATACTCTGATGGAGGTTGTATAGCAGGGGTTCTGTTAGGAGGTCCTCCCGCTCAGGAGCTGTACAGACCTGGTCACTAAAACTAGGTTTCAGGTCCTGAGGAGGTCATGGTAGAAGACTAGCAGCTCGGAGAGGTCTTGGAGGGAAACCTCTTGATTGGAAGGTGTGTATTGACTGAGGCACAGGGGACTTAAGAAAGAGAAAGGAAGGGCTCATGGTTAAGTCAGCTGAATGTTACCCTGGAGAACTGGATTCTATCCCTGCCTCTGCCCCAGAGTCCCTGTGTAATGCTGGGCAATTCACCAGAACCAGACTTTTCACAGGTGGCCATTAACTTTGTGTTCCTCATTTTCTGGGTTCTCCGTGTAAGACACCTATGACCAGGCTTGCAGAACAGTTGAGCCTTCTTAGCTGTAACTGAAGTCAATAGGAGATGTACTCGCAGCATTATAAAGTGCTATAAAAATGCTAGATACTCTGGAAAATCAGGCTCTACACGTCTCAAATTGGGGACCCCAAATTAGTGGGCAATTTTGACCTTAATCTCGCTGTGCCTCTATTTCCCATCTGTAACATGGTGGAGCAACACCATCTAATCTTATAGGTGTGTTGCGAAGATAAATTAATCTATGTTTGTGAAAAATGTGGCTATTACTGTGACAGCACCATAGAAAGGCTCAGGAGGATGTTTAATAATTCTGTTTTCAGTGCAGGGTTTGAATGGTGCGTGGAAAATAGGCCTGAGGCCACACATTGAATGAAGAGGTTGAAAGGGAGACATTGAATAGCTATCCATTCACTGAATGAGGCAGAAGTCCTATGGAAAAATAGCATGGGATCATTGTACAGGCAACTTATTCTGGCATTTCCTAACTTCTGAGTGCTTGACTTTGCAACCTTAATGTTCTTTCAGTGTAGTATTTTGGATTATATATCTATATCTATATATAGATATATAAAAAATGCTGAATACATACATACTCTGTGTGTAAGTTTTAGGGTAACCTCTTTTCCCACCAACTGAATGTTTTTCACAAACGCTGTGTCTGTATTTTAAATGCTGCTTGCTCTGTCCAGTGTTACTTCAATCCCACAAGGAATACACCCCATCAAATCAAAGTCCTTAATCAAATTCCAACTACTGTGGAATGTGTCCTAAACTCCTTCTCATATCCATGGATTGACTCACTGGTCACTCTTTATTTTGTTCCCTATGGTTCATTCTCACCCACTCCTTTTGCCTAAATGTATTGAAGAAACAGGCCCCATACTTCGATGACTTTTCCAATCTGCAGTTTGTAGTAGACTGAGACAATCTCTGCATATCTTCCAGAGTTGGCACGGAGTTTCTTGAATATGTAGTATCAGTACCTGAGGTTAAGCAGGAATTTTTATCATACAGGATATATTGTATTTCATTATAGTTGAGTTTTGAAAATATTAAAATGGACCTGTTTTGTGTGTGTGAGTCCCCAATATGTCACCTACTATCTATATTTGCAACACCTGTTATATTTAAAGAAAGGGTGAAGGCACAGCTACTACTGTAGTTTGAATATTATTGGACTTTACCCCCTTCATTCTGCTACTCCCAAGGCTCTTATCAGGTTAGTAGTATTAGACAAGTGAGAGACCAAAATTAAGTTTTATTAATAACTCATAAAAGTGCAGTAAAGTTGGAATGGGCAACCCTTCCCATTTCCCAAGCCAAAGTCAATACTGGTGCTCAGACACTATGGTGATAGGGACCATAAAAGTAGCTAAATAAATAGTATGGCATGATGAATACAAGCTAAAAATGACCATAAATCCAAATTAACACCTGCCCAAGCTAAATAACCTACCCATTGCAGCACATCTAGTCACGATCCATCTTTCTTCCAATTTGTGCTTACATAAGACAGTTATTAATAAGATCTCGGTCATCAATGCAAAGCAGGACTGCCAAGGATAAACGTTAACAGGAGCCCAATTGCAAAAGCTTTCTATTAAAAGTGTATTAAGAGAAACGACACAAAAAAGACACAGAAAATTCGAAGGGCATAACAGCTAAACTTGTGTGTACGCCGATGTGCATCTTATTTTACCAAACTAGGAATTTATGCCTCCTTTCTTAAACTCATTGTGGCATGCAGCACGGCTACCTGCAGTTAACTGCAGCGCTGCTACCTGGTACCTTTGTAATTATTGAAGTTCCGTGGGATCTCCAACAGCAGAGGCTATCTGGGGAAACACTGAAATAATTTACTCACTGGGCACCTGAGCCATGCCCACCTCTCTGCCACACTACCCATTCTGGGGATGAGCTGGCTAGTGCAGCTTCCTTTCCCCTCTGACCCCAGAGGAGACAGGAGATTTCATTCCTGCTCATTCTAATTGTGATTAGAATTCTTCAACTCTACCAACGAAGCACCAGCTCTGTGCAATGGCGTGATCCCAGAATCCACGCAAGATCATTTTCTATTTGAATAAGTGTTCAGGGAATCAAGGGAGCCAGGGACTGACTGAAAATACAGCTGGAAAATGAAATTCTTCTTTCAGCAGCCCAGATTCCTAGGGAGAAAAATATGTGGATTGCGGTGAGGCAAAAATGGGAGGTATATACTATGTTGGAAACCCACAGCTTTGATTCATAAATGTCCAAGGCAAAGAGACTCAAAGAAGAGTTCAGATTGAAATTTTAACAGGTGAGGCCAGATGGAAAATGAACTGAGTGAGGAAATTGGAGGCCTGTTCTGTTCTAGTACATCACACCCATGACATCTAAGTACCTATCACATTGTAATAAAATTATAAGTGGAGGATAAAAAGGAATCATCAGGAGGAATGGACACCTGCCCTAAGGATGGTGATGGCAATGTGGTCTGTTGGTAAAGATGCAAAAAAAATCCCTGCTTTTCTAAATATAGCAGAGCTGTATCCTGGTGTGGGGATGTTCACCTCTAGCCAGACTTCCCATTGTGAGTATTGCTTTTAAGGAAGAAACAAAGGATGCTGTCAAAAGATTTTTCTGAAGTGGATACACATGCTCTTGTAAATACACAGGCCTGTAGAGGGTGCAGCCTGCTTCTCACAGTGCTGTACTTGCCTTTCAGGCATACCCAGTGCAGGTAGCTCATGCAGGTGTGCTCCCCTGCACCAGCCTCTCAGATGTTCCTTCCCTCCCCTGCATTAGAGAAACACTCAGCTGCGACGAGATATCATTCCCCAATCTCCCACTGGAAGGCCTTGCTGAAGAAATGATTACACAACACACCTGGAAAGGCCCCATCCCCAGCTCTCAGAGATGCAGCAGCTGGGAGCGTTTAATGGGGATACGTACTGTCCACAGAAAGCACTTCCATCTCCTCTTCTCTCTTCAAGGTGACATACAAATGCACACTCAATAGTCAATCAGATCCTGCTGTGTTGAGACACCCCAGCCAGAACAATAAAGCCATACTGGGTGAGTGACTTTCTCAGACCAGCATCTGGGAGATGTCCAAGGAATGCAATGGGAATATGACTCTGCTGGGACACTGCCAGGGACTTAGGATCACATGCCTATGTAATGCTTAATATGTCATGCACTTCTTCTAGGCATCTGTTGCCAAGCAAGGCCTTCATCCAGGGGCCTAGAATGTGTGGAGGAAAGAGAACACATTGATTGGGGTGAGGAGAGGCTTCCCAGAAGTCTGAGTTAGCTGGTTTGGCTCATGCTGCCCTTCGTATCGCACCAGGTACGCTCATGGTTGGGCTGCGAGTCCCTTGTACTACCGTGGAGAGAGCCAAATGTTGCTGGGGGCTGACCTTTGCCATTATTCTATTTCCTTACAGTTCAGTTCATGCCTGGGAGGGATTTGGGGCAGGGGTGGGATTTTTTTGGCTCTGCCCTTTGTTCTTGTCATAAACTGCTGGCTGCTTTTCCAAAACTGGCACCCCCAGTACAGTTCTCACATGACCTCAGCAAAGCTGCAGACCTAGCTCTGACTGCTGAGCATATAAAGGACCATTGGAAAGGAACATTCAACATTCTGGAATGTCAGCCTTTTTCTTCCAAGTATCATTCTAGAGTGACACTTGCAGTACACAGTGAAGTGATAGGGCTGTAGAACAAGCTGGAGCTGGGCTATTGAGGGCAGGTGTTTTTTTCCACACAGCTTTATCAAATACACTTCACTGTAAACCTGCAGCAACCTCCTCCAGCTGTGGGTCCCTGGCTGTACAACTCTGCTAACCACTTCAGTTCTGCTGTACCTCTGCTGTTCCCATTGAGTTCCCAACAGCCCTGCCAATTCACCTCTACCCTGGCCAGCAGCAGCTCCTGTTATTCCAGTCCTAGACTCCCCACAGCACTCTGCTAACGCATCTCAGTCCTGACCCATGGCTCCACAAAACCCTCCTGCTTCCGCTATCCCAGTCCTAAATTACTCACAGCTCTGCAGCATGTTCCTCAATTCACCCCTGGGCTCCCCCACAGCTCTGTCAATTCACACCTATCCTCACCAATAAAACTCTCTGCCAATTTAAATCCTGGGCCTGGCACTGTTCTTCCAATGCACCTTAGTCTTGCTATTCTAGTTCTGAGCCTTTCCTGAAGGGAAGGCTTCTAGTCACTCTGATTGTACCACACTGAATGATGGTTGGAGTTGTGGCCCAGTGTTGGGCTGATGTTACTGAATATGGCACTAGCACAGACCTGGCTGCTCTGAAAGAGAGAGAGAAAATAAAGACTGAGGAAGCCATGCTGAGTCAGGGACAAGTATGACCATTTTGATATATTTTAAGTGAGGAGATTGTGTTTCAGATCCTGGCGAACTTCTCTAGCTCTTTGCAAACTGGGGACAACAGCTTCCTGGGCATTGTGGGGAAGGATTCAAATGCTGTGTGATATTTATTTTGGATCACTGCTAGGACACTTGTATGTGAAGTCAGAAGGAAGCTGGGCTGATGGAAGAAACGTTTGCGATTAGGATTGGGATGTCTAGCAGCCTCAAAGTGGTAGAGAAATAGTAACTGTTCTTTGCACTGATTGTGACAATGCACTACATATTCTTTATGAAAATATGCTTAAGATATGAATATGATATAACTGAGATATAGTTTATGGTAGCTGGGTCTTGTAAGATATCATTGGAAAGGTTATGATTTACTGAATGTGATTATCCAATCTCTATGCCTGTACCATTTCTGTATCTGCAGTTAGGAATATTGACTATGTATGTGTATATCGACTATGCTACTTTGGGTGATGCCCACTGCCAACACTTCAGGTACAACAATGGAAAAGCCAGACAGGGCTGATGGCCCATCAGTGAGGGCAATGGACTATGAAAAGCTTGGCCTTCCTGTCGACTCTCCATACTGCCACTGACTCATGGACACTGTGATACTAGAGTCAGGTGACCTGGTCACCAGATATAAAAATATTATTAAAGCTGATGTTAAAAAAGTTATATAATACATAGGTTGGGAAAAGAGTGTCCCTGGGTATAGTGCTTAGATTATCCACAAATATAAAGTTAGTTTTTAAGTCATGTGATACATAGAGTACATAATCAGCAATAACCCAAATTTAGGTGAATAGATTTAACAATAGTTTAGATATTAGAATCTGAATACTTGGGTACATCACTCATGAAAAGTTGTACAGAGATTTGGTTGTGGAAAGCAAAATATATCAATGAGTGGAGATTGTCTCTCAGTAATTGAGAATTAGGTTGGTTGTCTATTTAGAAAATACAATCCATTAGGAAAGTATTTGTTACTTTCCTGACTGCGCTTCTCATCGGCACTCCAGTTCATCCCGCCTGATATTGCCGATGTCCGGTGATGTGTTCTATGTAGATGTCCCTTGACCACCTGATGGTGTCCAACACCATGAGTTGCCACATCAGCCAAGCGTAGCGTTGACTGATTCCACATTCTCTCAGCAGTCACTCGTTACTAGGATCCCATGCACCTAAGGCTCTGAGGATCAGTGCATGTTTCTAGACCTGGTGACCCTTAGCTCTCAAGGTTTTGGCCAGAGGGACATATTTCTCTACCTTTTGAGCTCGGGCACCATGGAAGGCTGAGGTCCTGTTCTCTAACGGCACTGTCTAAACTCAATCTTGGACTGCTGAACTTTTCCACTGGGAGGTGGGGGAATCAAACAAAGGATTCCCACCTTATGGAAATCCTATATAAGGTGGGGGAGGAAAACAATCAATGTCTTCAGTTCATTTCACCTCAGCCTCCCCGCCCAAAGAGATACTTGAAAAAGCCTGGAAACAAAAGAACTGGAACTGCGGGGAGAAACTGCTTAACCCAGGCTGGAAAGATATCTGGCCTGTGAAGGAATATACTTAAGACAATATCTAGGGTGAGGAATTACTATTTGTAAAAATTTTTTTTAGTAAATCAAGCTTAGTTTGTGTGCTTTGTTTTATTTTCTTGGTAATCTGCTTTGTTCTGTTTGCTACCTCTTTACCACTTAAAATTCACCTTTTATAGTTAATAAACGTATTTTCTGTTTATAGTATAACCCAGTTTATGTAATTTCTAACTGGCGCGGGGCAAGAAGGGAGGGGGTGAATTTCATAAAACCTTTGGATTTGTACGGCTTAAAGGGAGTGGGCACCAGAGTGCTGGGGCAAGCCCCTAAGGCTGAATCTTTCCAGAGTAGATCTCGGTCTCTCTGTGCAGCTGGGCATGAACCTGCCTGTGAGCTTGGCTGGAAGAGGCTTGTGAACCTATCCCAGCACGACCAGATAATGGGGACCCAGGCTGGCAGAATAGGCTGACCCAGTGCCATCCCAGCACATCCAGTGTCATTTGGGGGGAGGGAAAGGGAGGAGGGCAAACTGTCACACTGATATAAAGGTGTTTTCATTGTGAGTGACACATCAGTTGGTAAAAAAACCGAGGAGTACTTGCAGCACCTTAGAGACTAACAAATTTATTTGGCCATAAGCTTTCATGGGCTAAAAACCACTTCATCAGATGCATGCAGTGGAAAATACAGTAGGTAGATAGATAGATAGATAGATAGATAGATAGATAGATACACACAGAACCTGAAACAATGAGTGTTGCCATATCAACTGTAAAGAAACCAATTACTTAAGGTGGGTTATTGTCACTACAAAAGATTTTTTTCTCCTGATGATAATAGCCCACCTTAATTAATTGGTCTCGTTACAGTTGGTATGGCAACACCCATTTTTTCAGGTTCTCTGTGTGTATATATATCTTCCTACTGTATTTTCCACTGCATGCATCCGATGAAGTGGGTTTTAGCCCACGGAAGCTTATGTCCAAATAAATTTGTTAGTCTCTAAGATGCCACAAGTACTCCTCATTTTTTGGGTTTTTTTTTCTGATACAGACTAACACAGCTATCACCTTGTAACCTGACTTCAGTTGATATTTTTCTTAAAGCCCTAGCCACTGGAATCACATGGCTATGTGAGCATTTTTAAAAAGCAAGTTTCTAGCTTTTGTGGTTTCTGAGAAAAGCTTGAAAGTTTTAATCCTAATGGTTCCAACACCAGAACACAAATAAAACTAACCCCAATGTATTATTTCAAATACCAGGATTTGTAAGCCGGTATCATCATTTTTTTTAGGTCCTGACTCATGATTTCTAACTGCGTGAAACTGGCAATACTATGTACTCAATACATGGATTAGCCAGTGAGGACATGTCAGAAGCAGACAAATTAGTCACTGTTCAATTATTTGTGCAATCTGGAAAATACTTCAAGCTACCAACCAACTGGAAAGCATTACATACAAGTTGCCAGGGCGAAAGAAACTCTGTGTCACTCATGTTAGACAGATTGCTGTTCTGACAATCGATAAGACACAATAAAAGACCAAATTCTAATGATGGCAAAATACAATGCAAAAAGGTACAAGGAAAATGCATCCAGTGGAAGCTTTAGATATGGACTGTTCTAAATATAACAAGAACTTCAAGACATGCAAATACTAACCAGCAAATCAGATTTGTAAGCTCTTTGGGGAAGGAGGCCATCATTTGATTCTGTGTTTGTACAGAATGGGGTCCTGGTCAACGACTGGGGATCCTAGATGCTATGGCAACACAATTAATATTTTAAAAGAATGCTGTGAGAACACAAAACTCCAGAGAACTATTCTTGTGCAAAGCAAAAGCCTTCAGTGGCATGATCAAAACTGCTGTGGTAGCTGTTGGAAGCTGTGAGCTTCTAAACAAGGTTTGAAATCTAGAAGCCTCTGTTCATTGGCTGAGCCATAGCCCCGCCCCCTGACTATCAATAAGGCCAGGGCTTTATAAAGCAGTAAGCAAGCGATCAGGGAGCTTTGTGACCAGGGACCGCTAACAGGGAGTTTTGAGAGGGAATTTGGAAAGGGGGCGAGGTACACTTGCCATTCTTTAAAACCTTTAAACTAAACTGTAATCAAAACTTCTTGATTTAAACAAAAACCCTATCCTTAACCTAGATAGCTGTAGGAGAGAATGCAGGCAGAAGCCCAGCAGCAGAGTGGGGGCTATCCTGTTTATTGCACTTGGTGTAGCATGTATGATTACCTGCCCTGTGGGGGCGTGGTGTATGTGTGCATACGGTGCAAGGAGCTCCTGGCCCTCAGAGACCGTGTACGGGCTTTGGAGGCCAGGGTGGTGGAACTGGAGGAGCTAAGGGAGGCAGAGAGGTATGCTGATGAGGCTTTCCGGGACACTGTAGATTCATCCCACCTCCGGTCAGACAGCCCGTGCACAGTTAAGGAGGATGAAAGGCCCAGGGAAGGAGAGCAGTCAACGGGAGCAGAGGGAAATCTTCCCATAGTTGGGACCCTCCTTCCAGATGATGTTGGGATATCCTCTTGCACTGAGGTTACCTCTCTGGGAGAGGGAACTCTAGTCATTAGGAAAAGGCAGGTGTTAGTAATGGGAGATTTGATAATTAGAAACAGAGATAGCTGGGTTTGTGATGACTCAGAGAACTGTATGGTGACTTGCCTGCCTGGTGTGAAGGTTGCGGATCTCTCGAGGCGTCTAGATAGACTTATGTGTAGTGCTGGGGCGGAGCCAGTGGTCGTGGTATATGTAGGTACCAATGACATAGGAAAGGGTAGGAGAGACATCCTGGGGGACAAAATTAGGCTGCTAGGAAAGAGACTGAAATCCAGGACCTCTATGGTGGCATTCTCAGAAATGCTTCCAGTTCCATGCGCAGGGCCAGGTAGGCAAGCAGAGCTTTGGAGTCTCAATGCGTGGATGAGACAATGGTGAAGAGAGGAGGGGTTTCTATTTATTAGGAACTGGGGAAACTTTTGGGAAAGGGGGAGCCTATCCAGGAAGGATGGGCTCCACCTAAACCAAAGCAAATCCAGACGGCTGGCACTTAACATTAATAAGGTTGCAGAGCAGTTTTTAAACTAAGAGATGGGGGAAAGCCGATTGCTGCAGAGGCACACGTGGATTGGACAGAGACTTCTCTTAGAGGAGAGTCTATTGATAGAGATTTTCTAGGTTTTAGTCAGAGGAGAGGATGGAAGAGGATAAAGTATGGGTCAGATCAGATGAGAAACATTCTCATAAAAAATAATCTGACACATCAGAAAAGGGCAGTCAAATAAACAGTGACAAGTTTTTAAAGTGCTTGTACACAAATGCTAGAAGTCTAAATAATAAGATGGGTGAACTAGAGTGCCTCGTGTTAAAGGAGGATATTGATAGAATAGGCATCACAGAAACCTGGTGGAGTGAGGACAATCAATGGGACACAATCGTTCTGGGATACAAAATATATTAGAAGGACAGAACAGGTCATGCTTGGGGGTGTGGCACTTTTTGTGAAAGAAAAAGTAGAATCAAATGAAATAAAAATCTTCAATGAATCTACATGTTCCACAGAATCTCTATGGATAGTAATTCCGTGCTCTAATAAGAATTTAACAGTAGGGATCTATTATCGACCACCTGACCAGGACAGTGATAGTGACGATGAAATGCTAAGGGAGATTAGAGAAGCATCAAAATAAAGAACTCAGTAATAGTGGGGGATTTCAATTATCCCCATATTGACTGGGTACGTCACCTCAGGATGAAATGCAGAGACAAAATATCTCAATACTTTAAATGACTGCTTCTTGGAGCAACTGGTACAGAAACCCACAATGGGAGAAGCAACTCTTATTTAGTCCTGAGTGGAGTGCAGGATCTAGTCCAAGAGGTAACTATAACAGGACCGCTTGGAAATAGTGACCAAAATATAATAACATTTAACATTCCTGTGGTGGGAAGAACACCTCAGCAGCCCAACACTGTGGCATTTAATTTCTGAAAGGGGAACTATGCAAAAATGAGGAGGTTAGTTAAACAGAAATTAAAAGGTACAGTGACTAGAGTGAAATCCCTGCAAGCTGCATGAACGCTTTTCAAAGACACCATAATAGAGACTCAAATGTATACCCCAAATTAAAAAACACAGTAAAAGAGCTAAAAAAGAGCCACTGTGGCTTAACAACCATGTAAAAGAAGCAGTGACAGATAAAAAGGCATCTTTTAAAAAGTAGAAGTCAAATCCTAGTGAGGTAAATAGAAAGGAGCATAAACACTGCTAAATTAAATGTAAAAATGTAATCAGAAAAGCCAAAAAGGAGTTTGAAAAACAGCTAGCCAAAAATTCAAAAGGTAATAACAATGTTTTTTAGTACATCAGAAGCAGGAAGCCTGCTAAACAACCAGTGGGGCCCCTGTACGATCGAGATACAAAAGGAGCACTTAAAGACGATAAAGTCATCGCGGAGAAACTAAATGAATTCTTTGCTTCAGTCTTCACAGCTGAGGATATTAGGGAGATTCCCAAACCTGAGCCATCTTTTATAGGTGACAAATCTGAGGAATTGTCACAGACAGACGTGTCACTAGAGTAGGTTTTGGAATTAATTGAGAAACTTAACAGTAACAAGTCACCGGGACCAGATGGCATTCACCCAAGAGTTCTGAAAGAACTCAAAAATGTGAAATTGTGGAACTATTAACTATAGTTTGTAACCTGTCCTTTAAATCAGCTTCTGTACCCAATGACTGGAAGATAGCTAATGTAACACCAATATTTAAAAAGGGCTCTAGAGGTGATCCTGGCAATTACAGACCGGTAAATCTAACGTCAGTACTGGGCAAATTAGTTGAAACAATAGTAAAGAATAAAATTGTCAGATACATAGAAGAACATAAATTGATGCGCAAAAGTCAACATGGTTTCTGTAAAGGGAAATCATGTCTTACTAACCTGTTAGGGTTCTTTGAAGGGGTCAACAGACATGTGGACAAGGGGGATCCAGTGGACATAGTGTACTTAGATTTCCAGAAAGCCTTTGATGAGGTCCCTCACCAAAGGCTCTTACATAAATTAAGTTGTCATTGGATAAGAGGGAAGATCCTTTCATGGATTGAGAACCGGTTAAAGACCGGGAACAAAGGGTAGGAATAAACGGTACATTTTCAGAATCGAGAGGGGTAACTAGTGGTGTTTCTCAAGGGTCAGTCCTAGGACCAAGCCTATTCAACTTATTCATAAATGATCTGGAGACAGGGATAAACAGTGAGGTGGCAAAGTTTGCTGGTGATACTAAACTGCTCAAGATAGTAAAGCCCAAAGCAGACTGTGAAGAACTTCAAAAAGATTTCACAAAACTAAGTGATTGGGCAACAAAATGGCTAATGAAATTTAATGTGGATAAATGTAAAGTAATGCACATTGGAAAAAATGACCCCAATTACACATACAATATGATGGGGGCTAATTTAGCTACAACTAATCAGGAGAAGATCTTGGAGTCATCGTGGATAGTTCTCTGAAGACATCCACGCAGTGTGCAGCAGCAGTCAAAAAAGCAAACAGGATGTTAGGAATCATTAAAAAGGGATAGAGAATAAGATGGAGAATATCTGATTGCCCTTATATAAATCCATGGTACACCCACATCTTGAATACTGCGTACAGATGTGGTCCACTCATCTCAAAAAAGATATACTGGCATTAGAAAAGGTTCAGAAAAGGGCAACCAAAATGATTAGGGGTTTGGAACGGGTCCCATATGAGGAGAGATTAAAGAGGACTTTTCAGCTTGGAAAAGAGGAGACTAAGGGGGGATATGATAGAGGTATATAAAATCATGAGTGGTGTGGAGAAAGTGAATAAGGAAAAGTTATTTACTTGTTTCCATAATATAAGAACTAGGGGCCACCAAATGAAATTAATGGGCAGCAGGTTTAAAACAAATAAAAGGAAGTTCTTCTTCACACAGCGCACAGTAAACCTGTGGAACTCTTTGCCAGAGGAGGTTGTGAAGGCTAGGACTATAACAGAGTTTTAAAGAGAATTGGATAAATTCATGGAGGTTAAGTCCATTAATGGCTATTAGCCAGGATGGGTAAGGAATGGTGTCCCTAGCCTCTGTTTGTCAGAGGGTAGAGACGGATGGTAGGAGAGAGATCTCTAGATCACTAACTGTTAGGTTCACTCCCTCTGGGGTACCTGGCATTGGCCACTGTTTGTAGACAGGATACTGGGGTGGATGGACCTTTGGTCTGACCCAGTATGTCCATTCTTATGTTCTTATGGTATGAGTCAGAAAAATCAGAATGGCAGACTGGACAAGATGCTGGGTGTAGGGCATACAACACTCCATTAGACTTGCGGCAAAGATGAGCTACAACACAAAGGGTTAAATAAGCCATACCATACTGGCAGGATGTCCTGGGAATAGTAAAGGAGAAAACAATAATGTTTGTTGCAGGAGTCAACATGTCCTTCAAATATCAGGGGTAAGTATTTGTAAAATTACAAATGACAGAAGGCCACATGTGTCATTTTAAAACAGGCTCAGGTAAACTGCCCAGTGGTAACAGAGTTCATGCAAAGTAAATGAAATTAAATCCTATTGCACAATAGAAGGCTATCTAGAGAGAGCAGTTCTGTCAAACCACCAATAGATGTGAATTCTTGGTAAATTACAAAGAAGCCATGCCCCATAGACATTTATGTCATGGATGCTGCTACCCTGTGGTACTAAGTTACCAAACAAGCAAAGAAATGAACATAATTAAAGTAACAAAAGGAAAAAAGAACTTGACAAAAACACTATTATAACAGAGAATAAACAAGTTTTCTCAGGTCCTGGGGGATTACTACATATAATTGCAAAAGAATACCCATGCAGTAATGCAGGAACCTAGAAAAGTTCCATTAACAATGTTAGCAGAACAAAAGGGGAAGCAGAGCTCAGGCAAGAACGAGAAGTTATAACACTAATAGCCTTGTTGAACCATGGAGAAGTAATTATTACAAAGAACCCAAGAAAACTTAGGCTTTGCTTAAACCCAAGAGGTTTAATGCAGTAAAAGCCTGGACTCATAGGCCAGATCCTCAGCTGTTGTAAATTGGTATAGTTCTATTAACTTTCATTGGGTCACCACCAGCTTGAAAATCACATCCCTAAGATATTGTACATTTGATAGTTAAAAGTAACACTTAAACGAGCTATTATTGAAAGAAGTTACACAGATAATTGTTCAATATCTTTTTCCCAGTTCATTCATTTCTTGCATTTGACAGCACTTTGCATATAGTCAGTGTTACTGTTGCCTGTTGTATACTCTCTCTCCTTCTTGGAGAAGACCCTTATAAACATTAATAGCAGAGCAGAAAAACCTTTATCAATTTCTTTTTAAAGGATTTTAAAAAAAATCAGGACATGTTAAAGAGGGATCTGTCAAAGTGGAATTTTTAAAAATTAGTGTCAAAATACAATTCAAGTTGACAGTCTCTAATGTTTGTAAAGTGATCTGAGATCCTTAGATGGAAGTAACACAATGCAAGGTATTATTATTAATAACCTGAACACTGAATAATTCAATGGTATAAAGCAGTGGTGTTCAACCTTTTTTCATTTGTGGACCCTTAAAAAATTTCATACGGAGGTTCAGACCTCTTTGGAAATCTGAGACAGAGTCTGCAGACAGCCAGGGGTCCCCTGGCCGCAGGTTGAAAACCACTGGTATAAAAGAATGAATTCCAAAGGGGAAGGTCTGAGATCATCTTTACAGTGGTTCACCAGGGTCTTACATCTGACTGTCAAAAAATAACCCCATGTACACAAGGAAGGCTTACAGAATTCCCACCCAGAGAAAGAGAAATGAAATCAATGCTGACACCGTCCTTGCTAGATTGTCCTATCAGATATTCATGATGAGCACTGCATTTTACAAGCAACTTGTTAATGAAATATGATGTGCTTATTTAAAAAAAAAAAAAAAGCCTGACATTTTATCATTTTCTGATCTGGGACCTCTGCCACGAGAACAGGCCTTTTACTCAGTGTAGCCAGCCTCTGCGCAGGGTAATGGTGAGTCAGCACTCCTGGGCCAAGCAAAGCTAAGTGAAGCATTTGGAGGCACATGAAATGAAAAGATGAAAAGCTTCTATAGTCAGCCAAAGAGCTCACTACACACACCAGCTAATCATCTTTTTTCTTTCTTTTTTTTTTGACTCTGACAACAGCATGGAGAACTCATTTAACTGCCCGGGTCTGAAAGAAATATTCTCTGATTGTGCAAAATAAGAAAAGAAAAATGCTCAAAATGCACAATTTGCAGAGTGTGGGGTCTGTGGTCCAATATACAAGGGATAGCTGAGCCATTACCAGTATGGTCAATACTCCAGGGGCTGTTAGGGGCCGTCCATTGCTAATGTTTTTTATGTCCTCTATTAGCACTAATGGGTTTATAAAAACTGAAACTCCTGAGGCTCAGTGTGCAACACAAGCGGAAACATTTGTGGATTGAGGACAGTCATTCTGTATGGCTGGTCACACCCTTGAACCTTTGCACACAGACCTTGTTCTCTCATCCTCACTGAATGATGGCCAATGGTATATATTTGTGCAATAGCCGAAGCATAAGTATTTGTCCATGCTGTGGTGGCAAACAAAGAAGCAAGACAAGCCTGTCTTTGGGCCATTGAGTAACTGGAGGTGGGTAGGGGTTTAAGAAATGGAATCCTCTGTCTTTGGCTACTCTGCAGCCCCTACTGTAATCTCGGGACTGCAAGACCTTTTCCCACCTATACAGAAAGGAGACTGCATGGTCGATCTGTATAACTTCCATACCCCATCCCACATTGCACCCCTGCAGAGCACTGCTCTATGATGATCATTTGCACAAGCTCCCTATCTCCTCCCTCCTATGCATTGGAACGGCCTTAGTTTAGCTGCCAATTGCTTATTTCATGTTTGTGCAGGCAGTTCAGACTATAACTTTGTGACAGTTACAACACATGAGATACATCAACCAAAGGCCAATGCAGTTGTTAGAATCTGTTTTATGTAAATTAGGCTACAAATTAGTGGAGTCAGACCAACATATTGTATGTTAATGATCAAGGGAGACTGACTAGGGTTTAACTGCCAGCTGAAGCATGTCTCGCTTGACAATATTGAATATCTGATGCTAGGTCAGGCATTTTACAATTTGAGAGCAGAGGGAACTAACCTATCTGCACAAAATTGCACTTAAAAAGAAATAATTACATTCAACTGTACTAAGAACTTCAATTGCACTTTGGAAAACAAACAACTCTATTTCTTTGCAGATTCAGGGCCAGACCTCCAGAAGGGTCAGAGCAGCAGTCTGTGCACTTGGGGAATGGCTGCCCTACCTCTTCAAGGGGTCAGATCCCCAGCTGGTAGAAATCATTTTAGCTTCATTTAAGTCAATGGCTCTTTTCTGACTTACACTAGCTGGTGATCTGGCCCATTGACTTTCATGAAGTTAAAATAACGACAAGTCTGTATTTGAGCCATTGAGAAAGTGGATATGCATAGGGGTTTAAGAAATGGAATCTTCTCTCTAAAGCAGTGGTTCTCAACCTATTTACCCTTGCGGGCTGCATATGCAGCTCTCTGTGTGTTATGTGGGCTGCATCCACACTACTACCTGTATGGCCCTGAGAATGTCATATATATGGGCCGCAGCTGTGTGCTGATTGGGCTGCAGGTTGGGAACCACTGCTCTAGGGCTACTCTGCAGCCATTACTTGAATCACCGGCTGTAAGCTCTTCTCTTGACTGCAATGGAACTGCCCCAGTTTACACCAGCTGAGGATTTGGCCCTGTAAATGAACATAACTGTTGGGAAAATGTTCAGCTGTCTCTTAAGATGGAGGCATCTGTCAGCCTGTTGGCTGGACAAGTAGTTTCCCAGCATCCTATCCCATCTTATCTGCCCATAATGAATCTATTTTTGGCAGGGGAGGAACTTAAAGAAAGAAGAGTGTAAATTTTTCAATACATAAGCCATTTCTGCTACCGTCTCTGTGCTTTGTGCTTTGTCAGACGTACCCTGACCAGTAACAGTTTGGGCCATAAGGCCAAAGCATGGTATAAGAACCTGAATAACATAGAATAGAATGTTCTCTGGAACACACACACATGAACACTCTCACAATTAAAAAAAAAACAACTTGCTATCAGCTGCCAATCCAGTTAACAATTCCTTTTTGTGCATTCTTTTGTTTATAATACTTATTGTGGAGTGGGGCAGGCTGGTGGATTGGCAGCCTGCCTGCCTTCTGGGGTGGAGAGCACGGCCTGAAAGGAGGAGAGGAAGAGAACATCAAAAACAGATTGAAAGAGTTTCCTCTTGGAGTGAGCGTAGAGGGTCAGGGTTTAACAGTAATTTTCAAAGGATGATTGTACAGAAGGAGTCCACTGAATAGCCTAGCTGAATGGAATAGAAAGAGCACAGCAAGAATCCATACACTATCATTCCCAAAGTCAGGATCAATTGTTAAGACAAAGTGGAAAATAAACAAGTGTGTGTGGCTAGTTCTGTAGTCTCTAAATCTACTGGGCACCAATTTAATTTCACTACTCTCTGCAACAGGCTACAGTTCCCTGTGTTTCAACATATGAGTGAAAGCTACCGGTCCAATTCTATCATTCTAGTAGATCACATTTCTTTCTCTTCTCCGTTTGTTGATATCCTTGATTCTCCAGCATCACACAAGCTCAGTCTGGAATAAGCCCCTGCAACACATGTTTCCAAGTAGGGGAAAATCTAGTTGCATCTTGGGGTACAGATCCTGAGCAAGGGAAGCAAGACTTGAGCCCTTGGACCATTCTAGCTACATATCGCTATAGTCAACCCCTTCTGGGAACACTTTTTAGAGCTCTGCTAATGTCTGTATTAATTGACCAGCCCGTGGTGCTACTCAGTGACAAGGTGGCCCTAAAGATGAGTGTTCTGCCTTCAGAACATTCCCAGCCCTTGCTAGGTAAGTGTGAGATTAAGGTCAGGACTTAAACCTGAGTGTGGCTCAGTATTGTAACCCATTGCATTTCAGCATATAGTCCTGGAAATAGGGGAGTAAACAGTGGGGTGAAATACAGTTTCCATGTTTTGTTTTGGAGTGCTTTGTGTGCCAGCAGACTTCCCATAGCTAGCCAGGGGAACGCTGTGGGAACATGCCAGAACAATCCAAAAGCTGGATGAGATGAACATTGGGCATGCTCAGTAGCTGTCTGGAACAACATGGAAAAACTCCATCTAGGACGATGAGCCCGGCAAGAAGCTGGGTGAGGAAACTTTGAATGGATGTACTTGGGGCTTGATGGGACTACTCAGCAGTGGAGCAGGGCAGGGAAGTCCTAGGGATCGTTGGAATCTGGCCACGTTTCAGAGAGTGTGCCAGGTTTTATAGGAGCTGGACTGCAGCTCTCTTTACCCACTGAGGAGGAGTGGGACTGAGGACTGAAGATTGGCCGTGGGCTGTGTGCATTGCAGATTGCTGTGCGGAGTCCCAAGGGAAAACGTTTGAAGAAAAAGGCTGAGACCGTTTTCCGTTGGTTCGTTCAGGAGAGCTTGCATGCCTCTTATATATAATACAGGCTTCTGATCCCACCATGCAGATACAGAGAAGGGGATAAATCCATGTCCTAAGGATGTGTATGTATGTGCACATGTATAAAGAGTCATGTGTTTTTGAACATAAAGACCAACTGAAAATGTTTTCTTTTGACATTGCTATTGAGGAGATTTCATACCTTTCTCCCCTAAAGCTTATAAGCAAACTGTTAAGAATATATGTGTATATCAACATGTATTTAGAATTGTAAATATTTTCCTTTATAGATTGTCACTCATTCTTTGATTTAATTCTGTATCATATATGTGAAACATGTATCCAAGTCCTGAAAAAGACCAAACTGTGGTTTGACCACAGCAGAAAAGCTGCTGTATAGTAAGGGGGGGGAGAGAAAGTGTTTCCACCAGTATCTCTTACAGCAGCACATAGTGAACCTCAGGGTCATAAAGTTAGTCACTCACTTTGTCCCCCATTGTTTAGTGTAGCCTCAAATTCTCATTTCCCTAATTTAACACAGCAACCTTATGAGCAACCAAATATACCTCAAAGGTTCAGGGAGCTGCTTGGCCAGCTCTTTTTAAGTTCTTGGGTGCAATTTATCCAGACTTCCTGATTTTAAAAGATCTAGCTTTATTACTTGCTGTTAAACATTCTCCTTAGTTTCTTTAGGAATGGAAAATACTTCCTCCTCACAATATGAATACATCTGTATTTGGGAAAAAGCAAGAACAGAAATATTTACTAAACACTTCTGTCTTTTCTGCATTATTATTGACAATTCCATCATTTCCCCAGCTAGTAATGGACATTTAACATTGTTAGGATTCATGATTCCTTATGTTCCTAATTTACTTAAACTCCTTACTGTCCTTAATGCTGCTGAACATAGATTTTGCCTTGTGTCCTTTTGCTTTTCTTATCAATTTTCTATAATTCTAGCTTCTAATTTATATTTTTTGCTATCGACTTCCCCCTTTTTTTCCTATTTGTTATATATAATTTCTTATAACTGCTTTCACTTCCCCTCTAAGCCAAGCTGTTTTTAAAGTAGCATATAGCTTGTTTTCTCAATTGTGGGTTCTAATATCTTTCTGGATATCTAGTAAAATGTTCTTGAACAATTTATAGAGTTTAATGTCAGAAAGGACCATTAGGTCATCTAGTCTGACCGCCTATATATTACAGACTAGAGAACTTCATCCAGTTATCCTTGTACTGAGCCCAAAAACTTGTTTGGCTAAAGCATGGCTTCCAGAAAGGCATCCAGTCTTGATCTGATGATATCAAGAGGTGGATAATCCATCACTTCCCATAGTAGTTCGTTCCAATGGTTAATCACCCTCACTGCTAAAAATGTGTGCTTAATTTCTCATTTGAATTTGTCTGAGTTTGGCTTCCACTCACTGGTTCTTGTTATGCCTTTTTCCACCAGATTAAAGAGACCTTTCAGTACCTGACTTTCCCCCTGGGAAAGTATTTCACTGGAATCATGTCACCTCTCAAACTTCTTTCTGATAAGAGGAACAGATTGAGCTCTTTGAGTCTCTAACCAAAGAGCATTTTTTTCAGCCCCTGAATAATTTTTGTGGCTCTTTTCTGAGCCCCCCTCTCTAATTTTTCAATGTTATGTCAAAAATGTGGACACCAGAACTGTAGGCAGTACTCCAGGATTGGTCTGACTAATGCTGTACACAGAGTTAAAATCACCTCCTTGCTCCTACTCCCTACTCCTCTCTTTATATATCCAGAGATCGCATTAATTCTTTTCACCGTAGCATTGCACTGGGATCTCATGTTGAGTTCCTTGTCTTCTAGGATCCTTAAATGCTTTTCAGACACGCTATTTTCCAGGACACAGAGCCCATTCTTGTTCCTAGATGTATGACCTTCCATTTGGTTGTCTTAAAATGTCTTTTGTTTGGACCCCACTTACCAAGAGATTCGGACTGCTTTGTATACCTGCCCTGTCCTCATTATTTACCACTCTTGGGGCTTAAATTCTCATACAGTATTTTCTGGAGCCCCAATCTGGGGCTTGGGGCTTCTGCCCCATGGGTTTGAAAATATTTACCGGAGCTGTGCTCTGGACAGCTCCGGCTGCATTTAAGCTCTGACCACTCTATCAATTTTTGTATCATCCACGAACTTTATCAGCAGTGATTTTATATTTACTTCCCCATTATTGATGAAAATGTTGAATAGTGTTGGGCCTAATACCAATCCCTGCAGAACCTCACTAGAAACATCCCTATTCAATGATTATTCACCATTCACAGCTGCTTTTTGAGATCTGTCAGTTAGCCTGTTTTTAATCCCCTTTTTAAGGCCTGTCAGATATCTGCTTAGCCAAACTAGGCCTCAGGCTTAAGGAGAATTGACATAATTGGGTGACTCAAGAATGACCCTACGCCAGTAGGGTTACAAGATTACCGTAAATGATGTGCCAATAGGTGATGTTTTGGAAAAATAGACCACACTGTATCTGTCTAGACTGCAAGGTGCCTGATTGTAATCATGGAAAGTTCTGCCTTGACCACAGGTCACAGTGGAAATATTTTTACGTAAATGCTAATGAGAATAAGGGGAACTAAGAGAACAACCTGTGAGACATGGGACACCTCAGAATTTATGTGGTATAGAAAAACAGATAAAGAAAAGGAGGTTGTAACCCTCATGCATACACACAAGGTGTTAAATGTGGTCAGAACAACAAGATAAAAAAAGGGGTTCCCTGGTATGAAGAAATTGGGCAGACCCCAGCAGAAACCACCCCTCTATCAATGACCACCTGTTGAGAGATCCACCAGGTATGTGAGTGTGAATACAACATTAGTGAGTGTGTGGGCTCTCTTAGGTTTTATATGTTTGTGATTGTTACGTTAGTTGTCTGCTTAGACAAGATTTCTTACATATGACTTTGTGTGTGGTCACTGTCTTCATTCTTTGCCTGTTCCTAGATCCTCCAAAGCTAAAGGTGATTTCCATCCTATTTATCTTAAAACTATAGCAATACAGGTGCTGGACTCACTATAATTTACCCCAGAACTATCAATCAATTCAAGTTAAAATAAAGACATATCTATATATATAATTACATATAATTACTGGTTGGGACTGTCCTCTGTTTGCCCATATGGAATGTAAATAGATCATGATCCCTAGGCAACCACTGACTTCCAGTCCAATGATTAATTCATCTTTGTCCATCCTAATTAAGTCCAAAATAGTTCTCGTGTTGAGTGCCTTTCTGTATTAGGAAAGTATCTAGATTTTTTAGAAACTCTGATATTTTAACTTTTAACTTTTCCCGTAGATTGAGGACACACTGTGCTCAACTTTCTCAGACTTGGTCCTTTGGTCCCACCAAGCTTCCTGCACCAGGTTCAGAATTCCCCAGGACCACTTTCCACACACCAACTCAAAAGGAGCAGAACCCTGTGGAAGATTGCACCTCCCTGATGGCAAATAGTAGGCCTGGCAGCAGTAGGTCCCAGTTGTGGGATTCAGCTGTGACACACTTGCACAGCATTCCTTTGAGAGTCCAGTTAAAACATTCCACTAACCCACCCGTTTGGGGGTGTTACACTGAGGTTCTTATGGATTTTGTCAAGTAGGGAGTAAATTTCTTGTGGTATTTTCTTGACATGAAGATGATCCCATGCTCACTCAGCTCACCTTGCAGATGCCTACCCGAGCAATTTATCAGCAACTTCCTGGGCCAAAATTGACCACAGGGGAATGGCTTTGAGGTATTGGGTGACATAATCCATGATGATTACAATGTAGCAGCATCTCCTGAGTGTCGGTTCAAAGGGCCCAATGAAATCTCTCTCAATGAGTTCAAATGGAGTGTTTACCAAGGGAAGAGGACTCAGAGGCATGCTTTTGGTAGCTTTGGCACTCAGTAGCTGGCACTCAGGACAAGAGTTGCAATAGTCCATAACCTCTTGATGTACCCCTACTTTGGCCAAGAAATGAGACAATATTCATTCCTAGGTTTTTTTCATTCTCAGTTGTCCAAATCATGGTATTTTGTGGGCCAGCCTGAGGACTTTGTGCCTAAAGAACCTGGGGTTGTGACTGACCTTTCCCTATTTGGCATTCTTTGACCACCCAAACCAGAACACCTCCTTCCAGTTCTAAGTGAGGGCATTGTGCATCCTGTATTGCGTCCTCCAGGGTCCTGTTTACCCCAGCAAGTTGCCCATACAGATGGCTAAACTTCCTATTGTTTTGCTGCTCTTGCACAAGGTCAAAATAGCTCATGAGAAACTGGTTGTCCACCTTGGGGTTGCTGGAGGTAGCAACCCTAGTGTGGGCCTATTGGGATGTCCAAACTGCACTGAGTAGCCGTGCCCTTCCATGCTCATTTCAATAGTTTTTGGTTCAGGATCCGTAGGACCCTAAGGGCCCGAGTGACCACAGGCAGTCATGTCTGTGAATCTGTGGGGTCCGAGTCACATTGGGTGGCCATGGATTTATGGGACCATGTTCCCAGGCCCTTATCTGTCAGTAGCGATCACTTCCAGACAAGGCAACACTCCTTGTGAGTTTTCTTGGTCAGGATAAAAGGGCCAAAGAGCTCAGGGTTAGTAAAGGGCAAGATCTTCCCAAGTGGTACATCAACCCTTTCTGCGGGCTAGGATCCTGGCAGGATTGGTTTTCCTCTTACAGCAGGCCAGTTACCAGGCCCCAATCTCACCTGGCACCACTGGGTATAACAATTATTTTGCCAACACCAACTCCGTGGCACTCCCATTTACAGACAGCTTAAGCCCGCTAGTGGGGTAGAGTCGGAAATATCCATGGATAGACCCTATAAGCAAAATTCCCCCAGCTTTCAGGATATTGGGGCCCAGTAGTTGCTGTGAATAGAGATCTAGCCAGAACCAGAGATGACCACCCCATGGACTTCCACTATATTGTCTATAATGAGCACAACTAGAGCACAAGGCTCCCCGAGGAATGCTGATGTCTTTGTCATATTCCAGACTGGGACAGGAGTGGTGGCTATGGCCCTCTTTCCCACCAGTGAAGCAGATCAGGTTCCTTCCTTCCCATAGGGTTGTACTAGTTACCATGTGGTCAACAATTGTTTTAATCAGAGAAGCAGCTTCTGCAGTTCCTATCAACCGCTCTTCTCTCATGGGCCCCTTCAATCCCTGTCCAACTGCTCCCCTTGGGGATTGTCGCCCCCAGAGAGGGTATCGTGATAGCTGGGGGGGCTGCCCCAGCCCACAAAACAGATTTTCTGTGGCCCTCGTAAAATCCTGGGTTGTCCCTTCTTCCAAGAGCCCAACACCTTGCAGAGGGGATGCCAAACAGACCCACTTCTCCTGTTTCAGGCTGAGAGGGGCACCCCACAGTATAATTCAGTCTCCAGGAAGTTCTTGACCAAACACTCTGCAGTCCCCAGGTTAGCTGCTTGGTGCAGGTACAACCCACTCCTGGGGTCCTAGTGGCAAGATCTGACAGAACTGTTCATGTTCTACCAGCTTGAGGGTTTCCTCCAGGGGTCAGGACTATGGCTTCGGTCATTGGAAGCAAAAATCCCAGAGGCATTGTGGCTGCATGATCACTTTGAGGAGAACTTTCTCTGACTCAGAGTGAGTCCTGCTCGCCTTGTCAGCCAGTAACTTGTTAATTGAGAGTCTCTCCCAAAGTGCTGCTTTGACTGTCCCAATTGAATTATTGAGGGGAAGGGGGGAGTATTTTCAGTTTGGTTCCACTTGGGAGGAGGATCTCAAACAATTGCTGCCCAGTTCTGGAGCCATTTCAATTCAGGCTGACACATGGGATGCACCAAGGGAGGCCACTTTTAAATCTTGAAACACAAACAAGTGTGGTTTTGGGGGTTTTTTTTTTTGCTGCTGTCCAAGATCTGTGACATATGTGCATAGTGACCCTAGAAGGACCTGACTCTTGATAAATGGTATTTTTAAATTTTATTTATTTTCTGCCTGTTGCAACACTGGTTGGGAAAACCTGCCCCACCAGTCTTGCAATTCCAATTTCCCATTCATTTCTGGCTTCCAGTTGCACTTGAAAGTCAATAATGAAACAATAATGGGAGAGGAGGACCGGAATTAGAGACAGAGCCCATCTCTCACCAGTAGACTTGAGAGCTGAGTGTTGGCTGATAATTATTATTAACAAAAGGAACCTGGAGAGTGGAAGGAAACATGATCTTCCTTTGGTGTGGTGTGCAAGGATTACTCTTGAATACACTTATACAGAAAAATAACTCTCTCTCTAGGGTGGAGAAGGGATGGGTCCACCATTCTGAAAATGCGGTTTTTGCTTTGTCTGTTTCAAGGGATTAAAATCTGCTGTGGAAAATTTTGCAGTCTTCGTGTGCATTTGTAAGGCTCAGAAACATAAGCTGGGTCAAGAAAATTAAATCAACATCATTGCCATTAACTCATCCATCACCTCACAGTTTGTTGTAACAAGGATGGGACTTAATGACAAATTTCCTAGCTTTATTGTGGAGATGATCAGATGGAAGATTATATATCTATTCCCTTCAGTGTAGCCTAAGAGGTATACCTGGAAGATGATTTAATTGAAATCCAGTGATTTGTTGCCAACGCTGGACAGGCCTGAAAAGACACACAGTGATTTTTGGTCCCTTCCATGCCCACCTAGTATCTACGGATATACAATATCTATCATAAAAGGATTAATGCTGTCCATTGCTCTGATGGATTCCTTGAGTTATGCTAATAGGTGCTGCATTTAAAAGATGACACAACAAATCTGATGTGAGATTATTTGCCTCTAGGCGTTTTTCAATTGTTCTTAATGCTCTATGTGATTAGAGTCCTTGTTACAGGACCTAAGAAACTACCTCTTTCTCCATGTTCCACCACAACAGTTGAGATCAGCTAAATCCCTGTGCACTGTCTCGACACTGGAATGGCTAAGGCAGGGAGTCGTCAGTGAAAGATCTTTTTCTGTTGAATTTGCTTCTCTTACTGGTTCAGCCAAGCCTGACACTGTTAAGCGGCACAATGCATTGTAAAGTCCGCCTCGTCATTTAGAGTTCTGCCTTGATAGGGGTGAAGAAGAGGTGTATATCTCTGGCAACCTCGTCAGGGTTGGGATCATCTCTTCTGTGGTAGAACAGCACCCAGCATAGTGGGGCCTCTGGGTGCAATAAAAGTTTATACACTATAAATATTTACTACCGCTACTAATAGCTGATTGTAAAGCTGGGCCTCTTTATATGTAGTTTGACAGTCAACTAATTTTTCATTATTTTTAATAATTCATGTCCATATATCCAGAGAGATTGTAATAATATTCAATTAGTTAATTTATTTTGCATGTCAACAGTACTGGGCCATGCCCCCAGCTCATGCATATTTGCATGGTTGCACTGACTTGGAGCTATGCTGATTTGCACCAGCTAAGAATCTGGCCCATTGACTTCAATAGAGTTGCATCAATTTACATCAACAGAATGTTCTGTGCTTCACAAACCTAAAAGAAGATATGGCCCCTGATACAAAGAGCTTACAGACGAAAGCTCTGGTCCTGCAAACACTTACACACATGAGTAACTTTCATTCTCTGAGAATACTTGATTTTCATTTGTCTAGTTTCCTCCAGAACGTTATTCCTGTGTGTGTTTGTGGGATCAGGGCCTAAATTAGGCACAGTAAATATAGACCAAAAAATATGATACATGGGTAGAAAGGTGACATTTGAGAGGTGCAGATTTTAAGCAATGGCTCGATGTGTTCTATACTGCTTGGTAGGATGTCTGTTGGACTTGCAGAAGGAGAGAAACCTGAATGAAGAACCGGAGGATGAGGGAGTTCTGAGCACAGGGGTGGGCCTGGAAGGAAGTGCAACAGTAAAAGTGGGGAAAGGCAGCAAATGTGGGGGTTGTCTGGCTTGTGGTTACTGATTCAGATTTGTGGCAATGAGAACAAAAAGTTTTCTGCCCTCCGCGTAACTTGCCGCCCCCATGTGCTATATTTGTCATCTGGGACTTGAGCAGCAAGGAAAAAATGCATTGGTATAAAAATAAACCGACTTTTTTTGTTATCTACTATTTTTATCAAAAGTTTAAAATGAAGCATTGCAAAAAAATGAAAATCATACCCATTCATTTGCCAAATTTTATACAAATAGAGATGGGCTATTTTAACAAAAATAAATACTCCTCTTTGCTGAGGTCTTTCCCTGTGTATCATACCAGAAACCTTTGTCTTTACTGGTCAGAATATTTGATCCAAAAATATACAGAGATCTGCCAAACCACTAAATGCAACCAAGACAAAGTTGAGTGAAAATGGAGCCAAAAAAGAGTTTTATGTGTGTTTTTTTAAGTTAAATTGCACTTTATTTTTAAAAAAATATTTAAATGTTTTTAAGCATTATTTTAATGCTACTTACCAATGGAAACTGCACAGGTAAGGAATGGGACTGTTTTCTTTACAGAGGAGACTAATAAGAAGGGACGTGATAAAGGAGCATAAAATGAGTGATGGTATAGAGAAGGAAGATCAGGCTCTTCTAATTTAGAACTAAGAAAAGGCAATATTTCTTCATGCTATGTGCATTTAACCAGTGGAACTCATTGCCACAAGATATCAGTACCTACTAGGTGCCTGTCTGCATCTTTAGGTACCTAAATGCCTTTAAATATCTGGTCTCAACCAACTAATAATGTGGCAAGGCTGAAGGGTAACTGGGGAATAGCTTATAATATATCTAATCTTCCCTCCCCTGGATCTTACCATGATGAGAGGCTTGTTTTTGTGTCATATTACTTCTAAACGATCCAACATTATGTGAAAGATTTAAAGAGCTCCCTCTGGCTAGCTTATCAAAAAGAAGAACAAGAGATGACCATGTATAAGGACCTTCACTGTGGGCAAAACACTGGGTGCTAAAAGGCTCTTTCCCCTCCAACCATTCGTCCTTTTTGTGCCTTTCTTCACTAGATTAAAGGCAAATTCAAATTAGAAATAAGACACTAATTTTTAACAGTGAGGGAGATTAACCATTGAAACAAACTACTAAGGGAACTGTTGGATTTTCCATCTCTTGATGTCTTCAACCCAACTGGGATGCCTTTCTGTAGAGAGGCTTTAGTCAAACACAAATGATGCTTTAGACAAACACAAGTTATTGGGCTCAATATGGAGCTAACTGGGTGAAATTCTCTGGCCTGTGCTATACAAAAGGTCAGACTAGATGATCTAATGGTTCCTTCAGCCCTTAAAACTCTGAGTCATTGTGTTATCAAAGGCCTGTGGTGACAGGGGCCATCACATACAAGTACTCGCAGAGATACAGACCAAGATACAGCCAACCAGTACCTCGTCACTCAACTAAAATGCTCTAATCCTTTCCCCGACTCTTCGCCTGGCTGTTTTACTTCTGTTTCTAGAGTGCAAGCTCTTCAAGGCAGGGATCATGGCCTTTTATGCGTGGAGAGCACCCAGGATAATTGGTGGGAATTAATAGAAACCCATATGAATAACAGCAACAACTAGTTAGGCTGGCAATCACCTTTGGCTGCCCAGGCCACTGCCTACACAGTTATACACCTGCGTCTGTCTCCACTGTTACCTTGCCTTTCCACCTCCCTCTCCCTCCTTTGTCTGTTTACTCACCTGCTGGATACTGGGGGAATCCTAGATTGTGAGCTGTCTAGGGCAGGGACTGTTTGTGTTATTTTTTTAGACAGTGCCAAGTACAATGGGTCCCTAATCCCTGGTTGGAGTACCCAGGCACTAAAGCAATAATAATAATAATCTCCTTCCACTACCAAGAACAATGGCTGGCACCATGACAACAAGGCAGTGGGTGTATCAAGTTTTGCAACAAAAGTAAATAACGGAAGTAGGACCAGTGAGGACGTGGTAGGTGGTGCTCTGTGTGAGAAACACAAGTGTGAAAGGGGGAGAGGCCCCTCATGGAGAGAACTGGACAGCCCTGCCTCTCCCCTGCCTTCTGGCAGTTTAGATTTCTCAAGTGAAAGAACTCGAAAAAGGTGGGTTCCATGCAGGAAAGCAAAACATAAGTCTTTTGGCTCTGGACTCTCTCTTCCTTGCTTCTCTGTCCAACCTGGAAAAGCGTCCTGTGGAGACCCAAGGGCAAATTGGGTAGAGCTCAATCACTGGCATATGATACTACATACTAGTAGCTTTGAAAATGCACATTAAATCCCACAGTGACAGACATGAGGAGATGCATCTAGAATTGGGGATGCATTACTGTCATTGACAGCGCACCTTTTGTTCCTCCTAATCCCTTTCCCTGTTGGTGCCCTCCCTGAGTCAGAGCTCAGATATTGGCCTGAGCTTCCTGATGCAGATGGCAGCCTGTGTTTAATTAGATGTGTCATGATCAAACAGAACACAGGTGTGATGTTTATCTTCCTTTGCGCTTGCTTATATCCAAGCGTGAGTAAAGGTGACTGTTTGTTGTGATTCCCCTCACAATAGCCAGGTGTGGGCATGTGTATTTGGGGAGCGGGCCCCGCAAGAAGAGGAGAAAATACCCCCTCCTTCACACCAGCCAAGAGAGTGAGAGGGGAGGATGCTGTGCCAATTAGAACATCAGCCCGAATTTTCAGTATCAACGCCGAATTTTCTGGATGGCTTCAAACAACTCCCTTATGATGACTCCCCCTAGAGAGCACAGATTCCCCAGGGCAGAGACGGCATCTTTGTTTTCTTTGCCAAGTGTCACACATGTAAAGTAATAAATTATAACCACAAAACTTTTCTGGTGAATAAGGCAAGAGGATGTGTCTATAGAAAGTGGGATAAAAAGCTCTCTAGCAAACGATGCTGCCTTTGTATGGTGCATTTCTGCCAGAAGGTTCCCAAATTGCTTTTCGGATAGTAAACTCTTTGGGGCAGGCACTGTCTCCTTGTCCTATGTTAGTACAGCACCTAGCACAATGGAATCGTGATCCATGGCTGGAGCTCCTCAGCACAATTGCGGTGCAAATAAATAATCCAGAGGTATCACTTCACCACACACTGATGGGCAACCACCTCTGGAATGGAATGTGGTAAATGTTTAATGGCTTATAAAAACGGTGTGACTGTCTCCTTCTCGTGACTGACCTCAGCAAAGACAAGCCCCTGGTATTTGGTAGCAATTGATGGGATTACTCCTTTAGCTCTGCTGGTGGTGCTGAGGGGTGGGGCAGTGCTTTTGTTGCTGAAGGTCTGGGGTTCTGGCCCTGCTGATATGTTTGGCCCATTTCAGTGAGTCAGAATGTCATTTCCTAAAACAGAATTTGACCTGGATGCTGGAGCCAACAACCACTTTTGCAAGAAGTGCAACAGAATCTTTAATGACCACAAGTGCTCATGGAATTTAGTTTTGTGTCATCTGACAGGTGGCACATCCTGCAGCTCGGTGTCTGATGGAATGAGCGTGTTTGTTAACTATGTCTGGGTTGTGGAACACTTGCCACAAGTTTTCCCGGAAAGTGAATTGTCCTTTCTGTCTCTGTCTTGGTTACCCTGATGCAGGTGCTGTCTGTAGTGTATTGGAGATTAGTTTCATTTTCATGTCCATGTCTCAAGAGTTGAATGTAATCTTTGTCATAAGCCTTGGCTCAGAAGGGCTTTTCAGAGGGAATTCTAGTCACACTGGATGGAAAACGAGCCCCCAAAACAATGTTGTATGCAGTGGTGTTGTAGCAGTGTTAGTCCCAGGATATATGAGAGAGGTAAAGTGAGTGAGATAATACCTTTTGTTGGACCAACTTCTATTGGTGAGAGAGACAAGCTTACACATATCTCCTCTCCAGATACTACCTCCCGCACCTTGTCAGCCAAAGCAATGGCAGGCTGTATCTGTTCATCATCTTTAGCCATTCATTTGTCCCAGGGAGATGGTTTATTGGGGATAATCCAGATTGAAAGCTTGCTGAGTCTTATGATTGGAAAAGAGCCAACATTGATTATTATGTTGGTAAGCCCTTTACAGTGTCAGACAGGAAGTGCAACGAAGATATAAAGGTGTTGCTAATGCACTAACAAATATCTTTCAGCAGCAGCGTCCTAAGCCCTGGTCTACACTAGGCATTGAGGTCGAATTTAGCAGCATTAAATCGATATAACGCTGCACCCTTCCACATGACAAAGCCCTTTTTTTCGACTTAAAGGGCTCTTAAAATCGATTTCCTTACTCCACCCCCGACAAGGGGATTAGCACTGAAATCAGTTTTGCTGGGTCGAATTTGGGGTACTGTGGACGCTATTAGATGGTATTGGCCTCCGGGAGCTATCCCAGAGTGCTCCATTGTGACTGCTCTGGACAGCACTCTCAACTCAGATGCGCTGACCAGGTAGACAGGAAAAGGCCCGCGAACTTTTGAATTTCAATTTCCTGTTTGGCCAGTGTGGCAAGCTGCAGGTGACCATGCAGAGCTCATCAGCAGAGGTGACCATACAGAGCTCATCAGCAGAGGTGACCATGATAGAGTCCCAGAATTGCAAAAGAGCTCCAGCATGGACTGAACGGGAGGTACGGGATCTGATCGCTGTATGGGGAGAGGAATCCGTGCTATCAGAACTACGTTCCAGTTTTCAAAATGCCAAAACATTTGTGAAAATCTCCCAGGGCATGAAGGACAGAGACCATAACAGGGACCCGAAGCAGTGCCACGTGAAACTTAAGGAGCTGAGGCAAGCCTACCAGAAAACCAGAGAGGCCAACGGCCGCTCCGAGTCAGAGCCCCAAACATGCTGCTTCTATGATGAGCTGCATGCTATTTTAGGGGGTTCAGCCACCACTACCTCAGCCGTGTTGTTTGACTCCTTCAATGGAGATGGAGGCAACATGGAAGCAGGTTTTGGGGACGAGGAAGACGATGATGATGAGGTTGTAGATAGCTCACAGCAAACAAGCAGGGAAAACCGGTTTTCCCGACAGCCAGGAACTGTTTCTCATCCTGGACCTGGAGCCAGTACCCCCAGAACCCACCCAAGGCTGCCTCCCGGACCCACCAGGCGGAGAAGGGACCTCTGGTGAGTGTACCTTTCAAAATACTATACAAGGTTTAAAAGCCAGCATGTTTAATGATTAATTTGCCCTGGCATTTGTGGCTCTCCTGGATATACTCCCAAAGCCTTTGCAAAAGGTTTCTGGGGAAGGCAGCCTTATTCCATCCACCATGGTAGGACACTTTACCACTCCAGGCCAGTAGCACATACTCAGGAATCATTGTAGAACAAAGCATTGCAGTGTATGTTTGCTGGCGTTCAAACAACATCCGATCTTTATCTCTCTGTATTATCCTCAGGACAGTGATATCATTCATGGTCACCTGGTTGAAATAGGGTGCTTTTCTTAAGGGGACATTCAGAGGTGCCCGTTTCTGCTGGGCTGTTTGCCTATGGCTGATGTTCCCTGCTGTTAGCCACGCGGTGAGGGGGAGGCAAAATGCGACCTTGTAACGAAAGCACATGTGCTATGTATGTAATGTTAACAGCAAGGTTTACCGTGAAAGAGTGTACACATTGTTCTATAAAATGTGTCTTTTTAAATACCACTGTCCCTTTTTTTTCCTCCACCAGCTGCATGTGTTTCAAGGATCACAGGATCTTCTCCTTTCCAGAGGCTAGCAAAGATTAGAAGGCGAAAAAAATGCACTCATGAATGCATGAAATGTATGATGAATGATGATGAAATGTTCTCTGAGCTCATGCTGTCCTCCCACACTGAGAGAGCACAGACGAATGCATAGAGGCAGAAAATGTCAGAGTGCAGGAAAGCACAAAATGACCGGGAGGAGAGGTGGTAGGCTGAAGGGAGTAAGTGGCAGGCTGAAGAGAGGGCTGAAGCTGAAAGGTGGTGACAGCGTGATGAGAGGAGGCAGGATTCAATGCTGAGGCTGCTGGAGGATCAAACTAATATGCTCCAGCGTATGGTTGAGCTGCAGGAAAGGCAGCAGGAGCACAGACCGCCGCTACAACCCCTGTGTAACCAACCGCCCTCCTCCCCAAGTTCCATAGCCTCCTCACCCAGATGCCCAAGAACGCGGTGGGGGGGGGCCTCCGGCCACCCAGCCACTCCACCCCAGAGGATTGCCCAAGTAACAGAAGGCTGGCATTCAATAAGTTTTAAACTTTTAAAGTGCTGTGTGGCCTTGTCCTTCCCTCCTCCACCACCCCTCCTGGGCTACCTTGGTAATTATCCCCCTATTTGTGTGATGAATTAATAAAGAATGCATGAATGTGAAACAACAATGACTTTATTGCCTCTGCAAGCGGTGATCGAAGGGAGGTGTGGAGGGTGGTTAGCTTACAGGGAAGTAGAGTGAACCAAGGGGCGGGGGGTTTCATCAAGAAGAAACAAACAGAACTTTCACACTGTAGCCTGGCCAGTCATGAAACTGGTTTTCAAAGCTTCTCTGATGCGCACCGCACCCTCCTGTGCTCTTCTAACCGCCCTGGTGTCTGGCTGTGCATAACCAGCAGTCAGGCAATTTGCCTCAACCTCCCACCCCACCATAAATGTCTCCCCCTTACTCTCACAGATATTGTGGAGTGCACAGCAAGCAGTAATAACAGTGGGAATATTGGTTTCGCTGAGGTGTAACCGAGTCAGTAAACTGCGCCAGCACACTTTTAAACGTCCAAATGCACATTCTACCACCATTCTGCACTTGCTCAGCCTGTAGTTGAACAGTTCCTGACTACTCTCCAGGCTGCCTATGTATGGCTTCATGAGCCATGGCATTAAGGGGTAGGCTGGGTCCCCAAGGATAACTGTAGGCATTTCAACATCCCCAAAGGTTATTTTCTGGTCTGGGAAGAAAGTCCCTTGCTGCAGCTTTTGAAACAGACCAGAGTTCCTGAAGATTCGAGCGTCATCTACCTTTCCCAGCCATCCCATGTTGATGTTGGTGAAATGTCCCTTGTGATCCACCAGTGCTTGCAGCACTATTGAAAAGTACCCCTTGCAGTTTATGTACTCGCTGGCTTGGTGCTCCGGTGCCGAGATAGGGATATGGGTTCCGTTTATGGTCCCACCACAGTTAGGGAATCCCATTGCAGCAAAGCCATCCCCTATGACCTGCACATTTCCCAGGGTCACTACCCTTGATATCAGCAGATCTTTGATTGCATTGGCTACTTGCATCACAACAGCCCCCACAGTAGATTTGGCCACTCCAAATTGATTCCTGACTGACCGGTAGCTGTGTGGCGTTGCAAGCTTCCACAGGGCTATTGCCACTCGCTTCTCAACTGTGAGGGCTGCTCTCATCTTGATATTCTTGCGCCTCAGGGGAGGGGAAAGCAAGTCACAAAATTCCATGAAAGTGCCCTTACGCATGCAAAAGTTTCGCAGCCACTGGGAATCATCCCAGACCTGCAACACTATGCGGTCCCACCAGTCTGTGCTTGTTTCCCAGGCCCAAAATCGGCATTCCACCGCATGAGACTGCCCCATTAGCACCATGATGCCCACATTGCCAGGGCACGTGCTTTGAGAGAAGTCTGTGTCCATGTCCTCATCACTCTCATAACCACGCTGATGTCGCCTACTTGCCCGGTTTCGCTTTGCCAGGTTCTGGTGCTGCATATACTGCTGGATAATGCATGTGGTGTTTAATGTGCTCCTAATTGCCAAAGTGATCTGAGCAGGCTCCATGTTTGCCGTGATATGGCGTCTGCACAGAAAAAAGGTGCGGAACGGTTGTCTGCTGTTGCCCTGACGGACGGAGGGGCGACTGATGACATGGCTTACAGGGTTGGCATACAGGGAATTAAAATCAAGAAAGGGAGTGGCTTTGCGAGAAACTGAATGGCCGCCTCAAGGACAGAACTCAAAATCTCAAGGATAGAACTCAAAACTGGATTTAGCAGGCCGTTGATTTCACAGAGGGAGGGAGGGAGGAGAAAATGAATACAAACCAAATCTGGTCTATTTCTTGTTTTGAGCCACTTCATCTATCTTTATACATCTTGCTGGCAGCAGACTGTGCAGTACGACCGCTAGCCATCGTCACCTCCTGGGTGCTCAGCAGAAGACGGTGCAGTATGACTGCTGGCCATCATCTTCTGCTGGCTGCAGATTAAAAGACAGTGCACTGCCGGTAGGACTCAATCGCCATGAGACGAAACAAGGGAAATGACCTGGTTGAGTCACTCCCATGTTTACCCAGGTGCCTGGTTAAAAGAGCACCCAGGACTACGTTGACGACGGCTACCAGTCATACTGCATTGTCTGCTGCCAAAAGGCAATAAACTGCTGCTGTGTAGCAATGCAGTACCACGTCCGCCAGCACCCAGGAGACATATGGTGACGGTTAGCTGAGCGGGCTCCATGCTTGCCATGGTATGGCATCTGCACAGGTAACTCAAGAAAAAAGGCGCAAAACAATTGTCTGCCCTTGCTTTTACGGAGGGAGGGAGGGAGGGAGGGAGGGAACGGGGGCCTGACGATATGTACCCAGAACCACCCGCGACAATGTTTTAGCCCCATCAGGTGCACTGGGATTTCGACCCAGAATTCAAATGGGTGGTGGAGACTGTGGGAACTGTGGGATAGCTACCCACAGTGCAAAGCTCCGGAAGTTGACGGTTGCCTTGGTACTGTGGACACAGTCTGCCGACTACATGCACTTAGAGCATTTGTGTGGGGACACACACACTCGACCGTATAAAAACACGTTCTAAAAAACTGACTTCTATAAATTCGACCTAATTTCGTAGTGTAGACATACCCTGAGAAGCTTCAGTACACATCATAGAGGAGACAAAGAAAATGAATCTGGAATAGTGATGAGAAGGACAGACACGGATATTTCACTTTGGAAGTATAAAAAGGAGCAAAAAGAGAGTCAAGCCAGTAGAAGTTTTTGATTTGTAAGAGTAGAAAGGTGAGGGAATGTCTTTTGTCACATTCAAATAAGTGAATGTGGATAATCCCAAACAAGGGGATGAAGAGGAAGAGTGTCTGTCTCCAGCCAGTTGAATACAGGAAGCTCAATGGAATGAAAGATCTGCCTAACAGAATGAGCTGAGAAAGGCAAAGTTGATTCTTGAGCTGTTGGACATTTCAAGCAGAAAAACAATTTTGAGTTAAGAGCCTGAATGAGGTAAATACATCCAGTCATATCCAACAAAAACTCTCAGGGAATCTGTTAATGTTTCCCAAAGAGCTACACTGGAGCACAGAAATAGCTGTAGGGAAACAGATCAGTGGTCCATCTACTCCGTGTTCTACCACCCACTGTAGTCAGCCACGCTGTCTGGAGGAAGGTGTAAAACCCTGCATAATCTCAATTATTCATTAACGTGCCCACGGGGGAAATTTCTTCCTAACCCCAGGCAGCTAGTGATTGGCTGTGTGTCCCAGGAATTGCTATTTCTTCTCCGAATTGATATAATTGTGAATGATTGTCTCACTGTTCATTTTGGCCCAGATTTTCAAAAGGCTCATTTTCCCGTGGGAATACAGCTGGGTGAATAATGATTTTTTTAGTTGGTTGGGAATTCTGGAAAGAATCATTTCAGGTCAAACCAAAAATTAATTTTTTGAGTCTTTTGGTAAATCAAATAAAAATTAATTTCAGATCGAACAAAATGTTTTGTTTTAACAAATTGAAACATTTTGTTTCGATTTCAATCATGTAAAATGTTTTTAAATGTTTAATAAAATGTCATTTGGAACCAAAAAAATCAAAAGTTGCAATTTTTCCAGATTTTTTTTTTCAGTTCAACTAAACCAGTTTGGTGAAATCAACACAAATTTGTGAAAGGTTTCAGTGTCACCATATCTGTATCACTTCCTTCCTATGCTCCCCACAACATTATTTTTCTGCAAAATTTTTCATCCATCTCTAAATGGGAGATGCTGCATACTGAGCAGTTTTGAAAACCTGGTCACTAATGGGAGCTGGAAACTCCAAGTCTCCATTCTGCCAATCAACTACTATACTGGAGAAGGGGAGGGTAGCAAATACTAGTAGCTATTTTTTAAAGAGGCAAAGGGGGCCATGCTGGGCATTACAGACCAGTATGCCTTACTCTCGTACCAAGTAAATTGATTGGAATAACAAATTTATGCAACTCTTAAATGATCATGATATGATAGAGACCCTTCTGCAAAGGGAGACTCGCTAATAACTAGAATGCTTTGAACCTGCTAATAAAATAGTAGATAAAGTAGAACTGGTTGAAATGATGTATTTGGACTTTCAAAAAGCTTTAGACAAAGTCTCTCGCAACAAGCTGGTAAGAAAACTAAGTAGCCCTGGTGTGAGAGGCAAACTACTATCTTAGACCAGAAATGACTAAGAGACCCAGAATAATTAGTATAAAGAAGACAGATCAGGCACTGTTGTTCACATTATCTCACAGCACAAGAACAAGGGAACATTCCATGAAACTGAAAGGCAGCAAATTTTAAAAGGAAAGAAACACATTGCACAATTAGCCTGTGGAACTCACTGCCACAAAATATCATTGAGACCAAGAGCTTAGCAGAATACTTAAAAAGGATTGGAGATTTGTATGAATAACAAGAACATCCGAAGTTGCAATAGTGAGGATTAAAAAGCAAACAGAAAAGAAGGAAGATTTTGGAAGGGAGGTAAACCTTCCCACCACAGAGGGAGTTAAAAGAAACTTTTCCTGGAGGCAGATTACCCCTCATCTGCCCACTGCAGGTTACTTACATCTTTCTCTGAAGTATCTGATACTTGCCACAGTCAGAGCCAAGATCCTGGTCTGAACGCATCACTAGGCTGGGATAGCACTTCCTATGTTCCTAAATGTGTCGGTGCTTAGCACTTGCTTCTGCACAAATGTCGTCAGATGGAATTTCACCACTGACTTCACTGAGAGCAGAATCAGGTCCTTCGTCTCATTCTGATTCCAGTAGACAACTTTCCACTTCAAAGAGATCTCTCCGTGCCAATTAGCTTTGCTTGGCATTTGTTGTTGGCAGAGACGCAAAGGGATGAATGGACGCTGAGACTGACACACTTTTGCGCCTAGAACTGGCTTCTTCAGGGTATGGGGCGGGGAGTAAAGAAGAAAGGGGAGGGAATGGCTCTGCTATACCTGGCCTGACTGGGGGGAGAGGGATGAATTTAGCTCTTGGTTATCAAGTGCCGCTGAGGTGGCACCTTTCGACAGCTGTAGCTGCACTTTAAAGAGAGAAGGGGGGGAAATGTCCCTTTAAAGCAAACAAAAGAATTGGTTTACCAATAATTTGTGGAAGCAGGAGAACTACCCACAACTGATGTCTGCCTCAACCACCAATTGCCTTTGTCTTGAGGGCAGTGGAATATGTTAAGAGGCATCCAGTGCCCACAGACTTCTGCCACTCGCAGTCAGGCCTCTACATGTGGCGCCAGCCCTTGCTCCAAGCTGATCCCTTTCCAGCTCCTGTGAGGCAACGCCCATCAGCTCCGACTTCTATTCCTAAATCTGCCAAGGATAGCGCTTGGCCCGTCTGTCGCCACCCTGCCCCCTCTCTGAGTGCAGTTACACACCTTGCAGATAGCCACCGGGCGACAGATTCTGTTGCTATGAGGGGCAGGTCGATTTACCAGGATTTAAAGGCAGGTTTAAATATAAATAACCAATATATACCTGGGGAGGGTTTTTACGAGGGAGGTGAAGACAAGGCTTGTTTCCTTGCCAGAGACATACTGGCCCCGAATGAAAAGAAACCTGCAAACAACAAACTTGCTCAGCGAAGGCACCTGACGTGTCCCCATGATGCCATGAGACATTTGGTCATCTCTTTTAATAGCTTTGTCCCCACTTTGCCCTTAAGGAGGATCTCGAAGATGGTCTCTGCCCCTCCCCCCACCTCCCAAATGTTAGCTTTTCGTTGGGAGCAGTGCTGAATGTATACTGCTAAAAAAGTACTTATAAACATTCAGAGAGATAAAGAGAGCACTGGACTGTCACTCTGAACATCTGGGTTCAATATCTTGTTCTGTCACCAACTCACTGTGTGACCTTTCACAAGTCACTTCCTCTTTCTGTTCTTCAGCCCCCACCCCCCACCCCCATCTGTCACATGGGGCCAGCAATACCACTGTTTGTCCATTTTAGCTCTCTGGATTGTAAATTCTTTGGGGGCAGGGACTGTCTTTTACCTTGTGTTTTGTACAGTGCCTAGCGTAATGGACCCCTGATTTCAGGTAGGGTCTCCAGGTGCTATAAATAATAATCATTTGGGAACTTTGGGAGACTGCAAAACGTTACACTTGGTTCTGAAAGCCCTGACTCCAAGCCAGGGAGAAGGGCATTTGGAGAGCTAGAAGATTTTTGGTCATTCAGTGCACACTAGTTGTTACACATGACTCTGTCCTGAAATGAAAAGAGAAGAAATAGTCTCTTTTTGCAGTTGCAGGTACTACAGAGAAAAATGATGCAGTGTCTGCAGGCCCCTGCAAGCTGGGCATGAATTGCTGTCAGTTGTTTGGGGAAAAATAGAGACCAGAACTGGTCTTCCTCCTATTTCTAACAGACAAAGGTCATTGCTGCTGCTGCATAAATCAGGGTGCCAGTCTGGCTGCCTATACTGGACACTGTTAGTGCTAAATTGTCTATTCTGATTTTTTGTGTCACATTACATCATCTTCCTTCCTCCTTTCTCAGTCACAGCTGTCCTGAAGAATGGGATGGGCTGCTGCTGAATTAAGAGGAACCTACTGCATTCCAGACATGGTCTAGCTTCTGCTAAGCTGAGACTGGGCAGATAGAGAAAAGGAAAGTGTCCCTAGACAAGAACACAGCATGGTCTGGAATGCCACAAACTCAGCAAAGGTGCTGTTCTTGTTATTGAATCAGAGATTCTACAAGCCCTGTATAATGCAGCAGGTGGCAAATGACTAGGGTTATGGTCCTGCAATGAGCTCCATCCTGGGGACTCCTTGTACCCGCTTGGAGATCATTGCAGTTTTGGGGCTGAAAATGATGGACATTGTCACTGGCTGCTGAGCTGATAATATAAGGGAGGCAAAGTATTTGAGCACTTAATTACGGTACCCATATGCAGCATGGGTGCGGATTTAGATTTCGGGGAAGCCCCTACCTTCATGGAATGGATTTAAAAGTGGTGTCCCTTTAAGTGAGAGCAAGTCAGCTTTTTGTCCTATTCTGCAATTTTCAAATTTGTCTTACCCAAAGCTAGGCACCTAGATTGGGATTTTCAAACGAGCCTTGGAGAATTAGGTACCCAAATCCTAGTGAATTGGGTTCCCAACTCTTTCAAGCGCCTTTGAAAAACCCAACCTTAAATCAGTGGCTTGATTTTTCAGAAGTTTAAGTTCCCACTGCTCCCACTGACTTTAACAGGAATAGTGAATACTCTGGACCTCCAAAAATGAGACAACTTACTTAGATGCTCAAATCAAAAAGGCTGACAAAGGAGGTGCGTCATCATGAATAGGTCGGGAATATGAACAAAAGGCTACTAGGCAGCTCTCCAACACCACTTTCTACAAGCCATTACCCTCTGATCCCACTGAGGGTTACCAAAAGAAACTAAAGCATTTGCTCAAGGAACTCCCTGAAAAAGCACAAGAACAAATGTACACAGACACACCCCTGGAACCCCGACCTGGGGTATTCCATCTGCTACCCAAGATCCATAAACCTGGAAATTCTGGATGCCCCATCATTTCAGGCATTGGCACCCTGACAGCAGGATTGTATGGCTATGTAGACTCGCTCCTCAGGCCCTACGCTACCAGCAGTCCCAGCTATCTTGAAGACACCACTGACTTCCTGAGGAAACTACAATCCATCGGTTTCAAACTAGCAGCCGTGTTAGTCTGTATTCGCAAAAAAGAAAAGGAGTACTTATGGCACCTTAGAGACTAACAGATTTATTTGAGTATAAGCTTTCGTGAGCTTTCGGTGGAAATGCATCCGATGAAGTGAGCTGTAGCTCACGAAAGCTTATGCTCAAATAAATTTGTTAGTCTCTAAGGTGCCACAAGTACTCCTTTTCTTTTTTACAAACCCCCAACCTGAAGCAAATACTCACCAGCAACCACACACCACACAATAGAACCACTAACCCAGGAACCTATCCTTGCAACAAAGCCCATTGCCAACTGTGTCCACATATCTATTCAGGGGACACCATCATAGGGCCTAATCACATCAGCCACACTATCAGAGGCTCGTTCACCTGCGCATCTACCAATGTGATATATGCCATCATGTGCCAGCAATGCCCCTCTACCATGTACATTGGTCAAACTGCACAGTCTCTATGTAAAAGAATAAATGGACACAAATCAGACGTCAAGAATTATAACATTCAAAAACCAGTCGGAGAACACTTCAATCTCTCTGGTCATTCGATTATAGACCTAAGAGTGGCTATTCTTCAACAAAATAAACTTCAAAAACAGATTCCAATGAGAGACTGCTGAATTGGAATTAATTTGCAAACTGGATACAATTAACTTAGGCTTGAATAGAGACTGGGAGTGGATGGGTCATTACACAAAGTAAAACTATTTCCCCATGTTATTCCCCCTCCCAACCCTCCACTGTTCCTCAGACATTCTTGTCAACTGCTGGAAATGGCCCACCTTGATTATCACTACAAAAGGTTTTCTTCCTTCCCCCACCTCCTGCTGGTAATAGCTCATCTTAAGTGATCACTCTCCTTACAGTGTGTATGATAACACCCATTGTTTCATGTTCTCTGTGTAAATAAATCATCTCCCCACTGTATTTTCCACTGAATGCATCCAATGAAGTGAGCTGTAGCTCACGAAGCTTATGCTCAAATAAATTTGTTAGTCTCTAAGGTGCCACAAGTACTCCTTTTCTTTTTGCGAATACAGACTAACATGGCTACTACTCTGAAATATAGATTTGTACCCACATATTTTTTCCCAGGTAGATACTTATAGATTATGATCAAGTCACCCCTTAACCTTCTCTTTGTTAAGCTAAATAGATTAAGTTCCTTGAGTCAATATCTATAAGGCATGTTTTTTAACTCTTTAATCATTCTCTTAGCTCTTCTGTGAGCCCTCTGCAATTTATCAACAGCCTTCTTGAATTGAGGGCACCAGAACTGGACACACTATTCTAGCAGCAGTTGCACCAGTGCCAAATACAGTGGTAAAATAACCTCTCTCCTCCTATTCAAGATTCCTCTGTTTATGCATCCAAGGATCACATTAGCTCGTTTGGTCACTGTGTAGCACTGGGAGTTCATGTTCAGCTGATTATCCACCATGACCCCCCAATCTTTCTCAGTGTCACTGCTTTCCAGGATAGAGTCCTCCATCCTGTAAGTTTGTTCCCAGACGTGCACATTTACATTTAGCCATATTAAAATACATAGTGTTTGCTTGTGCCCAGTTTACCCAGAGATCCAGATCATTCTGTATCAGTGGCCTGTCCTCTTCACTCTCTACAACTCCCCCAGTTTTTGCCTTATCTGCAAACTTTTATCAGTGATGATTTTGTTTTTTTCCTTGCCACTGATAAAAATGTTAAATAGCGTAGGGCCAAGAACTGACGCCTGCAGGACCCCAAAAGAAACACACCAGTCCAGCGATGAGTCCCCATTTACAATTACATTTTGAGACCTCTCAGTTAAGTGTGTAGATGGCCCCCTCACTACCACACTAAGCAAGAGTGGAGCCTAGAGTCCCAAACTGACTTCGCCCAGCAAGGGGCCTGTGCACACAATTCTGAAGGAGTCAGTGTCTTGAGAACACACAGGAACGTCTCATGATCTTGCTTCTCATGGCAGAATGAGTCACTCAATGCCATTTTCAAGGAGCTGCTTGGTGTTGGGGATCAAAGGCCCAGCACCTTCACTTTGTGTGAAACCATGACAAATTTTCATAACAAAATAATGGTGCACCTTGGTCAACAGACATTGCTAATGGCAGGTTCCAAGAACACCCTCTAAATACCTGGTAGTTGAGATGTAAGAAAGCCTGCTATACTTAGGATCACGCTGGCATTTCCAGTTATAAACCCCTATTTTCAGACCTTCACAGCTGTCCCAATTTAAAATTATTCCTCACAAACAAAGTTTCAACCTTTGGGATATATTTTTTTCTTACCATATTTTTAAAAAAACACACATTGTTTTGGCTATTTTTGAGCTCCACATTTAAAATATAAACAGCGGTTTGCTGGCTTCAGGGCTATTTTTTGTGTTTGTACAAGTTAAAAATAGGTGTGATTTATAACATTAAACTTCATAGGGGGCACAAAGTTTGCCTCTCCATCTGGCGGTTTCTCAGAATGCTTCTCCAAGGCATTTCTGTGCATAGGCTCTGTGGCCCATCGGTTCATTTACAAAATGGTCCAGAATGGCGCCTTTGAACTAAAAGTACTGCTTGACGTAAACTATTCATTCAGGGGAAAATTCAACCCCATGCAGACAGCCATCACAAGACCTATGCATCACTTACATCCTAAATAAGCCCTCTCTGGCCCCACCCTGGCTTGTAGTGCTGGGGGCCACCTACAAATGAGTCATCTCTTTGGCTGGTGGGGAGCCTGCCATGTCTTATCCTGAAGCGGGACTTAAGCGGTGCATAGGCCTTTTACTCGCCCTCTGTACAGGGTGCATTTCACCCTTAACCTAATGGCATGGGAATATGATCTATAAAACGCTGAACTGATCAAACACACATTTCTTCAGAGGTAGGGGACTTTATAAACAAAGCTGCCTTTTAAATAAAATGCAAAGGAATTAAATGTTAGAAACCTAACTAGCAAAAGCTGGGGAAAGTGCAGCTCAAGCTGGCTCGGTGTCCTAGGCTCGCACTGCTGAGCCTGTTTTGTAAGCAACAGTGGAGAGATAAATGATAAATGTTAATTTCAGCTTTAAGTTTCTTTGCTCCGGTCATGTCCTTCCCAGCTGTAGTGTAACTAAGGGGGAAGGATATTGTATTTGGGATGGATGGGAAAGTGAGAGACACTAAGTCGAATTCAGACAGCGGGATGCATCCTCTCTAAGGCCAGAAGCCTTCCCCTGTCCCCAAGTGTTCACAAGATCTGAACAGCTGTGGGAGCAGTGTGGTTCTACTGTATGAGAGCGATGCAAGCAGGAGCCAACGGGCCAGGTTGCATGAAGTGAAGTTCTTTGTGTGGGCTCCAGCTGTAGTAGGGTGGAGGTGCATTTGTGTGTAGGGCTCAGCAGATCCACAACTATGCGGGCAGCTCAGCTGAACACGTCTGTTTGTGTTTTGGTGGTGGAGGCGAGTTGAAGCAGCTTCAAAGACGGCTGCAGCAGATTATTATTTTGCAGCTCCCCAGTGTGTGCTGGGCACCTCATCCTACGGATAAATCACCCAAGGCCCACACCACCTGCCGTCAGACTTCACACATCATGCAGTCAAGGGGGTGAGGATGGGAAGGACAGATGGACAGGGCTACACTAGCAAAATCACTCAATTAACTCAGTGGAATTGTGTGCCCGGGATGAATAAATAAAACAAAAATTGAAAAATACATAGTAGCTGTCTTAGAAATATGTCTGGGTTCAGTCGCTTCTTTGCATGTCATGGTAGAAATGGGTCTTATGGAGGGATTTGAATGAGGGGAGGGTGATGGCCTAGTCAACCAGCTCAGGGGAGAGCACGTCCTGCCTCAGGAGCCATGTGGAAAAGGTGCCAAGAGGATTGTGATAGATGGGCCAATGGGACACTGAGGAGTGGAGTGGGTAGAGGCAATGTGAGAAGAGGCTAAGGTGGAAGGGTCAGTTATTCAGGGCCTTGAAGGAGTGCCCAACCTTGTGCCTTTGTACACCCCTCAGAATGACCAAGCAGATAGATGGGGGGTAGAAAAGCAGCATGGGAGTACAGAGCGGGTGGTCCACCTGCACAATCGGTCCTCAGGGTACACTCACAAAGCCCACATGAGTGGTGACTTGCTGAGAGACCAGACCTTCTATCACTTCCGATCCAGGTGCACCAAACCAAGACACACAATGGATGTGAGTTGCTGGCTTCATGCAATTGGTTCCAGTGAGCTTTTCTCCCCCAGGGACCCAATAATCAGGTCTGTTCATACAGCTGTGGGGAAAGGGCCACCATGGAAGCCAAAGCTGTTCAGTTTGGGCTTTGGTGGCTATGTGAAAGGGCAAAATTATTCAAGTTGGTCTTTGCAGATTTTTGACAGTTTTTTGTAGCTGCAAAAAGAGCCTAATCTTTGCACCATGTGATACAAATTACTCCATGTCTCATTTAGTGGAACGGGGGAAAAGGACACACTGCAATATTTCTCGTGACTTACATTTCATTTTTGTCATCAAAATGCCACCCAGCAAAGAACTGTGCAGCTCCACTGATTTGTACTTTTTACTGCTGCTCTTGTGAATATTTTTCTCAGCCAATAGACACAGAAGCCTTTGGCATTCTTTGAAGAACTTTCTGAAGGAAGCCAATGGATGGACACTGAACTGGCTTTAGACAACAACTCTGGGCTTTTGTCTCAGAGAGAGCTGGTTCAGAAGCACGTAACCTTCCCATGTATCTGTGCTGACTAGCATTCTGTTAAACACTGACAGAAGGATGAGAGGCAGGAGGAATGCAGACAGATAACGCTGTGATCCAGCCCTGCTCACTGGGGCGAAGACCTTCCTAGATTTATGGTTGTCTGACCTGTTATCTGTGAGCAGAAAGTAGCATCACTGGGAAGCCTATCCCCAAGAATGGGATTCTGAGGAGAGAAGCTGTGTGTAGGGCAATCTGGCTGGACTGAAAGCAGGATGACCTTGGGGGGAGGGATAGCTCAGTGGTTTGAGCATTGACCTGCTAAACACAGGGTTGTGAGTTCAATCCTTGAGGGGGCCATTTAGGGATCTGGGGCAAAAATTGGGGATTGGTCCTGCTTTGAGCAGGGGATTGGACTAGATTACCTCCTGAGGTCCCTTCCAACCCTCATATTCTATGATAAAATATTCCAAGTGCCTAGGCAGTGTAGGGCAACTGGATTTGTGCCTAGAGTATGGATTATTCCTGTGGGACTGTCAGGCATGAACCTTTGCAACTGAACTTGTTTATGACTAGTGTGTGTTTGTATGTGAAGGAAGGGAAAACAGCAGGTGTATCAGGAGGCAAAGACTCCTACATACAAACAGAACAACAGGTTTACTAGATTTCCTCTTTTAAAAGCCTAAGATAACTTAATAGATGCCCTCCTATTATCTAAAGAACACCCTCTTTCTACCACTATAATAAGAAAGGGCTGTGCTTAGTGTCAATGAAAGATGGGCTACACCAAAACTCTTTTTTTGTCCTTATTAACTTAGAAAAGGCTGGGAAAGTGTTTGTAGCTTAGTCTTAAATATCAGAAGTGCTGCATGGGATTTAGCTGCCTGATGTGGTTAAGGGTCTTACAGCTAATTCCCCAGGGAGTTTCACTTTGAAAATGTAGGCATTGGAATGAAAGGCTCTGAAGTTCATAGAGGAGAGATGTACGCATCCATCTATAGCGCCCATCAGCAGTATTGTCTCTTCACTACAATGGCAATTTAAAGCTAGGTCCACACATCTACGGTGGAAGGCATCCCTGGCACTCAGATAAATTATTTCTTAAAACCCTGAATGGGAATTCCTAAAAGCAAAACCATCTTCATTTTTTTTTTTTATTTTTTTTTAGCATAGCTGGTTGGTCAATCTATGATAAATACTGAGATGCTTATCTGGACACGTATGAAAAAAACACATCATAATTTGGACAATAGGATAATAAATAATACCCAAAGCTAACACCAGCAGTGATAAAGCTGAAATGAAGTCCATGAACTGGAAGAACTCATGGCCCTACATAAACATTAGACGGGAAAAAGTTCAGAGGGCCAGATCTTCAGCTAGTGTAAATCAGAGTAACTCCATACAGACTTACACGAGCTAAGAATCTGGCTTAAATGTGGAGCTTCATCAATTTACACCTGCTAAGGATCTGACCCTAAGATCACACAGGGCCTTATCTAAAGCCCGTTGAAGTCAATGGAAAGACATCCCCGTTTACTTCAGTGGGCTTTGCACAGGCTCGTCAAGTTTCATTTGAGAGAAAACTGCTTAGACTTAGTTCTAGACCTGATCCAAACTTTATTTCTTAAACCTTAAAAATAGTTCAGGCTGATGATGAAAGGTCCTGGTGAAACTTCCTCTATTTCTGATGCATTCTTTTCATCCCATCACTCAGACTCTTTAAATTAACTTACCCATTAATTTCCTTTCTCCTATTTTGAGTATCAGACAATGATGCCCTCTGTACTGGAAGTGGAGGCACACCAGGACTAGCCATCAATAGTCACCTCCTGAGCTCTGGCACCTGGAGTGGAGCACTCCCAAATCTGACGCAGGATTAAAACCGATGGTCAGGAGGCTGACGTGTTGACTGAGCATCTGTACAATGGCCACTAGCTAGTCACCTTGAAAGAGCTGGATTTATTTTAATAGACACACAGAGCATATTGAGGACATTGGCGAAAAGTCTGCTGGAAAACTGCATGCTACTGGAAAGCTCCCCTTACAAATAGACAGACAGGGTGATGGATTTTCAGGCACTCAGAATAGGAAAAAGGAAATGAACAGGTAAGGAATCTTAATTTTTCTCTCTCCTACTTTTAGTGCCTGACAGTTCTACAGAGGGATATAAACAGAGCGGAAGGCTATTTTGAGATCAGCAGAGTAGAGGAACACTGAAGATGAAGGTTCAAAAAGAGGAGGTGACAGCACCCTTAGAATTAGGTTGAGGTCTCAAGTCATATCTGTGTTGGAGGAGAACTAAGGAGTTCTGTAGCTTTCAGGAAACTCTTGAGACGAGAGTGGGTTTCTCAGGAACCCATTTGTCTGACTTGACAATGTTTGAAACTGCTGAAAATTGCACTCAGAGCCATCCCGCAGGATTCCAGAAGCTGTTTGGAGAATGTCCCATTTTCTGTACTCCTCTGAAGCTGCTCTCACCAAGATCTCTAATGACCTCTTTCTAGACAAATATCAGGGCCTGGACTCCATCCTCATACTTCATAATTAATCAGTTACCTGTAACACCATTAATCATGCTCCTTTTCTTGTAATTCTAGTCTGTGTTGACTGTCATGGCTGCACGTTCCTGATTCTCTTCTTATCTCTCTAATTTTTCCTTCAGTGTGTCATTTGTGTGGCCCCCCCCTCCAACTTTTGGGGCTTTGTCCTGCTTCTCCATTTTGATTCCTTTACATCCTCTCATTATGTAATATTACCTGCAAACACAGCTTTGACTACTACCTGTACACTGATGACTGAGAGATCTACCTCTCCACTCCAAATCAGTCTCCCTCCATCCAAACTAAAATCTTAGCCTGTCTTTCTGACTCCTCTTTGGGCTTTCCAGCTGTCACCTTACATCCAATGCAGCCAAAACTGAATTCTTGGCTGTTCCTTTCTCTATTTTTCTCAGTCACTGTGGACAAGCCACCAACAGCCAGCCCCATAATCTGGATATCAACTTTGATTCAGACCTCTTTCTAGACTCAGGCATCCAGGGTTTCTCTATGTCTTGCTGCATCTTTCTCTATAAAAATATTAAGATGTCACCTTTCGTCCTTCCAGACAGCTAACACTCTCATCCAGAACTTCATCATCTGGAACCTTGACTATTGCAACTGCCTCTTTTCTGGCTTTGACTGCTACAACCTTGTTCCCCTCAAATCCCTTCAAAATACTGTTACTAAGATCAACTTCCTGACTCACTGTTTTGACCAATAGACTCCCCGTTCTCCACTACATCAAACACAAGCTATGTGTCTCTGTCTTGACGGCCTGTCACAATTAACCCCTACCCTACTTATGTGCTGTTAGTTCATTGCCAAATCGACCTCTGCCTTCACTCTGCCAACACTGACCACCAATTTCACCCTAAAAAACCTCCCAGCCCACCCCCATACACCTGGGCAAACTCATGCAAGCGTGCAGGGCCATTAATAGTCTCATGTGACGCAGGACTGTGACTCTCAGCAATGTGCAGGACAAAGTGCATGGATATGCAGCAATGGGGACCCCGAACTGTGGTAGAGGCATAGACTGCATGCATGTCCCTACTTTGGCACCAGAACGCCATGCCACAAAGTACCTCAGCAGAAAGAGCTACTTTTCTATGGTTAAGTGTTGGTGGGTCACCAGGGATGTTTCACTGACATCAGTGTTGGCTGGTCAGGGAAGGTGCATGACACTGACATCTTTAAGAACACAGGACTGTTCAGAAAATTACAAGCAGGTATTTTCTTTTCCCAGCAGCTGGATTACCACTGGGGATGTTGAAATGCCAATAGTGATCCTGGGGGGCCTAGCGTACGCCTTACTTCCCTGGCTCATGAAACCATATACTGGCCACCTCAACAGCACCAAGGACGTATTCAACTATTGGCTCAGCAAGCGCAGAATGACAGTTGAATGTGCTTTTGGTAGATTGCAGGGATGCTTGTCTTGTTTATTCACAAGACTGGATCTCAGTGCGAAAAATATCCCAGTGACTGTGTCCTGCATAATATCTGTGAAGCAAAGTGGGGGAAGCTGCCTCTGGGGTGGAGGTGGGGCAGCTGTCTGAAAAGTTTGAACAGCCAGGCACAAGAACTATCAGAAGAGCTCAGTATGGAGCCATTCAGCTCAGGGAGGCTTTGAAAGTGCACTTTATCAGTGAGCCACAGTAATATGTCATGGTGCGCTGTGAGCAACCTGGCCCTGCTTTTATGGGGCCTGCTAGGAATTGTGTGGTGCTTGGTGTACATTTATGATTGTTACACTGTTTCTTCCCCCCACTGATCCTATGAGCTGTGTCACGCTGTCCAATAACAAGTAAGGGGGTGCTTTCAGTACTGCTCAGCACTCTGCAGCAGGTATTGGGAACTAACATAGAGGAATGATTTTCCAAACAATAGAATTTTATTGAGTAATGAAAACAATGCAAAAAGTTTGGTGTAAGTTAAAAGCAAATACAAAAACTTAATAAATGTATGGACACAGTGGCTGCAGAAGCACTAATTCACTGCGTTCTCTGGGTAGCCTCCAGTGGCGGGACTCTTATGGAACCTAACCACAACTTAAAGCTGCCATCTCACAGTGGAGTCCTCAAGGAGAAGCAGTGGTGCAAATGCTACCCTGTGCCATTGGGGTTGGCTTGAGACCTTTTCCCCTGAATCTAATGTTTATCTTGTGTGGGGTGCAGCATAGCCCAGAAGATGGGGCACTGGACTGAGACAACGTCTTGCTGTGTGACTTTGGGCAAGTCATTACACCACCCTGTACCTCTGTTTCCCCTCCCACCCTCTGGCTATTTAGATTACAAACTCTTTGGTTCAGGGGCTGTCTTTTATGATGTTTGCACACCATCTGGCACAATGGGGAGCCTTGATCTCTGTTCCAACCTTTAGGAACTACCATCATGCAAGCAATAAATAATTGATCCCTTTTATCAGGTCAGCGTTCAGTTGTGCATTAGGCTTTGGGTGGCTTCAAAGTTTATTAATTTCCCATGTTTATTCCTTTTTCAGGGGCTTCCCAGTGTTTGTCTGGCTTTGCTCTGCTGCAAAGGTATTTGTCTAAGTAGACTCTGTTTTGTTTGTGTCCGTCCAGGTGGGATGTAGGTGCAAACACCTGACAGCTCTTCACACATCCCCATGTTGCTTAGTTGATGGATTAATCGCTTTCCCCCTTATCAGCCTTTGTTTCTTATAACTGAGGGTCAGCTGGAACGGTCTAACACCTTCAGTATCACTATTTCCTATACATCAGCTTCACTGACTTCCCATTATCTCAACCCTATCTGAACCTTTGTTAAATTTGAGAGGTAATTAAACACAAAGCCAAAGCAAATGTTAGGATGATAATGAGAGAGATAAGATTTTTTTTTGTTTTGAAAGAGACCTGACACATACCTGAAGTGCTTGTTGGGCCACCGCCAGTGGAAAGTTACCTTTAAAGTGGTTACAGTTGGAACAGTGACCATATAAAAACGCCATCAATGTACATTGTGCTTCTCACAAAGGTGCCAAGCTGTCAAAGCACGCAAGCATTGGAGTGGTTGCCCTGAAGTCATTTACCCATGTGCTTAAAGTTAAGCATGTGCTACAGTGCTTTGCTCAACAAGATCCTATATCCAATGTTAGCTTAAGTGGGTGCAACTCGAGGGATGCCATTCCATTGATTTCAGCTATGCCAACAGTAAATTTGGCCCAATGCGACTTCAAGCCATAGCTGCTGCCTTTACTATTATTATTAATTATGTGTTACTAGGACCCAAAGTCCCCAGTCAGCATCAGGGGGTCATTGTGCTGGGTGCCATGTGCAAACACACAATAAAAGACATTCCCTGACCCAAATAATTGACAAATGAATGGTTAGCTCATGGTACCTTACACAAAGTACTTCACCCCATGAGTGGTCTCATCGACTGTTCACTGCTCCCTTTGAGGGTGAAATTCCCCATGAGCAGATGTGGTGGATAAGCTCCGGGCTGCGCTCTGCTCAGGGGTGAATTTCAGCTTGAGGAGCACCAGGTGCATTGCTAATGCTGTGGAGGGCAGCATACACTCTCCCTGGATCATGGACTGTCCACCCTCCTTTTCTTTTCCTGGTTGAATAGAGTTTATAATCTGAAACAGGTCCATATTGTAATTCCCAGGGGGAAAAAGCTGCTAATCATAAAAAGGCTGAAGGTTTCACAGTGAGCTTCAGAGCCCTGAGTCTTGAGCAGTCACATAGCCTGTGAAGGATACACATGTTCCTGGCTTGGCAGCCCATGCTGGTTAATGTTTTACTTAGACCCATGTGTTTTTCCACTGGATAAATCCTTGGAAATCTACTGTACTTGGCTGTGCATGGTAAACATGTCTCCATCACTCTCGCACATGTGTTTACTTTTCTGGGTGCTGTTGGGGAAATAGAGCTGGCCATATTGGTGGTAGTTGCCATGGATTGACATAGAAAAACACAAGAATGATAGAATTCTACCCATGTTCAATTCACCACGCCCTGTCCTTGGCTGACCCCAGGCCCTCCGTATAGCCCTGGGCTACAAGGAGGGATTAATGTGATTAAAATTAAGAAAATAAATATTTTGGTTAGGTGAAAAAAAATCAAGAATAGTTTCCTCCCACCAACAGCTGGTCCTGCACAAACATACAAACAAATAACTAACCAAAAGAACCTGAGTCTCAGAGAAGGAATGGGAGCCCAACTGCTCAGGACATTTAAAACAAAGTATATGCAAAGGTCTGTCCTTGCAGCTGTTGCATACTTCTGTCCTGTGTGCGGTGGGCATGAGACTTTGGCCTGCAGTGAACACACATTCAGTGTGCCTGGTTCTCTCCCGTGCACACTTCCACATTTTTTGGAATTAGAAAGCAGTCAGAAATGTTACAGTTGCAGATGCTTCCCCTCCAAGGCCCAAATAATAACAAAACCCATCTAGGTTAACAGTTACTCTTTAAAAACAAAATTTGTATAGGGAGCTGATATTTTGGCACTAATCAAGTTTGAAAGCAGGCATCACCATAAAGAAGAAAGTGAGAGCCCACCTTAAGGCATGAGTTAGGATCAGCATAATTATTAATCCCACAGTTTAACTTGTGAGCTCTTCAGGACAGAGGTTATCTTTCCATTATAGTATGTTCAGCACTAGCACAATACCCCCCCCCCCGACCCCAAATAGGCCTCTTGGCACTATTGTAATACAAATTAATATTTATTTTTTTAAATGACCCAAAGTCAAATCAAACAAAACTTTTACTAAATCACTTTCTCATTGTGCGGAATAAGACTGGGCCTAAAGTTAGTGGGCAGCACTAACCCTAAACCCATCCCTACCTATTTTTTGTGGCGTGGAAGGAAAACAAGTGTCATTACAAAGCTAAAAAACTCTTTAAATTCCCAGTGGTGCTGACTGCATTTAGATAGTTTGACCCAAAGATTTACTGTGTAATGCTGATATTGCTAATACACTGTATGTTGTAAATAGTCCCGCTGCCTCTCCACTATGTTTACATAACAATAACATGCCAGTTCCCTCTTTGACCAGGCACATTCCACAGCAGGACACTCTGATTTACTGCCCCTGAAAGAGCTGCCATGACACTCAGGAAAAGGTGATCAAACCTTTTGCCACTATCCTGTACCACTGCCACCTTTTGCTTTCATCACTTCCAATAGTCCCATTAAAAAGCAGAACTGATGTACTCTTATCAAGTTCCTGAGGTTATCAGCACAAGTCACAACCCTCGCATAAGTAAGGTATCAGTAAGGTATACTGTCACTCCACCTTCCTTTTCTAGGTTTCCTTTGTTACAAAAGCCACAAGGGGTATATTTAAAAACCCACTCATGGTACTTACTTACATCATGTTGCTTAATATAAAATTTCAGTGGAGCAATAGGATGTGGATTATATTACTATGATACGTGGAATATAAGAATGGCCATACTGGGTCAGACCTATGATCCATCTAGCCCTGTATCCTGTCTTCTGCAAGTGACCTATGCCAGATGCTTCAGAGGAAAGGAACAGAACAGGGCAATTATCCAGTGATCCATCCCCTGTCATCCAGTCCCAGCTTCTGGCAGTCAGAGGTTTAGGAACACCCAGAGCATGGGTTGCACCTTTAACCATCTTGGCTAACAGACAGTGATGGATCTATCTTCCATGAACTTATCTAATTCTTTATTGAACCCAGTTGTACTTTGGCCTTCACAACATCTCCTGGGTAACAAGATCCACAGATTGACTGTGCTTTGTGTGAAGCACTCCTTTTGTTTGTTTTAAACCTCTTGCCTCTTAATTTCATTGGGTGACCTCTGGTTCTTCTATTATGTGAAGGGGTAAATAACTCTTCCTTATTCACTTTCCCCACACCATTCCTGAATTTATAGCCCTGTAGTGTATCCCCCCCCCATAGTTATCTCTTTTTACTCTGAACAGTCCCAGTCTTTTTAATCTCTTCTCCTATGGAAGATATTCCATCCCCCTATACATTTTCAGTGCCCATCTCTGAATCTTTTCCAATTCTAATGTATCTTTTTTGAGGAAGGACAACCAAAACTCCATGCAGTATTCAAGGTGTGGGCGTAGCTTGGATTTATATAGTGGCATTATATTTACTGTTTTATTATCTATCCCTTTCCTAATAGTTCCTAGCTTTTTTGACTGCCGCTGCACATTGAGTTGATGTTCTCAGACAACTGTCCACTGTGACTCCAAGATCTTTTTCGTGAGTGGTAACAGCTAATTTAGACCCCATCATTTTGTATGTATAGTTGGGATTTTCCAATGTGCATGACTGTGCACCTATCAGCACTGAATTTTGTGTCCCATTTTGTTGCCCACTCACCCAGTTTTGTGAGATCGCTTTGGCTATGTCTACACTGCAGACCTTCTAGCAGTGCAGCTGTACCACTACAAGGTTTCCCATGTAGCCACTCTATGCTGATGGAAGAGAGCTCCCTGCTGGCATAATTAAACCACCCCAATGAGCGGTGATAGCCGTATCAGTGGGAAAGCATCACCTGCTGACATAGTGCTGTCCACACCAGTGCTTTTGTGGGTGAAACTTATGTTTTTTCACACCCTTGACTGACAAAAGTTTTACCAACAAAAGTGTTAGTGTAGACATAGCCTTTGTAACTCTTTGCAGTCAGAATTGGTTTAACTTTCTTGGGTAATATTGTACCATCTACAAACTTTGTCACCTCACTGTGTTCCCCCATTTCCAGATCATTTATGAACATGTTGAACAGCACTGGTCCTAGTACAGATCTTTGGGGGACCCCGCTATTTACCTCTCTCCGTTCAGAAAACTGACCATTTATTCCTATCTTTTAACCAGTTCCTGACCCATGAGCAGATTGTCCCTCTTGTCCCAGGACAGCTTACTTTGCTTAAGAGCCTTTGCTGTGGGACCCTCTCACAGGTGTTCTGAAATTCCAAGTACACTGTATCCACAGGATCACCCTTGTCCACATGCTTGTTAACATCCTCAGTAGTAGATTGGTGAGGCATGATTTCCCTATACAAAAGCCGTCTTGACTCTTTCCCAACATATCATGTTCATCTATGTGTCTGATCATTCTGTTCTTTACTATAGTTTCAACCAGTTTGCCTGGTATTGAAGTTATGCTTACCAGCCTGTAATTGCCAGAATCACCTCTGGATCTTTTATAATAAAGGGCATTATGTCAGCTATCGTCCAGTCATCTAGTACAGAAGTTGATTTAAGTGATAGGTTACATACTTTGAGTTCCATCAGAATGTTTGGGTGAATGCCATCTGGCCTGGTGACTTATTACTGTTTAATTTATCTATTTGTTCCAAGACCTCCTCTATTGACACCTCAGTCTGGGACAGTTCCTTAGATCTGCCACCTAAAAAGAATGACTCTATTGTAGGAATCACCGTCACATTCTCTGCAGTGAAGACAGATGCAAAAAATTCATTTAGCTTCTCCGCAACAGCTTGGTCTTCCTTGAGTGCTCTTTTAGCACCTTGATCATTGAGTGGACCCACTGACTGTCTGGCAGGCTTTGTGCCTCTGATGTACTTTAAAATATTGTTGCAGTTAGTTGTTGTGTTTTTTGCTTTTCAAGATCTTTTTTGGCCTGCCTAATTATACTTTTACACTTGCCAGAGTTTATGCTCCTTTCTCTTTTCCTCAGTAGTATTTGACTTCCAGTTTTTAAAGGATGTGTTTTTGCCCCTAACTGTCCCTTTTATTCATGGTGACCTTTTTGGTCTTTTTATTGTTTGTTTGTTTATTTACGGTTATATAAATCTGGGGGAAGAGAAACAGAAACTATACTAGTGAAAGACCCGATCAGAATGTATCATTCCAGAAGACAGTGCTGGTTCACTGAGCATTGTCAAAGAGCAAACACAAATGTGGAACCACAGGTTTCAGAGTAGCAGCCGTGTTAGTCTGTATTCGCAAAAAGAAAAGGAGTACTTGTGGCACCTTAGAGACTAACAAATTTATTAGAGCATAAGCTTTCGTGAGCTACAGCTCACTTCATCGGATGCATCCGATGAAGTGAGCTGTAGCTCACGAAAGCTTATGCTCTAATAAATTTGTTAGTCTCTAAGGTGCCACAAGTACTCCTTTTCTTTTTACAAATGTGGAACGTGTTTTATACCAAGGGGTTTGCCCAGAGGCCAATAAGGGAACTGAAGAAGTACTAGATAATGATTTACCTAGCCAAGAAATCAGGAAATCAGAAAAGACAATAAGCTTTTACACCGGATATTGTAAAAGTTAAGGTGATGTAATCTTGTTTCACATCAAAAGTAGGTCCTTTGATTTTTATGATATGGGGAGATTTATAGGTCTAGGTTGCAAAAGGTGGTGCCCCCCCCTTTCTTTTTAGGGAGTCTCAATTTTGTGTGTATCCATCTATAAGAAATTAAAAGAGTAAATCAGGTAGCCAACCAATGGCTCATACATGCAGGCACAAATAATGCAGGGGTCAAATTGCTCCAACAAAAAGAGAGAGATAGGCCAACACCCCATGTAAAAAGCTCTGTCTGGGCACCTCACAAATTGGGCTGGGTCCGTTTGCCATGCCCATTTATCCACAGGATCAACTCAGCACAGCCACAGCATCTTACTCCTTGCAATGGGCCCTGCTCTTGTGGGCTGGCTTACTGTGTTTACAGATGGGAGAAAGCAAAAGTTCACAGTCAGCACAATAGGAGTCCCGCCCGGGGCCAGCAAAGAGCAGAAAGGTCAGAGGCACCACCTTGATGTAGGAAGGCAGGGACAGCAGTTTTACTGGAGTCCTTCCAGCTAAGTAGCTGAGTCAGTCTCTCCCTACCAAGCCTGCCCTGGGGTTCCCTGGACTCCTCGTGGAACTGGGCGGGGGTCCTGACATGGGTTCCTCCTGCTGTCCAAGAACTACTTTAGTCACTTCCTTCTCAGGGCTTCCCCCAACAGACTGCAGCTTCCTCCTTTTAACTTAAAGCTCTCCTCCCTACCAGGCATGATTGTTAGGGCCAGTGGGGTGGAGCTACCTTAGCACTCAGAACCTTCCTCGGCCCTTCCCTGACAGAGCAGGGTTTATACACCTTGTCACACCCTGCTGAAAATCTGGGCCACAGTGTGCACCTGTGAGATCTGAGATGCTGAACAAATACAGAATGAATCACTGTGCAGAGTCTGGCATCCAGATAGTGTGTGGATGGGCATAGTATAAGGATCAGAAGCGAACAGAATACTGAATCAGGGATCAGATTTTCTAGGGCTCTCACAAAAATAAAACAAGCATTAGTTCAGGATTTTCCAGCCTGTCTCAGGGTTTGGTAGAAACCAAGAGAAAACATTTTGAATTTGGTAGCTTTCAATTGTAGGTGGTATAATGCCAATGGGACAGATACAAGGAATCTTGGAATGGATGCCAAAATCCAGGGCCAGATTAATTTTCCTGTGGACCTGGGGCTATTAGATTTTGTGGAGCCCCTGGGGGTTTGGAGTGCAGGAGTGGGCACAGGGCTGGGGCAGGGGATTGGGGTGTGGGAGGGGGTGCAGCTCCAGATGGGGGGTGGGGCCAGGGATTGAACAGGGAGTTAGGGTGCAGTAGGAGGTTTGGGGTGCAGGCTCTAGGTGGGCATTTGGGTGCAGGAAGGGGCTCCAGGCTGGAGAAGGGGGCTGGGGTGCAGGCTTCGGCCGGGAGGCACTTACCTTGGGTGGCTCCTAGTCAGCGGCACAGCGGGGCTAAGGCAGGATCCCCCAGAGTTGCCAAATCCATGGAAAATAAGCAGAAATTGGGCTAGTTTTAGGCTGAGTTGGCTCGTGCGTTGCCTGTTGGCTAGCTTTTTGGCTTTCAGGGCTTTTATAGTAGCTTATAGCTTCTTGTTTTTTGATTGGCTCCCAGCCCTGGCTCGCTCTGGTCCCAGCCAATCAGAATGAAAGCTTGAATTGGGTGATTTTGGCTCCAGTCCAGCTACAGCATGTGTGTGTGTGCCCCTGAATGCCTGACTGTGCGTGGCTGCGTGCTGAGCGTGTGTGTGCATCCCCACCTCTGACCCTGAACACCCCTTGCCTAGGGGTCCGCAGGGGCATGCTGGTGAGCCGGCGCACGTGGCTCCAGCCCCACTTCGGAGGAGGGGGGCGCCAAGGCTCAGGGACCGGTGTCCGGCTCACAGCGCGGAGACTTGCCACAGGCCAGATGAAAAGAAGCAGCAGGCCCCATCCGGCCTGCGGGGGGGCCCCTTAGCCCGAGGCCCTGGGCTGCAGCCCCTAAAGCCTCTGCATTAATCCAGCCCTGCCAAAATCCCATGAACATTGCATCAGGGTATCTCGTACCTGTAGCTCTGACTCTGCTGTGTTATCTCCTTCCTGGTATCAAATAATAGGAGGAGCCTAAATTCCAATGAATCTTTCAGGGCTTTTTCTAGGGATTCCCTAAAAAACCTCATGCCATTGAAAGGGGCTTCAGTATAGGATGACCAGATAGCAAGTGTAAAAAATCAGGACAGGGGGTGGGGGGTAATAGGTGCCTACATAAGAAAAAGCCCCCAAAATCGGGACTGTTCCTATAAAATCAGGACATCTGGTCTCCCTACTTCAGTGAGAACAAGAAGTCTGAGTCCAGGGCCCTATGCTATAACTTCCTTAAGGCCATGGTGCTGCCTATCAGTTAACCAGAAACAAAATGTGATGTATGACACAGGAAGGAAACCAGGGGGCTGACTTAAGGACCTTAAGACACTCTTTGGATTTTCTTTCCAGCTGTTCCTTAGAGTTGTTTCTTTTTTTCCCTATGGTCAGACATGGCTTTTATCCAGTTCAAGGGTGCTCAGAATGGGAATTCCTACTGTTAGGGGCTTATTCCTTCACCTGCTTACTTTCCTGGTCCTTCTCTTGAACAGAGAGCAACAATACCCGAAGTCCAAAGGTGCAAACAATTTGATGTTTATTGGGGTGAACTTCCAGCAAGCATGATTCCAGTTTCCCTCCTCAGTGTCCCCCTTCCCAGCTCTGACACCACAGAGCCTTACTTGTGTCTCTGTTCCATTCCCCCCCCTTAGCAAAACATGATTCCAATTTCCCCACCCCCATTCTCCCCACTTACTTCCTGATTGACTGCATACTATATAGTAAAACTTGAGTTCTCCTTAGCTATACCTTAACCAATCATTTTACTGAAATTTAACTAATCAATCCTAACATATTGTAACATGATTAGCCAACCAATTATATCCCACCACCTTAATTAGTTTACACCCAGCAAAATTAATTATACAGCAGACAGAAACAATCACAGAACCAGAGACCCCATGCAAATAAACAATAGCAAAGTGGGAACTATAATGACAAAACAATACAGATGTGAGGATTTCACAATGACATCTATAAAGACATAAGGGTTTCCCAGCTATGTCTATTGATAAGTGAGTTCTTACAGAACAGAAAACTATCAAACTAAATTTCCTTTTACATCTTCTAGGCTCTTCCCTTTCCCCGGAGGTGATAGATCAGATCACCTTTCTAACAGCCCCAGATTGCCTTCTTTCAATGTGACTAGTCTGAAATGTGAGGATGTGATCATACACTTCCTAGCTTATGGCTGCCTCTGCTGTACAGCCAAGATCTTAGCCTAAGAACAGCACCTCAGACTGTCACTGTAAGAGAAGGCCCGTAAACAAGCAGACTGTGATTTTGATTCTTTCTTTTATACCTCTATAACTAGCTAAGTGATAAGAATACACCTACGTTCTTAAAGTATAGGCCTTTGCAGACAGGCCTGAATATCTATATCCTAACACCTACCACGCTGCTGCTCCTATCTCAACCAGGGGGCCTTCAAAGCCTGTATTGAAGAACATTTTGATTTTTCAATTGACAGCTCTTTGGATGACTCGGTCCCATTCATGAAGATCTTGGATTTATGGCAGTCCTCTCTACAAGCCGGAAAACAGAAATCACTTAGAAACTGAGGGAACCTATTGTTGTCCTTACTTCTCTGAAGATGATATAACCTGAAGGATGTCCTATTGACAAATCTCTTCTTTTCTAGGACTAGCCATTTGGAACCAATAACAACCATTGTAAAGATTTTGAAAGAGTCCCATTGCCTTACGTTTCTGCTTGCACACACTCAAATCCTATTTCCTTTACAGATGTAATGCCTAAGTCCTTGATCTCTGGGGATGAATGAGCAAGATCAATTAAATCATTTCTTGATTCCTGTCAACAAACCTAGCAGAGACATCTGAGTTGGACCTTTGGGAAATGGAGATCTTGCCCTCTTTAGGGGTGGAAGAAAGGACTTACAGGAACAGACTGAAGGGACCCTGGTGAGGTGGTAGTTACCCCAGGGTTCTTGTGAGTCTTCCCGTTCCTTCTTTCATCAGAGAGATTATTTAAGTATCAGCTAATCTCCAGTTTGATGCAGAGAAGTGTGAAGAGAAGAGTTATGAGGTCTTTCTTCTGGAGGGTGGAGAGTTCTCCTGGAGGAGGATTGGTAGCGTAATGTCAGAGGGAGTGATAACAATGAATATTTCCCCTTCTTACAAATGGTGCATGGTAGGTCTGCTGTAGTGGTTCCATACACTATCTGTACCCTGAGCCTAGACTTTGGGGTTGGTGTTGTCTGTCCCCCTGGATGATTCCTTGTAGGCAGGAGAAGCAATGCTGCTTGGTATGCAGCTAAGAGGTGTAAGCTATACTGCACAGTCACAACCATCTGGGATCTCCTTAGTCACCTGTCTGACCCACTAACTCTATTGTTCCTACACCTATTCATCTATGTATGCAGTAAAAAAGGATTTTGGTGCCTTTGGTTATTCTGGTTATTAGAAGCTTGAAATAAACCACTCTAAGGTGAAGTTGGTGGCCAATCAGTTCTTGGGCTTTAGGGCTGGATAAACTCTGTTAAAAGAGCAGCAGAATCTAACTGGATTAGTGTGCATCAATGCTATTACCAGCAGCTGTCTACTTGTATATTGATGAAGCCAGAGCAAAAGGAGAGAGATTTAGAAAAACTATTTTTACTTGTCCATTTTTGACTCACGCCCTTCCTGTCCTATGACTGAACATTTGCGGGGAGGGATTACTTTATTTTCCAGTAATCTGGAATGCAGGTGGGTGACTGGTCCAGCATGATTTAAATGGAAACCCCTAAATGAGTTTGGTAAAAGTGTGTGTGTGAACTAAATGTAGTCAAGGAGAAGGTTAATGGGATCACTCTGGACCAGGCTCGCTCATACCAACCTCTGAGAAAGGAACATTGGAATGGCCCTGCTGAATCAGAGCATTAAGCTTAGTATCCTGTGCCAACAGAGGCCAGTACCAGCTGGTACAGAGGAAGGTGCAAGAAACCCCACAGTAGGTGAGTAGGGAATAACCGGCCCAATGGGAAAGTTTCTTCTTAGCCCCCACCAATTAGAGATTGTCTTAAAACCTGAACCATGAGGTTTTATATCTTTTCCATATCTCTTTGATGCCTCGATTATTTTTGTCTAAGCAATAGAAAAGAGAATGTTTGGGAGAGGTAAACCTAGGAGGTAAAAGATTCTGGAGCTTGTCGATTCTTTGTCATGTGGTATTTAACAGACATTAGACAAAGCTGTGATAGCACAGGGCAACAAGGTTTGTGTGTGCCCAGGATAAGTCCATTTTGCCAATTGCCTATATGTAGTCCATGTCCTGGCCAGTAGTGAGCCCCTGGTTTATACAGCTGCTTCAAAGACCACCCCAGGTAACGGAGAAAACATCAGCCTTTGAAGGATCTGCTGGGAATTGGAAGATGTCGTATTATTTACCCAGTTGGATTTATGTGTGCATGTGTGTGTTTAACAAGGAGCCGGGTGCCTGCTGGACTTCTGAGGCTGGAATTTATACAGGCTAGCATTTGGCTGCTGCAGTTTATCTTGAATGAAAGAATAATAAACTCAGTTGACAGGATGATGTATTCAAAGCATCTTCTCCTCCCACAGCGTGTGGTAGGGGGTGTCTGGTTTTCATGAAGTTGTACTAGTATGTGATTAAGCCGAAAATATTATCAATACCAAATTGTTTAGAGGCCTCAAGGGATCAGTTGTGGGGTGGGAAGAAATGTCCATCTCTAATGGGTGACAGCCTGACACAACCAGTGTTCTGAGAACTTATAGCCTGGGCAGGTAAAGCAGACTGGTGGGTTAGCCTTTGGACTCTTAGATACTTCTGCCCAAGAAAAAAGGCTGAAGCTGTGGTTATCTTCCATTCTTTTCATAGATAATTCCTGCAGAATTGTTCATCGGCCTCCTCTGTCTCTTCTCTAGTTGTCCTGTTGTTGGATCTCTCTCACTGAATGGATAACAAAAAGCTAAGAATTATCGAAGATTGCGCTATGAGCCTTCCCCAGGCTTTCCTGTCTTCATGCTCACATACAGTGGGCAAGTGGTGTCTCATGGGCTTTTGGATTAACCAACAACTAGACATCATCAGCTGCCAGCCACAGTTCTACTAACCACGTACCTTCAATCTTCTCTTTCTACTTCCATCAGCAAAGATGGTGACTGGCTGGAAGCTGAGGACATCTCTGATGCTAGGAAGTTTTTCTCATAGCCCAACAGGTAGATTAAGGAATAACAACGTCCAGAGCTCACATGTATATTGTGCTTTTCATCCTGAAGGGTCACTAAGTGCTTTACAAACTGCATCCTCGCCTACATCAAGAAACAGATAAAACTCACACACCTTCTGTGACATATTCAGGTGCTAATGGCCACATTACAGTCTGTGTATTTTTGTCTTGTACTACTTCTTTTGCATGTCCAGTAGACTAAAATCCATTGGGACAGAGTCCTGTAGGCATATAGATTTAAATACTATGCAGATGAATTATTATAATAAAAATTATGCATTTGGGAGCCACACTCCATTGAAATGCAGCCACCTCTGAGATGCAAGGTAATACACGGCGGGGCAAACATTTGGCCAAGGAAGACCAGGACAAACATGTTCTTAAGAAAAGTGCCAAGTGATCCATAATGCCTAAGTGGAATGAACAAACCCTCTGTTTGTAAGGCCTCACCGAACTTCCTACCCCCATAGTAAACTGCATGAAATTCCATTTATTAATTGTGTTTCAGGATGATCTAGGCTGGGATGGAACATATAGTTCCAATGAGTCTGTTCTGATTCTGGTGCCCCAACGATTAAGCCACCCTGCAGGATCCCTCAAACGGAAGACTGAAGCGGAGATAGTTGGTCACATATTTTCTTGCCATTCTATGCACCAGATGGAAGCTAAAGGCTAATCTTTGGTGCATGGTTCACCATTTGAAGTGATTGAGGCTGAGGGGAGAGGAGAAGACAGTCTTATGAATGTTTCCATGGTGGGGAGGCAGTGATGAATATTTACCAACTGCATGAGACCAGCTTCATCAGAGCTATTGCATTGCGCTCTCTTTTGACTTGCCATTAGATGCTACAAGTTTCAGTGGAGACTGATACACAAATGTCCTCTTTGCATTGGAATATAGATTGCTCTAATGATAAAGTCAATGTACTGTTTTGGTTGTTACAGGACTTCACTAGCAACAGATGCTAGTTAGACATTTAAAACTTTTCCAGTGAGAAGACATTACTGTTTTATGTAGATTGTATTGATTTACTTATTGCAAGGCATAATAATTTATCAGAAATCTATTACTCTCTGTGACGGGGTGTGCATACCCCACATTGAGCCGGAAGAGATTAACCCCACACTATGGGCGGAGGAAGTTCCATCCCTCAGACTGTACTGGGCATGCTCCAAGTGCTATGCTAATATAAAAGGGAGAAGCCTGGCTCAGTCTGGGTGGACTGCTGGAGAGGAAGGACATTTGGTGGAGGCTTCATCTGAGGAGGCATCACAGCCTTTGCCTATGGGAGCCGGAGATCTGTGGCCAACGGAGTCTAAGGGAACTACTTGCGCTGAGGAAGTCGGAGATCCTGATGCCCCATGGACTGCAGCTTCAAGCAAAGCAGTAGGAAGTGACCCAGGGAGGTATCTCTCACCCGTGTGAGGTCAGTGTGTTTTGGTGGGATTCCCTGCTGACCCAATGGCGGACCACTCTGCCACTGCTAAGACCCTGGGTCAGGGTCCGGTGGAGTTGGGTGGGCCTGGGTCCCCCTACCATGGCCTCTACCAGCTCAAGGGCTGCTGTATTGACTCTGGCCGCTAGGCCATGCTGCCCTGGACACAAGGGCTGCTGTATTGACTCTGGCCACTAGGCCATGCTGCCCTAGACTCAAGCAGGGGTGCTGGAACAATTTTTATAGTGGGGGTGCTGAGAGCCATTGAACCAAACTGTAAACCCTGTATATGATGGAAACCACTTCAAGCCGGGGGTGGTGCAGCACCCCCCGCATCCATAGTTCCAGCACCTATGGGCTCAAGAGCTGCTGTATTGACTCTGGCTGCTAGGCCACACTGCCCTGAACTAAAGGGCTGCTGTATTGACCCCAGCCATTAGGTCATGCAGCCCCGAACCCAAGGGCCGCTGCTTCGACTTTGACCCTTACACCTCAGCATGGTGAGGCCCAAGGCAGTTGCGTAGACAATAATCACAGTGTCCACACACCCACTGTCCACCCCAACTGGAGATACACCTCCACACTCTCCCCTTTCATTTTTCTGCTCTTATAGGAACATGAACATTCCTTCTGTTCTACAACCAATCACATCCATCCTTCATGTCATTAACATAGTGAAAACAAAGAGGCCTGATCCAAAGTCCATTGAGGTCAATGGAAAAACTTCCATTGACTTCAGCAGGCTCTGGATCAGTTCCAGGGAGGGCAACTCACAAGCCTGTAACATTATCCAGATCCCTCATCAGAAGTTATTTGTGCTTTGTCTTGTCTTTGATTTCCTTTTCTCTCTTCCCCCTTTGGAACATGATGACATTATACAGGCAACAGCTAGACCTTAATCTGCTCTCCTTGTGAAATCTTTTCTTTTTAATTATTATTTCTTCACACTTCAGCTGTTTTGCACAGAAACCTCCTTTGCTTTTCTTCAGCAAGTTTTCCCTGACGACACCCAAGTTTTAAAACATACAGTTCCATAAATGAGCTACTGTTGATTTTTCCATGACAAACTCAAAAAGAACAAACCCTGGTAGAATGGGCGGGATTAGCACCATTTCCCTGTTTGTCTGGGTTTTGTGCCATCACGGATCATGATCTGCCAGTCTGAGGTGATGCAGTGCACACATGTGAGACTGCAAAAGGGTGCAAGAGCCCCTGCAACTAAGCTTTCTGAACTTTCAAATCCTACCTACAAAGTGGGCAGCTCTGAGCAGCTTGGATTCTAACAGGACTGTTAGTAAATCCAAATTGACCTAACTACCATTGTCAGGATAAGAAATGAACTGGGGCCAGGAGGAGTGAAATGACAGAACAAGGAGTAATGGTCTCAAGTTGTAGTGGGGGAGGTTTAAGTTGGATATTAGGAAAAACTTTTTCACTAGGAGGGTGGTGAAGCACTGGAATGGGTTACCTAGGGAGGTGGTGGAATCTCTTTCCTTTGAGGTTTTTAAGATCAGGCTTGACAAAGCCCTGGCTGGGATGATTTAGTTGAGGATTGGTCCTGCTTTGAGCAGGGGGTTGGACTAGATCACCTTCTGAGGTCCCTTCCAACCCTGATATTCTATGATTTATTTTAAATATCTACTAAGCCTGGTAGAGCTTATTTGAAACAGCGAAGACAGACATTGTCTTCCCTCAGATCTGTCCTCTTGACATTTACTGGCTCAGGTTACCCATCGCTGTGACACTGAGCCAGATTAGCAGACTCTGTAAATTGGCCAAAATCCATTGACTTCAAAGGAGCGGTGCCCGTTTGCACCAGCTGGGGATCCAGACCATTGATTTCAATGGAACTGTGCTTCTTTATGCCAGCTGGAGAGCTGGCCCAGTTCTGCTTTTGTTACTTGATTTGCTGTAGTAAGTGGGGACATTTCAGGCAGAAAATGTGAGGGACTGGGAAGGCTTGTTAGTCTTCTCCAGGCTGAGAAGTGATACACAGCAGCATGTGAGGAAGCAGCGCCTGCAGGCAAGTGCAGGGAATCTGTCAGGTACCGTCAAGGTGTCCGTGGCGTGATGGTTGCAGGAACTCTCCCTGCTGCAGATTCAAGGCAAATGGAAAAGAATGCTTGCTCCTTGGGTATGATCTGTGAGCATACACAGTATATACTGCAAGAGGATTTAAACACAAAACTTTTGGCTCCCAAAACACAGGGTGACACCCAGAAAACTAAGGAAAACTCCACCCTCATCTCAGTCAATGGGAGGATCTTGTCCTACACATTGTGCAAGCAGGTCTGATGTACCCCATTAGGAAGCAGTGGCAGCAGTCTAGTCAACTGTGGTTTGTGGATGTACTGTTATCGTTGGGGTTTTATACTCCCCTCCCAGCATGGTGTTGGTAAGAGAAGGGCTGTGAGGAGGAGTTCCTGTTACGACTGAAGAACTGTGAAGTTCCTCGGTTTCTTTTCCTCTGCTTTAGCACCTCACTGACCATATCATAATCAGGACAGGTGGGACACCTGAAGGAAGTCTAAAAGCTTACTGCCCCATGGGCAGAATGGCGCAGGTGTCCCCTAATAGGAGGTATACGATACGAATCTCAGGGATAGGGGGAGGCAACACTGATCAGGCTGAACTGTAGTTTCAGTGGACCAACCAGTCTTACTGTCCTGAACAGGTAACTCTATAAACATTGAGTGTGGGGGCTTGGAGCCAAATTCTGACCTCACTGCAGGGTGAATCCTGTAACTCCACAGGTGTCTATGAAGTTGCACCAGGTAGATACAACATTACCCATTGTCATTGGCCTATAAAACACCATGCTTTGTTCTGGCACTATACTTACAGTAATAGCTCTCTGGAACAAGGACTCTCTTTTCATTATATGTGTGGATAGAGCTAAGTACAATGGAACTCTGATCCCTGGCTGAGACCCCTAGATGCTACCATACTATGAATTTTTATTGCTATTACAATCGTTGTACTGACAACATCTTTTGTTTTAGGTCATAGTTTGGGAGCTACTTTGTTTTGAGTTACAGTGAGCTGAAAATGGGAATTAAGGAAAAATTTCTCCAGATCCTCATTTCTCTTACCCCAGAGGTTCCATGCATTCATTGAACCAGACTTCGTGGAAATATTTTCCCCTCTCTGATCAGATAAAATGTGCTGCTCCTGAAAATGTTACTGTAGCACAGTGAACGAAGGTAAACTCAAAGGACTGGTAGGAAGTCTTGCTCTTTAAGATTGATTATATGTTTGTACAGCACCTAGCACAATGGAGTCCTGGTCCATGACTGAGGCACCTAGATACTACAATAATACAAATAATAACAATAATGATTGTGAACTGGTGCTAGATCTACATCAGCTTTGGCCATCTCCCGGTTTTAGAGTTCTTGCCAGGAAATCCAAATATAAGAAGTTCAGGCTTGTTTTGCCCAACCTGGTTCATATCCAGATAACTCAGGGAATATTGAAATGTTTCTGGGGGGGAAAAAAGGCTATTTCCTGTCCATCTCATATGTGTATTTCTAATTTTCTGGGACTATGGAAATATGTTTTCCTTAAGGGCATGGGTGTGTTGGATGTTCTGGGCACATGCAGTCTGAAAATACTGGCTGTGCTGCTGAATGTAGTGGACCCATCCCGATAGTCCACTAATGAACACCACTCCCACCCCTGTGCATGGAATGGAGGAGGAGCAGCAAAAGGATTGCTAGAACTGGTGCTGGTCAGCAGAAGCCTTCCCTGTCTTTCACAGATGCCCAAGATAGAGCTCGTCTCCTGGTGCACATTGTGGAGCTCAGTAATCCCTTAGACAAGGGGCTTGACAGAGATCTGCTTCATTCAGTGTCTTAATTCCAGCTGCCTGCTCATTATATAATATGAGCCTCTTAAAGATAAAGCTCCCAACAGACATCACATGCTTTCAGAATTGTTACAAAATATTTGATGTGACTGTATCTGTATGTCTCTAACTCTAAAGCAGGTATCCCATTCTGCCCTGTTCTTATTTTAAAATTTCCTCCTGGGCAGTTCTGTTCTTTACCTCACTGGAAGAACTAATTATTAATACCACTTTGGTAATAGCACTTTACTGTGCTTTTCATCTGAGCAACATGCTTTTCATAGGTGGGTATTATATACCTATTTTACAAACGGAGAACAAGCACGGAGACAAGTGGCTTGATTCTCATTTAACCAAGGTCACTTTACACAACTCTAGCAGTGTAAAAGGACATTACAGTGGGCATAAATTACCATTTCCATGCTCTGAAGCCACTTTATACAGCCAGAGTGATGTAGAGTGGTGATAGTGTAATGCCATGTCTACACTACAAGCACTACAGTGGCACACGTACTAAGGTGTGCCACGGTAGCGCTGTAGTATAAACGCACACTACAGTGGCAGAAGGGTCTTTTCCGTCACTGGAGTAACTCCACCTTCCTGAGTGACAGTAACTAGGTCAACAGAAGTAATCTTCTATTGACCTCACTGCATCTACACTGAGGGTTAGGCCAGCATAGCTATGCACTCGGGAACATGTGTTTTTTTCACACTCCTGAGCACCATAGCTATACCAACCTAAGTTTGAAGTGTAGACCAGGCCTATGTGAAAGTCAGGCTGCAAGTGATTTGCCTGAAGTCAGCAAATTCCTGACAGCATCATGAACAGTACACAGGTTTGACTCACTCCACCTCTCTTAACACAAGAGAATTCTGCCTGCTCACAGGTGCTGCTCCTGCTGACTTCCTTCCCCCAGGAGACAGGCCTGTCCTCTAGTTCCACCCATGAGCCAATATAATGCAGAACTCCAGAGTGGAAATGGTAATTTATCAGAATGTTAGGTGTGATATAGGGTCCAATGAATGTGAAAGTAAGATTGTGAGAGGCTGAGAGAAAAAATAAGGATGGGGGATGATAACTGACAAGACACAGAACTAGCCAAAAAGAAAATACCAACGACTCTAAGGCACTGAAGGGTCAAACTAATACTGGTGCTGAGAAACAAGATGGTCGAGAGATGTTTGGTTGGTGTGGGAAATAGAGAAAGCCGAGACATTCTTTTCAGAATGAGGCAGAGCCATAGTAAATGTCTGTCTTGTAGAATGCACAGCTATGGGCATTAGAATCACAATGCTAAAGCCAGTGTTTAAATCAAAGTCTAGGCTCGGATTCTCAACAACATCTATGGGAATTAGCCACCCAAATGTCTATTGAAATTCAGTGGGATTTGGGCAACCAACTCCCTTATATTTCATAGAGAATCCTAGGCATGGGGTGTCTCATGTTGACAAAATTTATTTCATCTCTGTCATGGTTCTATTGTTCTTCGCTATGAGAAAATGTTTGACCCCGAATCGCTTGACAGCCATGGAATGTTTCAGGTCTCTCCAGGTAGGACACACCTGCTGTGCTGCTGAATGAACCAAGCATGCCGGTGCATTCCCCTGATTTCCCTGGAATGTTAATGGATGACAAGTAGCACGGCAGGTGTGAGTGGGGACCAGCCAAGAGTGGGGTAAAGTGAGATAGCCAGGCTTGGAAAACCTGCGCCTTTACACATTGGGCCTTACTTCAGCCCTGGCTATACCTCATGCCATCCTATTGACTGCAGATGGACGGTATGAGGCAAGTTGGAGCAAAATTTAGCCCATTATGTTTAGGTTGCACATTTCTTGGGGAGGGGATGACGTCTTCTTCTGTGTTTCATAAAGGGTCAAGCACACTGTTGGTAATTGAGAAATAAAAATTCTAATAAATGTTTTACCGGGAGCCACACAGTTCACTGGAAAGGTCAGACAGATTATTTTTCCTTTCCCCACATATGGCTTTGTGTTTTGGGGCCGTACGAAGGCAATAGCACTGACTACCCTAATAGGGTCAGGCGTGGATTCAGAGAACTGGGTACATAGAGATGTTCCCTTCCCACAGGTCGTTTATATTTGCTTTTCTTCCATTTGTTAAAATTGATCACCTCTGCAGTAGCTCAGCTGACTTTTGACGGTGTTCCAAGTAAATAATGTTAAACTACGATGATTGACATGATCCCTGTCTAAGGGTGTCTACAACAGGAAATGCCGGGAGTTTCATGCTGAAAAACACGTTGAGTGTTAGTAGAATCCATATTTCGTACAAGCTGATGGGAATAAAACAATAAAAAGTACTAGACTAGTAAAGAAAGGAAATAAGGCCTCTGGAGCAAGAGATTTTTTTTATATATATATTTAAAGGATGAGTTGGTAATATTTGGATGGAGGCTTAAATATGACTGTTCTCTGCATTTACAATTGAAGTTTTGATCCGTCTCCTCATTGAGGTTCTAAGGAAAAGACAAGAATGTTATTTGTATCCAGTATTTGTATTAAACTCCTCTTCTCTCCACTCAAATCCAGCTGCTCCTACACTCCACATCTTTGCTATTAATCAGTTGTGATACCCAGATCTCCGATTTCAGATTTCTTTGGTCCCTCATCTCCACTGGCTGAACTATTTCTAATTGGCTAATCGGCTTATCCGGTTTGGTCCTTGATGTAAACCAGGTCTAGACATGATCTATTCCTGCAAGGCCCCCAGGTTCAAGGGGCCAATCTCACACTCTGTCCATCACTATTGTCAGCACGGTACCATATCTCAAAGCCATGCCAATGAACATTAGCAGGAGATTAAAATGACAGCTTTGGTTTTCTTACATGCCTTTTAATCATCTTAACATGCAGTCTAATGTTTCACTCTGTCATCTCTCCCCTGCATAAGCATATGCTCAAGGAAGAAAGTGACAACCCGGAGGGAGGAGAGGGGGTCCTGGAACACTGCAGGATGAATAACAAATGGAATATAATTAAAATAGGGGGAAGGCGAGTCAGAAAACAAAGTCAAAATACAGCAGCCAGATAAAGAGCAAGAAGTCTAAAATTTCAACTTTTTAATGTGGCTAAAGAGTACAAATGTCCTACAGGTACCAGCTCCCTGCAAGTCCAGCTTCAAGGCCAAAGTTTTCAAACCTTAATGCCTAAAACTAGGCTCCAGCATCAATATTCACACACCTAAACAGCAGTGGCCTGAGCTTCAGAGGTGCTGAGCCCCCACAAATCCCATTGGAGTGAACAGGGGCTTGGCAACTTTCAAAATCAAGCCTCTTTCACTTGGGTGGCTAAATATGGATTTAGGAGCCTAACTTTAGATCGCAGGGTTTGAAAGCTTTAACCTAGTCTTTTAGTTGAGATTTAATTCATGTCTAGAGAAATTTAGGAAAATTAAAGTCAGGGGACACCAGCCAACAAGCTCAATTCTAAATTCCTATTAGTCTCTGTGGCACTGGGTAGTTGATATCCTTTCTTAATTATGCCCCAGGTCTTGTGAAAACCAGTCAGAGTTACAAACACTCCCTTATGAACTGGTTAAGAGTATTAAGAGGAACACCGAATGATTTTCTAGAAAGATCCTATGTATGTACCATGGACGGTCCCTTCAAGAAACCTTCACCAGCATTGTTCAGCCAAGATGTCTGAAAGTTCTCAGGGTGAGAAGTTCATCTCACAAGCTGAAATTCAATGCATCACGTAGAGTCTGTGCTATGAAGCCCCGTGTAAGGAAGGGAGATCACAGGTGGAACAGCCACAGAGAAAGTCCCTTGATACAAATTGGGCAAAAGAGAGCAAGGTGTGGGCTAAGGGTGGGAATAGACATGGACAGATTTCTTTATTCTTGCCCTTTAGTTCAGGTGCACGGTTCCTTTTAAATGGGTTACAGTCAGTGTCCCTGCTCCACTGCATTATCGACTGACGATACGCACCCAAGACAGCTGGCAATGACCAGGATGGGGGGAGTAGAGCTGCCAGATATCTGTGTATCTTTCCCTCTTGCACCCATATATCTCCAAGTTTCGGCCAATATAAAATCTGCCCGTTAGCTCATAAACTCCATGGTTTAAGGGATTTGGCTAGTGGGATTGGTGAATTCCTTTACTCAACTAGGTGAGCATGTAATTACCTGCATATGCACATATGAATTATGCCTAGTTTTTGCTATTCAGCTCTAGCTTGTAGCTAAGCATATGAATTTTCCAGAAAGAAGGGAAATTAGTGAGAAAGTTATCAGAGCCTGAAATGCAGGCGATGCACAGCTGGTACTTTTTTGGTTTTTTTTTTTAATCCACTATGTTCCTAATTCTGCCTATGGCTCCAGGCCCAGATCCTCAAAGGATTTTAATGGGAGTTAGACATCAAAATACCTTTGAGGATCTAGGCCCACACTCATGCACTGTGCTTCTGACCAGAAGTGCACTCCTGAGAACTTAATGAAACATTTTACTGTGGACACGCTTAGTCCCACATTTTCCACTGTTACATATTTGAATTTTTTTTAAGCTTCACAAAGCATTACTGTTGAAATTTACCCAGTGCAGAGGGGGCAGAGCAAGGGCTGTCCACCATTTATGTCTTCCCCTCAGCCTCATGACCCCACTACATTTCACATTTATGGAAACAGTGGCCTGGAGACAAACATCTTGCTGAAAAGTGACATCACTCGTGACACTTCAAGATTCCATTTTATGTAATATGTTGATAAATATCTTAGGAAATATGCTTAAAAGTAGCAACCCAAAAATGATCAGGGTTCTGTATTTGACAGCCTCTTTGTTTTCTAGATGTGTGATCTTTTTAGGAGTGTAGAAATGGGCTGAAGTGGTGGTCCTCTACATAGCATGGGTTTCACCTTGCGGGTACTATTATTTATATGGCAAGTTAAAGTCTCAAAGTTCAGACACTTTTGAGTTTTCTGGATGAGGGTGTAGGAGATTAGAAATGGAATGTTTTGCTTAAGCAGAACTTACCCAGATGCTCAGTTTGTAACACATACTGGCACATTATTTATATTAAGAAGTAACAGCTAAAATCCTTAAATACACAGATGGCTCCCTTCCAACCCCACTAAAAACCAACTCACTCTTTTAAGTCAATAACACACCCGGAGGAAAAAGAAAATAATATCTTCAAAGTGTTTTCCTTTTTATAAAGTATCCAATTCAATCCAGTTTTAAGCGGTGAGTAAATCAGCAACAAATCCAAAGTTGGGTCCTTTGCCTTCCACTGATAGCTCTAAATGCAATACTTCATCCTGAACTGCAAGGATTTAAGGCCCCATCCCAAGCCCACAGCAGTCAATGGGAGTCTTTGCATCAGACCTCTGTTACTTAGATATCTAACTTGATGCTGCAAAAGCATTTAACCATTTCTTGGGGGTAAAAGCCTGAAGGAAAAATATTCCTTCCTCCTGAATTCCAACATTCTGAAGAAGGCCACACATAGTGAAGATTAGGAAGAGAGCGCCAAAGGCCGAATCCTGAACATTTCTAGCCTGTTACAAATTTACTTAAATAAATCTTTAATCTATTAAATAAAACAGATTGTCACAGTATCGCAAAGGAATTTTTCAAGAAGATGGCTGCCTCCATAGCATGCTTGTGAATGCCAAATGTAATAATGCCTCTCAGTGTTTATTGACAGAATTCTTTCTTACCCACTGAATTGTCATATGGCTTTGAAGCAAATTAGTTACATTTCCCTTTAGAATAGAAAAACCATTAGAGCATTCCAGCAGCCTTCTCATGTGAGTTAGAAACCTTTGGGACTGCAGCATGATTAGTTTATTTTGTTTTTCATTACTGCTGATTGGAGCACACTGGTGAAGAAACTCCAGTTTCCCCAAAATGTACTGTAGCAATGTAAAAATATATATGTACTTCAGATGCATAGAGTGGCTGCTAACAAGAGGCTTTAAATGTATGGTAGCCATTTGGATATTACTGGGAACCTCACCCTTTTCAAACAGGATGCCCTTTGTATTAAGAAATGCACCTGCACTGTTTCAGAGATGAATGGGTAGCTTCTTGGCAGGAGTAAAGGCCATTTGAGTTGTCCGGTAGGATGACATAAACCTGAGAAGAACTTTTTGATCCAGTTTAATTGAATTATAATCTCTGCTGTTTAAAGAAACCCCATCAGTTTATTGGGAATCATATAAGCCTCCTTGAAAGTTAGAAAAAGGGGTAAAGAAGCGACTGACAGAGTGTCCTACAAAAGTACAAATCCTCCCTCTTTATTAGTCAGATCTCACCTATGAATGAATGAATGTTAAATTAAATGTATTACTAACTATTTTATCAAAGCAAACATTTAATCAAAGTGAAGGGAAGAGATACTGGTACTCCTCTGGAATGGAGTGGAGACTGCCAAGATGTGTTTTAATTGCTTAAGAAAACAAACTGTGTCAAGCGCTGGTTTTAAACAAGCAGATGCTCATTTATCATTTGTTGTGTCTGTGCATGTGCTTGGGATCTTGCCTAATGCAGGTTTTCTGCAGTGGTAATCAATATATGACTGAGCGTTCAGAAATTAATTCAGTGTGTACTGCAAGCATGTTTCCCAAAACATGTGTGCTCTTAAGTTATTTAGTGTTGAGCAATTGGAACAGGGTCAGCTGGTTTTATAGGGAATTCACACAGCAGAGTGAGTCTTTGAACAATGGTTTTTATTTCAGGCCCTTCATTTTCAGTTTTTATTTTGTTTTAAAATTTCCTGGGAATTGATCTGTGTTGATTATGAAATTTTTAAAACAGGTGAAAATCAATGCAAAAATGACACTCTGCCATTTTCTGGGTAAATCTTGGGGTTGTAACAGGGCCAGACACCTGCCTTGCACCCTCTCGGGGCCTATGATTATGCTACAGGCAGCCTGCCTCAGCTTCCCTTCTTGGACTGTTCAAATAAAACTTCCCTTCAGGCTTTTCTTGGTCAAAAATACCCCAGTTTGGGGATTAGGATTATTAATATAAAATAGGGCTGTCAAACAATTAAAAAAATTAATCACAATTAATTGTGCTGTTAAACAATAATGAAATACCATTTATTTAAATATTTGTGGATGTTTTCAACATTTTCAAATATATTGATTTCAATTAAAACACAGAATACAAAGTGGACAGTGCTAGCTTTACATTTCTTTTTTATTACAAATGTTTGCACTGTAAAAAACAAAAATAGCATTTTTCAATTCACCTAATACAAGTACTGTAGTGCAATCTCTTTATCATGAAAGTTGAATTTACAAATGCAAAATAATGTACAAAAAATAACTGCATTCAAAAATAAAATAATGTAAAATTTTAGAGCCTACACATCCACTCAGTCCTACTTCAGCCAATCACTCCACAAACAAGTTTGGTTACAATTTGCAGGAGATAATGCTGCCCGCTTCTTGTTTACAATGTCACCTGAAAGTGAGAACAAGCATTCGCATAGCATTGTGGTATCCGGCGTCGCAAGATATTTATGTGCCAGATGCGCTAAAGATTCATATGTCCCTTCATTCATCAACCACCATTCCAGAGGACATGCGTCCATGCTGATGACAGGTTCTGCTCGATAATGATCCAAAGCAGAGAAGACTGACCCATGTTCATTTTCATCATCTCAGTCCGATGCCACCAGCAGAAGGCTGATATTATTTTTTGGTGGTTCAGGTTCTGTAGTTTCTGCATCTGAGTGTTGCTCTTTTACGACTTCTGAAAGCATGTTCCAGACCTCCCCGATTTTGGACCGCGCTTCAGATTCTTAAACCTTGGGTCGAGTGCTGTCACTATTTTTAGAAATCTCACATTGGTACCTTCTTTGCGTTTTGTCAAATCTGCTGTGAAAGCATTCTTAAAACAAACGTGTGCTGGGTCATCATCCGAGACTGCTATATATAACTTGGAATATGGTAGAATGTGGGTAAAACAGAATAGGAGACGAACAATTCTCTCCCAAGGAGTTCAGTCACAAATTTAATTAACACTTTTTTTTAATGAGTGTCATCAATATGGAAGCACGTCCTCTGGAATGGTGGCCGAAGCATGAAGGGGCATACAGATGTTTAGCATATCTGGTATGTAAATACTTTGCAATGCCAGCTACAAACATGCCATGCGAATACCTGTTCTCACTTTCAGGTGACATTGTAAATAAGAAGCAGGCAGCATTATCTCCAATAAATATAAACAAACTTGTTTGTCTGAGTGATTGGCTGAACAGGTAGTAGGGTTGCGTGGACGTGTAGACTCTAAAGTTTTACATTGTTTTGTTTTTGAGTGCAGTTATGTATTTTTGTACATAATTCTACATTTGTAAGTTACACTTTCACAATAAAAAGATTGCATTACAGTACTTGTATGTGGTGAATTGAAAAATACTATTTCTATTGTTTATCATTTTTACAAGGCAAATATTTGTAATAAAAAATAATATAAAGTGAGCACTGTACACTTTGTATTCTGTGTTGTAATAGAAATCAATATATTTGAAAATGTAGAAAAACATCCAAAAATATTTAATACATTTCAATTGGTATTCTATTGTTTAACAGTGCGATTAATCGTGATTAATTTTTTAAATCGCAATTACCTTTTTTTGAGCTAATCGCTTGAGTTAACTGTGATTAATCGAGAGCCCTAATATGAAACAAAATGCAAATGAAACTCAAAACAAAGTCTGTTCCTAAATGCACAAGGTTTCTCTTCCTCCTCCCAGGCCTTCCTGCCTTAGGCCATTACAGTCTCTCCCAGGTCTCCCCTGCCTGCCTAGAGAGTTTTTCCCTCACTCTCTGCAGGCTCTGCAACAGCTTCCTGAACTCCTTGCCTTGCAACTTCCTGCTCCTTTTATACTGGAATCACCTGATTCCTCTCAGGAGGGGCTCATCATGTAATCTGGTCTGTCTTAGCCCCAGGCTCTCCAGCCCATGGGGTAAGCTACCCACTTTCAGGGGTAAATAGCACTCTCTTCTTCAGTTTGTGATCTGTTTGGTTTTTTAACTTTCAAAAAAAACCCTCTTATGTTCTGAAACGTAGTTGGATACAGTTTTTTGGTTTTGACCAATTTTAGCACGAAAAGCAGTTCATAAACTTTTACTTGCTTTGGATGTTGATACCTATCCATGCTGTCCATCAAGCTGGGAATGTGGTGGGTGTGGGATCGACAGCAATACATGCACCAGCACTTGAGTCGTCCAGGTATTTCTGACCTGGCTTCCACTCCATAAGGAGAAAGGGCAGCCCGGGAACCAGCCCAGGTTACCGAGCCACCATCTCTCCTTCTGGAGCCTAGTCTAGAGAATTCTAGCACCTTCCAAAAACTGGTTAAAAATCAGTACAAATTGAATAATGGCTTCTGTAAAGGCCAGGAATTTTTCTGTAAAATTTGAAAACAAATGGCTTTGTTTATATTACATGTTGAGCGTTTGGTGCCTTATAAATGTATTTTTTTTAATGTCGCTGTTCCTTTTTTTAGACTTTCATATAAAAATGTCATTGTTTTAGCAATTCTTTATAGAGCCCTGCGCGGATACAAAATAGATATAAACCGGTATCCGCAGAGTTGCAGGACTCTACCAGGGACTGCAGTGGCAAAAGCAGCACCAGGCTCACCGGCAGCTATCCCTGATCATGCTAGCGCAATGGATGGGGCTGGTGGCAGTACAGCCACACTGGAGGATCTGCTGGCGCGGGACGCTGGCTCCTGGAAGTTTGCGGTCGAACCCTTCGGCTCCGCGGATACCGATTTTTTAAATCCACAGATATCCGCATCCATGGATATCCGTTTTGCAGCCGCACAGGGTTCTGATTATTTATATTACAGTAGCATCCATGAGCCCAAATTGTGACTGGACCCTGGTGTGCTACATGCTGTCCAAACACACATTAAGGGAGAGTTTGCCATCTAAATAATACAAAATACGTTTAATCTGCCGTAATGAATGTCCTTTGCGCCTCTACTGCGTATTCACGTCAGGTCACACCCTTTAGACCTTACTCGGGCAATGCTTCCATTGGCAATGCAGGGCTGCAATAGAGCCCTGGGAGTCTTCTTCTGTAGTCTCTTAATACCACATAAATTATGGGAATTATGTAAGAGAAACTGCATATTCCTGCTATGTCCAAATGTTCCTAATGTGTGTGTACAATGACTACAGTTGTTGGATTCCCACCTGAGAAAGGACCGTTTCGATTTCTAACTGGTTGTTTGTGAGTTAAATTAATGCAGATGCAATTACAAAAATGTGGGCCCTGACAGATAAAAGGGACATCCAGCTCATGCCCACACTCGCTGAGATTTTTGTTGGTAGCAACCTCACATTAAATCAATGAGCACATGGGATTTTTTAAATGAAACCTGCAGTCATCCCACAAACTTCGTTCAGGGCCACCATTAACAGACACCTTACCTTGGTATCATCCAGCGTTGTTCTGCTTTGGAGTGCTGGAACCAAGTCAGGCAGGAATAAATGACCATCCAGGAAATACAAATGACCTTGCATAAAGTGACTTTCCAGTTCCACCGTTTTATTGAAATGTAAAGCAAACCCCACCCATGCACTTTTTAAAAAAACTTTCACTTTTAAATAAGTGAAAGTACTTTCCTGCAATAAAGTACAGCCCTTGGGTAAACACAGAGCTGTTGAAAAGTGGCTTCCAATCTCACTGGAAATGGGCAGCGAGACGCTGGTGTTTTGCCCAAGGGATGTTCAAGCCATGGGTGACTCAGCAGAAGCAAGTCTCAGGCAGGAAGGTTTGTTGAGCAGCACAGAATCTTTACAAGGATAAAACTAAACAAGATAATACTGTATAAGCAAAACATAGTGAAATGTAATTGTCTCCAGCCTGAGGAATCAACGCAGTCCTCAGGGACTAGGCAGGGAGCCCTGCCGTCTCCTAGGCATTGTCCCTTAACAAACATCACAACAGTAATGTTTCTCTTCATTGACCTCTTATGTAAGATAACTGTCCACATTGTTTTATGGACAGTGAGCTTCTCCATCTGCTGGTAGCTTCCCTGTCATGCTCCTCGGCTGGCCTGTTCCTTCCTTTGCACACACACAGAGCAAGAAATGGCTCCCAGGCTCCATGAGACTGCATGTGTAACTAGCAGATATAGCAGCCCCTAAAGCTGTACATGCAAGTAACAGCTGTAGCGCACCCTGACACTAAACAGTGGCTTCACAGTGCACTGTAAATCACTGTGACCGGCAGCCTTAGCACCTAGTAAAGCTGAATATGAAACTGAAGCATCTCATAACTGTAGCATCCCATCAGGCTGTATCCCTGTACTGTGTCATAGAATCGTGGGACTAGAAGAGACTGGAATATTCCAGTGCTTAATCACCCTGACAGTTGAGAAGTTTTTCCTAATGTCCAACCTAAACCTCCCTTGCTGCAATTTAAGCCCATTGCTTCTTGTTCTGTCCTCAGAGGTTAAGGAGAACTCCTTGTAATGCCCTCCTCCTTGTAACTACCTTTTATGTACTTGAAAACTGTTATCATGTCCCCCCTCAGTCTTCTCTTCTCCAGACTAAACAAATGCAGTTTTTTCAATCTTCCCTCACAGGTCATGTTTTCTAAATGTTTAATCATTTTTGTTGCTCTTCTCTGGACTTTCTCCAAATTGTCCGCATCTTTCCTGCAATGTGGCATCCAAAACTGGACATAATACTCCATTTGAGGCCTAATCAGCATGGAGTAGAGTGAAGAATGACTTCTCGTGTCTTGCTTACAACATTCTTGCTAATACATCACAGAATTCTATTTGCTTTTTTTGCAACAGCATTACTCTATTGACTCATATTTAGCTTGTGATCCACTGTGGCCCCCAGATCCCTTTCCATAGTGCTCCTTCCTAGGCAGTCATTTCCCATTTTGTACTCTCTATGCCATTATCTAAATCATTGATGAAGATATTAAACAGAACTGGACTATCTACTCCAGTCAGCAACAGCGGTATCCCATAAGGCTGCATATGCAGCTGTGTATGTAGGGCCCTATATGAGTAGGTGCAAAACAACAGTAGTAGCTGTACCATCCTGATGGGCTATGTGCACTGGGAGTGGCTGTAGCACCCTGCAAAGCTGAATGATCTATACATATACCAAGCACCAGCATGTGACACAACAACTCATCTCCTATGGTTGGCTGAGGCAGATGGCACAAATTATGGCAACTATGCAAAGGAACCAAGGTAACTCCTGCAATACTCCACCCCTCTTCCCAGCTAATTCTCTGAGGGGCAAACCTCAATTTTTGCAAATCTAAGTGTCTGAAATATTAACATGAATTGTTGAAATCTCCTCGGAGAATCCGTAAACCAACCCATCACTTCCACTCTTACAGTCCCAAATTTGTAATGAAAGAGGTGCCCGGGTCTCAAGCAATTTTTTTACTTTCAGAAGACGTGGCAAACCCAGATGTGCTGGGGCAAGGAGCTGCCAAGCCTAGAGGTGCCAGGGCTCAGCTCTGGAAGCCCTGGCACAAATTAAGCCCTGCCCTCTTAGCTCTGTGAGGGCAATGCTGCCCCCTACACTGTAACAAAAACTTGTCTGCCACAAGACAGCTGTTCCATATTTCTCTAACTAAATTCATCAGACTTATCAGTCGATGTCCTCTGCATATAAATTTATAATGTGACTGAGGGATTTTTTAATATGAGTTTTAAATTGATTACCGCTATAATTTTGGAATGTAATTCACTTAGGTATTGCAGCATGTCACATCTTGTGAAATAGCTTTTGAACGTCTATCTCCTTTAAAGAAACATGTCCGTGCTATGTTGAATTAGCTGCAAATCACTTTCAGATGCCTGCTCTTTTATTTCTGGTGATTTCATGTTGCTATAGGGCCTGGGAAAGGTTCAATGACTAGCAGGAATGGAAAGTGAAGTGTTTTGTCAAAACCACAGGCTGTGTTTAGTGCAGACAACTAGAATGAAAAGTTTCCTAATGACTTCAGCATTGTCTGGGGACCCTCCACCTCCTTTAATAGTCCTTTATCCATTAGGTCACTCTACTTCTTGGTCAGAAACTCCTGCTTTATTCTGCATGGCACAATCACTCACAAGAGGGAGAAACCCAGTATGATTATGGCGGCGTCAGTAGCAGCTCGACCACTAAGATAAAGTATATAAGGATTTGAATTAGAGATAGGTTCAAAGAATTCTGAGAACACCCAATACTTGGTTCTAGTTGGTAGGAGGCAGCTTAACTTTGCCTGAATAAGATAATAATAGTCCTTGGCTAAAACAGAATGGCTTGTGGAGTAGTAATAACAGATCGCACTTGCATTGAAATTCACCCCCGTGCAGAGCACCAGCACAAAGCCTGTTCAACTCCTCAGGCCGATGCCAGCCCTGTATTGAGAACTCTCAAGGCCCTCTGCGCGGGGTAATTTTCACCCTTTTGTAGCAGTCTCCATCCGTAGATCTCAAAGCACTCTGCAAAGGAGGGCAAGTATCATTATTGTCTTTTCAGACACACAGAACTGGCATACAGAGAAGTGCCTTGCCCGAGGTGTCTGGGGGTCAACAGCTGAGCTCGGAATAGGAGCCAGGTCTCCTGATTTCAATTTGTATGCCCTATACGCTGACTGGATTAGCCGGTCTTCCCCAGTTCATTTGTAATCTTGGCGGGCTGCACTTTCGTAATGAAGATGATCAGTATTTGTTATTTGTATTACTGTAGCACCTAGGAGCCCTCATCATGGGCCAGGACCCCATTGTGCTAAGTACAAACACAGAACAAAAAGACAATCCCTGCCCCAAGGAACTTACAAACTAGGTATCAGACAAGAGACAGCAGATGGATACAGACAGACTGATGGGGGAATACAAGGAAACAATGAGACAATGCTGGTCAGTAGGAGAGGCAGTGATCTCGTCACACCATTAGTCTTGCCGTTGTTACATTTTTTTGTAGGTCTTGTGGCAAAGGAGGGTTTGGAAGGAGGATAATGAGGTGTCTTTGCAGATGTTTATGGGGAGCTGCTCCCAAGAGTGAGGGGAAGCCTAGGAGAAAGTCTGACGGTGCTTGTGTGAAAATGTAACAAGTGGGTGACAGAGGCTGGCAGCATGGGCCAATTGAAGCTGAGAAGTGACCTCTTGATAGTGAATTAGAAATGCCAGGTAGGGTAGGGATTGGCTGTGAAGATGGAGGGGATTGCAATTTGCTCCATTTCATGCAAATGAGATGAGACCCTTGGGCACTGAGATGATAGGTGATAGGCAGAGTATAGTGATTCAAAAGGAATAGAACAGCCATGGGCTCCTGGTGCTGTCCATGGCTTAGTCATCCCCTGCCTGAATACAATGGAAATTTCCCCAGAGACATGTTCCCCCCTCTTCTTAAGATTTTTGTGCTTATTTGGTTGGTTGAGTTTTACACTCCACTTACTTTCAGTATGGTTGAGCCTTGTGACTTGTGGCTAATTGAAAGCTGCTTCGCAGACAATAACGTAGGAGGACCACAAATTGGAACAATGTGTTTCACTCCCAGTGAATGCTCTTTCCACTCCACCCCCACCTCCGGCAGCATTTGCCATAGAGTCTGGTGCTGCACACCAATTGTCCAAAGCCCCGCTCTCATCAGCCAGCTGGGCCTTTGTGATGTCACAGCCATACACCAACTCCCAGCATTGCATAGCTGCAGCCTCATCACTGAAAAGGAGCCAATCCTCTTTGCCCCTTAAATGGGAAAGAAGTACATGAAATAGAGGGCAGGATGTGTTGCTCCATGTTCACTGTCCCATCTGTGAGCAGATGGCAAGCCCACTCTGTTCCAAATAAACTCTCCATACACTATATAAGGTCACACATCCCCTTCCTGTGATCTGGCCTTCCTGGTTACTCAGATAATAACAGAACACACACATCAGCCTGAGCTTTCTCCCCAATGCTGCTAGTTCCTAGGCTTTCCTGCATGAACCTCCTATCTCTGACTCTAGTTCCTATTAACCCGAGGAGCTCTCTTATAGCATGGGGGATGTAGCAAACTGCCATCATGACTGCCTCAGCAGCCCTGAGCAGGGATCTAACTGCTGCTAACTGGCTGGGGTGGCATACGAGCCCTGAATCCTGCCACCCTTTTATGCCATCTCATTTAACATAAGAGCAGCTAGACTGGGTCAGACCAAAGGTCCATCTAGCCCAGTATCCTGTCTTCTGACAGTGGCCAATGCCAGGTGCTCCAGAGGGAATAAGCAGAACAAGTAATCATCAAGTGATACATCCAGTGTTGCCCATTCCCAGCTTGTGGCAAACAGAGGCTAGGGACACCACCCCTGCCCATCCTGGCTAATAGCGATTCATGGACCTATCCTTCAGGAACTTATCTAGTTCTTTTTTTAACCCTGTTATGGTCTTGGCCTTCACAACATCCTCTGGCAAAGAGTTCCACAGGTTGACTGTGCGTTGTGTGAAAAAATACTTCCTTTTGTTTGTTTTAAACCTGCTGCCTATTAATTGCATTTGGTGACCAAATGTTCTTGTGTTATGAGAAGGAGTAAATAACACTTCCTTATTCACTTTCTCCACATCAGTCATGGTTTTATAGACCTCTATCATATCCCCTCTTAGTCTTCTCTTTTCCAAGATGAAAAGTCCCAGTCTTATTAATCTCTCCTCATATGGCAGCCGTTCCCTACCCCAATCATTTTTGTTGCCCTTTTCTGAACCTTTTCCAAGACCAATATCTTTTTTGAGATGGGATGACCACATCTGCACGCAGTATTCAAGATGTGGGTGTACCATGGATTTATATAGAGGCAATATGATATTTTCTGTCTTATTATCTATCCCTTTCCTAATGATTCCCAACATTCTGTTCACTTTTTCGACTGCCGCTGCACATTGAGTGGATGTTTTCGGAGAACTATCCACAATGACTCCAAGGTCTCTTTCTTGAGTGGTAACGGCTAATTTAAGACCCATCATTTTATATGTATATTGGAATTATGTTTTCCAATGTGCATGCCTTTGCATTTATCAACATTGAATTTACCCTTCCTTTCCATGGCCACTTTACTTAATGGGCCTGAGGGTTTTCTCTTCAAAAGTGTTGCAAGTCAAAGTCTGGAGTCTCCCCCTCCTCTTCTTGTGGCAGCCCCATTTCAGGCTGCTTTATTTCCTTATCTGTCTCGTGCCTTCAAAAATCCTTAAACTGAATTGGGTGCATTAAATCAGTTCTCCGCTTGGGTGTCTAAAATCTGCTCAAAAGCTGATCAGAAATCTATGGAAAACAATGTCTGAAGCAGGAAGGGAAGCAGCTTCTTCCTGCTGAAATCCCACAGCCAGTATTGCTCTTGCAGTGGGACTTCAGAGGGAAACTGCAGCTTCCCCAACTCTACCAGAGGGGCCTGAGCAGTGCCTAAACTGAATTTCAGAGACCTGAACTGGGCCCTGGTTTAAGGCTCCCAATTCCACTTCTTAAGGGACAAGGAGAGTGGTTGAGAGGATTGGTACATTGGGGAAAGTGGTGGGGCAGGGGCAATGTCAGTTTCAAACAGCCCTCTCCTCCTTCCCCCATGAGCTCAGCTGGCCTTTCAGAAGTTTCTGCCCCAATATCCACTTTTGACTCATTTTCCGTTTCTAAAAATATGAAGAGCCCTGTTCCTTCCAATAATAAGTGCGAGTGTGTTTGTGCCTCACAACATACCCCAGCAGCATCCACTAATCGCCTGGTGTAGCTTTTTACATTGCATATGGAAGCCTGTATGCATCCATAGACTAACTCCTAATTTTATAGTGGTAGACAGGGTTAGTGGTTGACTTTTTGTTGATTTTTGGAAGGAGGTTCCACCCCCACAGGATATTAATATCCTGAAAAATCAACTGTGGTAAAAAATGCGTCTTGTACACTTTGGCTGAGGTTTCACAAGACCGAAGTCATTTTGCTTAGCTTGGAGACAGATGACGAGCTCCCTGTTAACAAAGAGCAGCTGTCACTCATTGAAGCCCAGAAGTCAGGAAAAAAATTATTAAGGCATCTACTGTCTCCACTAGCTAATGTAGGATTGTCCCGAACACAAGGTGAAAGCCTGAGCATTAGAGCGGAGGCTTTGTAGCCAGGACACATGGCTTTTACTCCTGACTACCATTGACTCACTGTGTGATTTAAAGCAAATTGTTTAATCTCTCCATGCCTCAGTTTCTCTGTGTGTTAAATGGGAATAATAATGTAATATACTGCCTCGGGATATCTTGCTTAATTTAGTGATCTTTGTACATCACTTTGAGAGCCTGAGTTGAAAGCACGGGACATGAACAAATTATTATTATTATTATGTATTACATTTGCCAGTGCTTTTGTTAGCCTCCTTTTCGAAGTCCTAAGGGATTAGATATATTTGTATTTAATTACACCTTTTCTTTTGCTGTGCATTCCCTCATGTAGGAGAGTCCAACCTGGTCTTGGGGGTGCATACAATATGCTTCTAATGGGCTGGCAGTGTTTTCCTCTGATCACTCCCACTTCATTAGCAAGTGTTGATCTTGCTGGGAAAGGGTGAATTGTGTTTGGCTGACTTACTAAAGCTACCCAGCCTGGACATAAGAAAGGTGGGAATGTGGCTGTCTGGGGAGAGGGGTTCATAGATTTGAAGGCCTGAAAAGACCACAATGCCCTCCTACTCCTTGACACAGGTCAGAGAATTTCACCAGTAATCCCTGCATCAAGCCTTATAATTTGATTGAACTGACTGAAGGCATTTAAATGATGGAAATTGACCAATCACTTGATAATCTATTCCAATGATCAATTACCTTCACGGTTAAAACCTTGTATTTTATTCCTACTTTGAATTTTGTTGAACTTCAGCTCCCAGCCCTTGTATCTTGTTGGGCTTTTGTCTTCTAGAATAAAGAGCCCTCTGGCATGAGGTACTTCTCATGTAGATACCTATAAACCATGATCAGGTTGTCTCTTAACCTTCTTTTTGATAGGCCAGATACATGGGATTCCTTAAAGCTCTCCTTGTGAGATGCGATTTTTTTTCAGACCCTAAGTCACTCTGATAGGATGTGAGTTGAACAGGCCCAAGGGAGGATCTCCAGGAGTAGCTTTGTCTTGGGGAAAGTCTTTGTTATCTTAGCATTCATTTCATTGTTAATAAAGAGTTGGCTACATAGCTGCGAATTCTGTAGTTTTATCATGTTGCAATTATAAAACCCCAAAGATGCACGCAGCCCTTTTTTCTGAGTATTTCTTCCTGTGAAAAGATTACAACAAACATTATCGTTTAATGTTACACCAATGCCGGTAGCACACCCTTGTTCCAATTTCCTGATGTTTCACACCCTCACAGTCTGAACTATTTTTGAGAAACACTGTGCTAAGATTTCAGAACAGTAACTTCACTTTTGTGGTCATAATTTGCTCTTGTGGTTGTTTTTTTTTTTTTTTTTGGTCCCTGCCACTGGATTGCCACTGGATTGCAGTTTTTGACATCAGAGTTATCTGGTTCACAGCATGAATCAAATACATAGAGATGCAAGTTCTCCGATTTGCATCTATGCTTCATTTTGCAGGTGCAAAACTGGAGTGCAAATTGTCCCTGAATAAAAGGGAGGCAGGGCCTTTGCCCTTGTGAAAATTTGCTGCATTTACGGCAAGCAAAATTGCTGTTGTTCACTGAGAGTATGTCTACACTGCAATTAGACAACCAGGGCTGGCCTGTGCCAGCTGACTTGGTTTTGCAGGGCTCAGGATACGGGCCTGTTTAACTGCAATGTAGATGTGTGGGCTTGAGCTCTGGCATACTCCCATCTCACAAGGTCCTAGAGCCCGGTCTCCAGCCTGAGCATGAATGCCACACCGCTATGAAAAAGCTCCTTAGCCCGAGTCCTGCAAGCCTGAGTCAGCTGGCATGAGACATACCCTGAAAGGCCAGTGAACTGCAACATACTACTGC